>NC_136487.1:57047877-57367877 GCF_053919585.1 Euprymna scolopes
TTACTCAATATTAAAATAGCTTTGTGGATATCTATACCTATCGAACTTATTATATATCTACATTACAACGAGCACTGCTTTTCTTTTAATAGTATTGATGAATTTACTAATACATTTAAAAAAATCTGCTCCGTAGATTCCAGGTACAATCTATTCAAAATATATATATATATATATATATATATATATATATATATATATATATATATATATATATATATAGGCATATACAAGTGAATTATGAATAGATCTACAGCGTTTAAGTTATATATTTTCGGCGTTTCAGCAGCAGTTCATATAATATGAGTTTGTTTTAGTATTTTTTTAGAATATCTTACTTTCTTGGTAAAAGATAATAAAATGATGTAACATCATAGACATAAATCGTGCAATTGTTTATATGAATTAAATCCAATAGTATGGCTTATTATTATTCGTAAATCTATCATACAGACAATGTATATGTTAAAATAAAACGAAAATAGTTATGAATACTTATACACTAATGTTAGACCACTAGTAACCGCCTTCATTCTGTATCCTATATTTGTCAACACCGTTTTCTGTCAGAGTACTATACAACGCCCTCTCTCTGCATACTAAAATTAATATTTGTAATGTTTAACTTTGTCATATCGTATAGAAGTTACTCGATATTTATAAGTGCACAATAATATATCTTTTTTGTATTGTTTTTTTTGTAATGGATCTAACAATGTGTCTATCTTAATTATGGAAATAGGCTTCAATAAAACAGATTTAAATATAAATTTAGAAAAAGGCATAACTGTTTTCTTTTTACAACTAGTTTAATATTTTAAGCGCAAAAAATACTATGTATTGTGCATGGATATACACGATAAATTTCCCAATCTATTAGTGTAATTTAAGCGTAAAACGGCAATCACGATGCACGTATTATATTTTACCAAGTTTGCCATTCTTCTGCTCATTTATTTTAAAAAAGGGTTAAATAAAGGGTATTTCTGTTATATAGTTGACATAAATTGCGACTCTTTTTGTAAATTAATATTTGTGATAAAACTGATTGCACAAAGCATGCACTTAAGTTTAAAATAATAAATAAGTATAAATTAAAACACTCCCCAAAACTAGTAAATATAAAATCAAGTTAAAAACTTATCCGAATATATTAATTATGAATACAGCATGAGGAAGGCAAGATAAGCTGTGAATGTATTATGGAATTATTAAATATGCATATTATATGTTTTGGGTTTTTCCAAATGTATTGGTAACTTTTTTCATTCTCAAATACTTTTTATAAATGCATACATTTCCACTTGTTGACAATAAAGCCATTCATGAACTAAAGACATTACTTATTAAATGTGCTACTCTCACGGTGTAAAGTTTCTGTTTATTTTGCTTCGATACGTAATATTGCTGAGTAGTGTATGTTAAATCGTTCAACATTTCTAACTCACCAATGCCACTTTAAAAATTTGGCAATCCATATTAGAAATATATGTTTATCAACAAAAACATAATGAAAAAAAATATGTCGTGTTTACCGTTATGTCTGAATATTGCTTGGTGAAATTCATTTCCTTTTTTTAATATTTTGATCGATATTAGATAACGTGTTTATTTCTTAATGTTCTTCTTTTCTATGAAAGTTTACCTCAAAGTTTTTTTTTCACTTCTATGTTTTTAATCTTGTTTTCTCAATAGAATTATTGAAATTTAGACGTACATGCTGTTAGTCTTCAATGTTTTGTTTGTAAAATCGCAATATAACTTTACTCTATTTTCTCGGAATATAAACGACTCATGTGTGTTTTTTTTACTTTTTTACTCCTATATAATGTTAGTATGTTTTGAAAGATACTATGAAAATTTAAGCTTTGTGTCCACCATTTACCTTGCTCCTGAGTATTCAATGAAACTAAAAAACTCGACATATATTTTATTATCTTTGTCGAATAATTACAGTTCCAAAAGATTGTGGTGTAGAAAAACGTGGATTGATGCATAAAACCCGCAGTACAAAACTTGTCTTTAAACCTATGTTTCATCAGTTTGTAATGTTAACGTCGCTGATGTTGTACGTTGTGTGTACAATAAGAATTATTGACTTTAAAGTCTTGTTGTTACTATAATAATTCAAAATAATCTAGCACACCACTTAATAATTTAGACAATACTACATCATAAGTTATATCATTAGTTATGTTTTTTTTACTTAGTTCGATCCTTCTGGCCAGATCTTGTGTTGACATAAATCCAGGCTATGTTATTTCCGAATAAGATTCTGTATGTAAGACTGAACAATTGGGAATATTTAAATAGTTTGTATTTGCAGTGGTTACAAATAGCATTTTTTTAGAATCATCATTGCTCGTTGTTGTAGATTATTGTCTTCATAATGTCTAGAAGATCCGATTTTCTTAATATATTATCTATCAAAATAGTTTGAATATTTTTGCGAGGACGCAAAGGTCAAATATTTTTAATGGTGACTCTTTGTCAACGAAATTCTCATCCAAAATTCGATTCTACATTACGAAAAATTTCAAATGTTTAGACCCAAGATTAGCTGGGTTTCGGTAGAGACCGCAGAGACCATTTTAAAAAAAAGTTACTGTGATATTGACCTGTAAACAGTTATTGATTAGGACTCAAATGAAACAAAATGTTGGATCATTGTCCACGTAATCTACATCTGAAATGTCAAGTGGTGAGAGCCAAATTCGGCTGTGGAGTTTGGTAGAATTTTTGAAGGCCAAATTTTATAACCCATGACAACCAAATTCCGGCCAGAAAATAGATTAAAACCATTTTCTCAAATCTCAATACCTCTTATATACAAATCTCCAGTCTTGAGAGTTAAATTTGACAGAGTAGTTCGGTAGAAAAATGTATACACACATACACACAGAAAGACATACAATTTCTCGTTTATAGATTATAGACTGCATAATTCTACATCAAATTGAGAACGATTTATGTAATATATTTGTGAAATACATGGGTTTTCTTGTAAGCATTTATACTATCCTTGATTAAGAAATACACACACACACACACGTATATATATATATATATATATATATATATATATATATATATGTGTGTGTGTATATGTGTGGGCGTTTATATATATATATATATTTACATTTATTTATGAATTTATTTATAAGAATGTATATATAGGGTTTTATGAAATATATCCATCTATATTAGTGTGTTAAAACTCTTTAATATTTTTTTTACACAGTGATCACCACTTATCAAGGCCCGGAAGCCACTCATGGATAAGGGTTATTGCAAGTACATTACGTTAGTGTGGAGATTTGATAAAGTGTTTACTTAAGGGAGCGGGGCATAAGAAATTTGTTAACATTGGACTTGAGGACATCCAAGTTGTAGTCCGGAGGGAAGCAGGCAGACGGAACAGAGTTCCACAGGCGTGCAGTTCTAAGAAAGAAGCTTTGTTCATGGAATCCGCGTTTTGATTTAGGCACAGATATAGAGTGGGGGAAATTTTTCACAGTGAATTCAGCTAGACGGGTGTTTTTTGTGAAAGATTGACGAGGGGGGACCAGAGATTGGAGCTCAGACGAGCATCTGCCATGAAAATAACGATAAAACAAGGATAGGCTATCCACGTCTCTCCTGTGGGAGATAGGTTGCAGGGTAGAGAAAAGGGCATCCCCCACTAAACCACGAAGTCTATTTTGTACTCTGTCAAGTCATGATAGGCTGTTTTTCGCAGCTCCTGCCCAGATATGGCAACAGCATTCTATCCTTCGACGTACTTGGCTTTTATATAGATAGAGAATTGCATCAGTAATGAGATATCTTCTGGAGCGGTAGAAGGATCCCACCATCTTTCCAGCGACCTTGGCAACAGACTTGATGTACGTGTTCCATTTCAGATCAGGAGTACAGGTCAAACCCAGAAGCTTGTCAAAACATGGGGCCTCACCCAGACAAGAGCCATCCATCACAATTGATGCCAGCTGGGGATCAGAGCGTTGATGATGAAAGGATAGGAGTTTGGTTTTTGATGCATTAAAGGTAACCAGCCACATCGTCCCCCACTGAACCACGCGCTCGAGATCAGAGGAGAGAGAATCCGAGAGAACTTTCTCATTTACAGCCTTTGATGTGTTGCCGTAGATGGTCATGTCATCAGCATAGATGTCAACGAATGATTTAAGTATGTGTTTAGGGAGGTCATTGATGTAGATCAGGATGAGAGTTTGGCCCAGGATTGACCCCTGAGGGACTCCAGCAGTTATATTGCAGGCCTCCGATTTTTGTTCATCTACCACTACTCTTATGAGCCTATCGGAGAGGAACGATTTAATGATTGAGAAAACATTTCCAGTTATACCGTAGCTGGAAATCTTGTGAAGTAGACCCTTCTGCCATACATTGTCGAAGGCCTTTGATATGTCAAGAGCAATTGCCCTAGAAAGGAAGCCTTTGTCAAGAGATTCACTAGGAGACTTGAGATATAGGAAACATATTTTAATATGTCTTTCTATTCTATTATCCGTGCGATGGCTCCGACAAAAGACCCAAATAAAGACTGAAATATGTTAAATGCGAAGCGATACATGGAGAATGTAAAAAAGAAAGAGGGATAAGATTGACATTGAGGTAAGATTTTACAATATATATTCATATATGTGTATATATGTGTGTGTAAATATGCATATATATATGTGTGTGTGTGTATGTATATACTAGCAGTTCAGACCCGTTTTGTACAGGTCATATGGCTGTCCATAATGTTCCCTAGTTGTGAATACACTTTATGTAACATTTAAAATTTTTAGACCATAATTTTTCTTAATAATCTCGTAGAGACCGCAGAAATCAATTTAAAAATTGCTATAATTTGTTACCCTTGATATGTATTTCCTGGAGGCATCGAATTAAAAATGTGTTCCTTGTGCAAGTAACCTACATTTCCAATTCCAAGTGTTAAGACCCAAAATGACAAAGGAGTTTGGTAGAGTTCTCAAAAGGTCAAAGCATTAAACTTTGACCACTTGAAAACCGAATTCCTGACCGAAAACTGAATAAAATATGTTTCCTATATCTCAAGTCTCCTTTTATCAAATCCAGAGTAACTTAACCGGAAATTGTCAGAGTTATTTTGTAAAGAAATGTACACCGACAGAGACACAGGCAGACATTTTAACTTTTATAGATACATAGACATGTATATATGTATATATGTATATATGTATATATGTATCTATTTATATGTATACAAATGAATATAAATATAGCTCCCTCTCTCTCTTTCTATCTCTTTATATATATATATATATATATATATACACATATATATATGTATGTATTTTTCTAAATTATATATATATATATGTATATGTATTTGCACGTTCTATTGAAAAACAGAGAACGCTCTTGTTTTTATTTCTCTTACAATACTGTAACCAGCATTTTTCTTTTATAAACATGTCACCTATCTTCCCCATATAGCTCAATTTATCAGCACCTCACAGCTCGTGGCACACCCTCAAACTGAATTTAGAGACATACTGATAAAAAACACTGCCATTTTTTTGCTGTCTCTCACTGTGATGTACCACTCTAGTATTATTGAAGCTGTGTTTAATCCGTATTAAAATATCAACTATTTACAAGGCTCAATATGAAATAGATGGTACGCATAAATGCGTTTAAGTATTTTAAGTATTGTAAACGATTTTAATCGTCTTTCCATTCTACTCACTTTTCTATTTGTTACTTTTTTATTATTTTTTATCACTTACATGATGACGACCAATGGAGGTCGAACACGTGAGCGAATACGACAAGCTACTTTTGACGCTCGAGCAGAATGTTCCGAAATTAATTCGTCAAACACAAAAAATGTAAGAAAAACAAGCAGGAGTTGTGTCTGCTCTTCAATGAAGCCTGCATAAAGGAGAAACACACACACACACACACACACACACATATATATATATATATATATATATATATATATATATATTGAGATTGTTGGAATGACTTCATCATCTTTGTCATAGTCACAACGTTTCGACCGTTTAGCCCTCCGGCCTTCATCAGGTGTTTTGTATCGAACTGGGGAACCATTTGTTAGGAGTCTTGAACCCAACCCTTTACTATTATTACGGGGGTACCGTGTTCGGACTCCATCTAGGCTCTGTGACATAGTAGCTGATTCTCTGTTTTGAATGTTACTTTTAACTGCCAAATTTGCTGAGTTCAATCCTGATCGAAGGCAGTGAAAAGTAATTGTAGATGGGTGGGGGGTTGCGATTCGAAGGATTAATTAAACGAGACGAACTAACATTGAATTCCAGTTTTTATAATAAACTTTAGCAGTCAGCCGCCAGCGTTCTTCAAATCTTGCACCGAGTAGTCGCTTTAATATTTTATTTGCTGCTGACTTCCTATTTTCGAATTAGTTACTTATTCATTATGTATTCTTATACATTGCATTTCTGAGAGTTTGATTAGCACAATTACTACTAGGCAATCGATATTGGAATTAGACGACATTCAAATTGGTTAACAGCGACCAACCTTAAAAAAAGTAATAACCCGGTCAGTTTTCTTGTTTTATTTATTTGTTTCGTTTTCAGTGAAACAAAGAAAAATAAACAAATAAAATCTAATAAACATATTTTCATTATACACGGTTAGTTTTATTTTTTTTAATTATGTTTTTCCATTTAAAAAAAAACAAAAAGAAATAGATTAAAAAAAACATATTTGCATTTTACGCGTTAACTTTTTTGGGTGGATCTTTTATTCTTTGATATTCTTTCACGTTCGTTTTGTTTTTATTCCTTTCAATTATACGCGTCATATATTAGCTACACCAGGGCGGGGTGCATCTATAAATATAAAAGATAAAATGCGTGTGTGTGGGTGGATGGGGGTGTACGTGTTCCTTCACCCTAAACTCGGCCTCCTCCTGCTACTACGACAATGGCGTTATGTTTTACATAGAAAACGTTGACTTAGTTTCAACCACCTGCAAGTGTTTTTAAAGGGTTTACTCTATTCATTCTCAAATGTGTGTCTCTTTTATTTTTTCCGCCTTAGCCTCGATGCTTCGGGTTCGATCCTGCCTTCCTACAAAAACTTTTTTTTCCTCTTTTACACCTTTTTTTCCTTTTTTTTTACATGTGCTCGCGGTTTTGCTTTGTTTTGGTTTTTACAATTTTTTATAACATCGTGTTTTTTATAATATTAAAACAGGGTCCCCTTCTACATACACACCTCCAAACACCCGAGCAACGCCAGGTACCCACCGCTAGTATGTAAATATTTCATACACGAAGCAAAGTAAACGTGGTGACTTATTGCTCTCTTTCATATACAGGATATCAAACATATTAATTGAATATAATTTAATCACAAAAAATAATGACTGACAAATACACTTATAACATGCAAATAAATTTACGATAATAATCAAAGCATATAGAGCGAAATAATATCCCCTGATAACCATTTTCCTTTACGTCCTGAAAGCTAATGTCGATATCGACGGTAATATCTATTCTGGGATTATTGTTGTCCAAACGGTTATTATTTCCCATCGGTAATTCTCAAAGGGAAAATACGTGTCGTTATCATAAATGCGTTAGGTTGCAATGCCTGAGCAAGTTCTAATACGCTTAATACTAGGCAAAAATGTATGCTACATTATACGTCATCATTTTTCTAACTATTTAACTCTTGTGAACTCAAGCGTGTTCTTGTGTTTATACATTCTTACATTTGAGCATATATACGTGTCTGCTAAAATCACAGATGAGAAAGTTTCTTCTTGGGAACCAATATACAAAGTGTATACATTATGCGAACACAAATTCTGCAAGATCAAATCAATCTATTGTAAATACAGTTCTTGGGACACTCACATATACACACACGCACGCACACACACACACACACACGCACACACACATATATATATATGTGTGTGTGTGTGTTTCTGTGTGTGTGTGGTTGTGAGTTGCTGTATGTGCGGCAATTTATGTTCACATGAAATTAATAAAATGTTCGATGTTTTCAAATAGACAGTCTATTGGCATTTTCCCACCGGAAATGAGTAGCCGTGACAATAAAATCCGTACATATCTGAAAATACACCATGCAAATATAAAACAGGATTAAAATATCAATCTTTATTCTTAAACAAATATAAATAAATGGAATCTTGACTGATTTAAATGGCTATATAAATCTATCATAGAAAACAATGAAAGTCATAAACTACTGGTTTAATTTTGGCCATGAATGGATCGTTAAAATGATCTATTATTTAAATCATAGTCATTTGTGTGTTTGTGGCTGTGTTTTTCTGTCAGCTAATGGCTTATGTTATCCGTATTGTACAAGTAAGAACGTAGTATCGTTAGAAAAAGCGATATCTCGGACATATCGAAAAATTGTAAAACTCGACAATTATTTTGTGTACAAATGTTTTGTTCGAAGGAGGTCTGATAAAAACCTTGCGTTCGACATTGTTTGAAAACCGTACATGCGCCAACCTAAGCTACTTTTTTCCTTTTAACAGCTAAAGTTGCACCACCACGACATCTAAGCCCTTGTGGTTCCATCGATAACGCGTTCGCTAATAGCTTTAAGCTATGTGATTTCGCACTCAGCACGCCTCATTTTTTTCTTTTGCTCACACAATTTTGTTTCCGGTTTCGCTTCTAAGTGATAGTACTGAAGCCCCCCCCCCTTTTACTGCCGAGTAGCACTGCACGCCTTTCTACTTGGTCATTTTGTATCCTTTCGTTTTGTCACAATTGTATTACGACTGAATAATGTAGGGTGCCCCTGCAAGACTGTTATATTATGGTAACTTTTCTGTTTGTTTTTACGTGTGTTTGTATCTCTGCTAAAAATTACTCATACGCATCGTGCCCGTACAAATTCGGCAACATTAGAATGAGCTCTCTCTTGGACAACTCATATCTAAAGATCTGAAACAGTGATCAATTATTGGGGTTTATTCAAGCAGAAGTCACTTAAAATCATCTCTTTCTAAAGGAACTCAACATCTGAGCATTTGACAAAAAATTGTCGTCTAAATTATTTTAAATGCAAGAGTTTTTGACGTGATTTCGTAATCACGCGCTAGACAGTTGTCACATAACCATTTTTCTTGAGGTTCGCGTACGTCCCTTGATGGGCTTTCTTTATGTTAAATAAGCTTTGTCTCGTAACTTGAACAATTACTAGGAGTTTTTTTTTTACTGGCTGCTAATTATATTGAAACAAAAAACAATTTTACTTATTTTGTTATTTCATCAGCGGGTTAAATAAACTAAAGGTTACATTTTTAGTTAAAAGAAACAAATATAAACAAAACGAGGAAACTCCCTTCAATTTTCACTATTTAACAAGTTTAAACTTTAATTCACATGACAAATCCAGACGCTAAAACATCAATACCAAAAAAGAACATGATGAATTGCAGAGTGAACTGTTTCGGCGATTTCTGAATTACATTAAGCTTATAAAATTGACCACGCATGCACTACTCGTCGATACCTTCTGCCGTTTGAAATAGTTATAACTTTTGATGCGACATCGGTAAACAGGTTCAGTTACTGACTTCTGTTAACCGAGTTCATGCCCAGAACACATCATTTTTTTCTGCTTAAAAATTTGCTTACAGTTTCGTTTCTGAGTAATGGCACCTACCTTTAAAAACCCCCGACTCAATATACCAAGATTGGTTTATTCTCTTGATGAAATATCTGTGGGATTATCGAGTGGAAAGTTAGTCATATATTTCTTGTTATTTTCGTGTTTTATCTGTTTTTAAGTAAGATTACAATATATTTTGTTTTTTTAAATTGTTGTAGGGGTGTCACGATGGAATTGACATATAGTAATATAAATGTGCTCGATCATTTTATTATAGCAGGTGTGTCTAAACAAAATTTTATGTGGACATTGGCAACACTGGATACCCCTTGAAGTTTTTTTTTTTATATACATTTTAGTCATCTTTGTGTTTGTGTGTGTGTGTCTGCTAAAAAGTCTTGTCACCACATTGAAGCAGTAAATATGTATTACCGTGAGGAGGAGGGGCCTCTCGAATATATAATACCGTAAAATTAGAAGAAATCGTTAGTTATTTCATGTAGAATTGTCGTTTAATGTTAGGGTGGGTCATGTAAAAGCATTGCATTAGTTGCGACGCTTTTTGTAAATTGCGCATGCGCAGAGGATCGGTTCGTTGTTTTATTTTAACAAGCTAAATTTACAAAGGGATGGATGTGTCCTCATAGTAGGATTGATGACAAGTTGGCTTACGAATTTGACTTTTATTATTGTGCCTCTACCGCGCAGTATTTTTTTAAAAATAACAATCGTCATGATTTCGTGTATAAATGTCGTCTTGTTTGAAGTGGTCAAATACTAACTTTGCTTTCGACGCTATCTGCAAATCGCGCATACCCGAGCAGTCGTTTCGTTGTTTTGTTTTAAAAAGTTAAATTTGCAGCGTGATAAAGTCCACATCGTTGCGGTCCAGTCGATAGTGTTCGCTTACGAATTTAAACTTTGCAAGTGCAAGTAAAAAATAGTGGTCAGTTTTTTCGTATAAAAATGTGGTTTAGTTTGAAGTGCGTGTCAGATACAAACCTTGTCTTCGACGCTGTTTGCAAACCACGCATGCGGGAACGGTCATTCTTTTCCTTGTTTTAAATACTGAATTAGAGTCATAAAATATGTGTCATTGTAATTAGGTGGTTAATTTACTGACTTACGATATTGTCTCCTGAGAGTCCGGCACGCGTTGGTTTTTTAAATATATTTTTAATAAAAGGATAAGTATGTTTTTTCCGCCCTATATTTAGCCGATGAGGATAAAAACGTTTATCTTAAACTATTTAAAATGTTCAAAACCACGTAACCGTATCTTTTGCTGATCAATTTAAAGTATACTTACCACCAGCCTTTGAGACATTACACGATCGGTCGCCACAGTCGATTGAAAATTCCTTGGGGCGACTAAAAATCGTAAATCACTCCCCCACCAGTCGATAAAATTTCTTTAAATAAAGAAACGGGAAAAGCTCATTTATTTTACGACCTCAAATTTGCAGTGCCTTAGAATGACCTATGTCTCATCATTTGTGAATTCTTTCATCTCTAGCTGTGAGACAATTGGAATATCGTATTGAAAAAAAAGTTTGATAACGGTAAAGGTGAAAAAGAGGTAAAATTTACACATTCGACGTGTAGTCAAAATGTCGCCTTCATTTAGCTCTCTGATTTTGAAATTCATTTAGAACAAAAATTATTCGACGCTACAACTACATACACTTCATTTGAAAGAGGAAAAAAACGCACCGTTCCGTCAAGCACGCACCGAAAATTAAATTATACAACAAGTAAGTAATCATATTTTTCTCACTTATAGACATTCAGATATGTGCATGCTCTTTTCTGCGCAACTTAAAAAAAATCATCTATATCCAATTTTAAAAATAATATTCTAAATTTTAGAATGCTGTTCCGAGGTGAATTCTTTCTTTTAATAGAAACAAAACAGACCAATTTCTGTACTATATCAAAGTTTTTATTCAATAAATTACAAAGAAAACGGGAGCGGTTAAACTTTAAAAAGATATTAAACCATGCCGATTTTCTAAGACATCTAGTTATTTCAGCTAAATGGTATTTTCTTTTGAATATCGGAGATTTTGGGCCACGGAAATCTCGTACCAGGAGATTTCAATACACATTCGTTAATACCCGGATATTTCCTAACACTTTTTTTCAACACCCACGTAATTTGGGTATCGGAAGAATAGTTTGATAGTTTTATTAGGAACAAAGAAGAAAAATATCATTGAATTGTCATAAAATTATTTACTATAGTCGGACGAGTAAAAATATTTGGGGGCGAGTAAATTATTTTGCTAAAGTCGGATCAGTAAAAATATTTTGGGGCGAGTAAATTTCCCCTCACACTCGACCGGCGGTAGAGTGATTTTTTTTCAAATCTCAAAGGCTGCTTACCAACCGTCATCCATTACTTCTATTTATAATGTAACGACCAGAAAACAAACAAACGTCTGCCTGTCTGTATGGTTGTCTGTTTATCTCAGTTTATTGCTTACACATTTTGCTTTCGTTTTCCATCTGGCTGACGGAACCCAAATTACATTCTTAAATAAATTAAAATATCAGATATAAGCATATTTTACGACCGAAAACGCCGCCCCTCCTGCAGCTTTCACTTTTATTTTGCTACATAACAACGCTAGTCGTATTGTGTATAGGTGGGAGGGGAGATAATACCTTGCTTTCTACGCTTTCTGTAAACCAAGCATGCATAAACGGTCGATTTGTTCTCACTTTTTGAATAACTGCTTTTGTCATGGCTCCCTCCATAACGTGTTTGTTTACGAACTCTAGTAATGCGGGTTTCTGTCCAGCACGAAGTATGTTTTCTTAATTATTTATCTGGGGGCCAGATTTGGATGTGAAGTTAGAGTGTCCTTTAATTACGAACTCATCTCGGGAAATGGACTGTCGAATGCCAGTTTCGCTTAGGAATAATATGTCCGGTTTAGTCTCCTGCCATTTTGTTTCAACATTTGGAAAGTTGGAACGTAGACCCCTGATGTTGGAGAAGAAGGCATGGTAGTGACGTTTTACGTTGGAAGATAAGGTTCAAGATTTATTTGTAAATTTTTCTGGAGATATTTCATGGTGAGGTTTTCGGATTTATGAAACAGGCTTACATACTTGGTGAGAGCAATGTAGAGAGGGAAAGTAAGAGAGAAAAGGAAAGAAATATTTTTTGTAGCACAGGATAAAGTAAAGCTGTAACAATTACTAACTAATATGGCATCGAGAAGCCTCAACAGAAGCTATAGCATGGTCTAGAATCAATTCACTAAATTGCCATACAGCCGCTCCAATACTTTGCACCTGCCGATAGGGCAGCTCCCTTAATGGTAAATCGAAAGTTCGGGTCCCTGATTATTAGGCAGATAACGTCAGCCCTAATAAAACGTTTACCTCCAGCGCCCTTTCGCCGCAAGAATAGACATAGAAACAGAAAACTACCGAGATCTCAGGCTACTGCTAACGCAAATACTGCTTTATTAAACAGCTTTTTCTTCTCCCTTTGTTAGAAAAATCACTCATCAGGTATAAGGACTGAGAGACAAATAAGGAGAAGCGAGAGTAATCGGAGCTGCCGATAACAAATCCAAAGTGCATTATCTACTCTCCATTAAGAAAAAAAATTAGGCACGAGGGATTTAATAATATCTACTTAGTATATATCCTTTGTTTTTGTAAGTTTTTGTTGCATCATATCATAAATTAATGCTCTATCTAGGTCATAACCAGCAAATTCTTAGCTCGGCTACACTAGTAATTGCTAACATTTTTCTTTTCGCTGATAAGAAGAAAAGCATTCCTTGAATCTCCGAGGATAAATGATGGCTTACTAATCGTTTTGTATACCGTCGAGCAACAGATTTTCTTTGTTAAATTGTACTTACAGACTTGGCTATTTTTTCCTTGTGAGAAGCACTAAATGCTATTGTGGTTTTATTTAGCGTTTTAATTAGGCTGAGAATACTAGTTAAATGGTAATATGTGTATTAGATTTTCGTTTAAACTTATATATATATATATACATATATATATATATATATATATATTTATAAAACACAAGTGACCTTGTAACGAGTGATGGAACCCACTTTCCAGATTACGACATCCGGTTGCGCATGCGCGCATAGACATTAACCCATAACACCGTAAACAAATAAACACAAATCGCTCATTTTGCAGATTTTGACCTGCGCACTGAAATATTAAATTATTATTTCGAAATTATTATTTAACATGGGAAGAGTGGGGGTGTTTTGCAACTATTATTTATTACATCTATACTGTCGCTATTTTCTTACAACTAAACAACTTTAACCCGTTGACAAACATAAAAACAGTTATAGTAAAGCCAAGACTACAACTACTACTAATACTAATACTACTCTCTATCCGTCCCATTCCTTCCTTCTTTTTTTATTTTTTGTTTATGTTTCTATATACAAAATAATTGTGTGAGAACGGTGAATTTGCTGACACATTTACTAATTTGTTCCAATATTAGATTTGTTTTATTTTATTTATTTATGTTTCATTTTTTGCTTCAGGTTTTATTAATTATTTTTTAATTTTTTTTTTTTTAGATTTTAAGTTTTTATAACTTGGTTGAAGGATTCCAATATGGGTTGTTCCTTCTTATATTTCTCATCGGTAGGTTCATGTGCGTTTTTTCTGCTAAATGACTTTCGTCGGCGTACGAGTAGTAGGAAACTTATTTGTAATTTTCGATTTTTGAGCGATTATTCGGAAAAAATAGGTACCTTTACACGAATAAGGAGGATTTTTTTTCATGATTTTTCATTTTAATATAATTTCATAGAAATGTTCGGTTATGTCAGAAAACTATTTTCTTTACGTCAGAAGTGTCATTCTCATACATGGATTCCATCGCTAATATAACATACTGACCCAACGGGTAACGGACAGTCTAGTCTAATATATATATATATATATATATATATATATATATATATAATGAACGATTACAATTATTACAGAAATTTACGCTGTCGGCTATACTTAATAAAGAATATTGTATAATTCCCGATTTCTACCTCTTCCTATGGGCACGATTTCTACCTCTTCCTATGGGCACGATTTCTATCTCTTTTATGGTCACGTTTGGAAGAGTGAAAAACAAAGTATGTTACCGAAATGGCACCTCGTGTGTTTATTGCTGAGCAGAACATCTTTTCATGTGCACATTGAAGCATGTCAAACTTTTATTACGCATACTTGCCAATACATGCAATAAAATGGAATTTAACGAGAAGTAGGTGATTTACTAGTCCTAGAATGCAATAGGTTTCGAAAAAATTATCAACAGTTTATTCCTATCCATATCTGCGATAATTATTAATCGATGATAATAATAATAATAATAATAATAATAATAATAATAATAATAATAATAATAATAATCTAGGAACAATCCCGAAAAATCTGGAAAAAAAGAATGGCAGAAAATGGAATCAGAGGAATAGCTGCAAAAATACAACACCTAACGATAAGGAAAACGGCTGAAATATTAAGGAAAACCCTTGAATACGGAGAATAACACAAGACAATATAACGAAGAAGCGTTACAGGGAATGAAAAACACCGAAGCTGCAGACCTACATGATCTACACCCCCTTCCCATCATGCATATCGCCATTATTTCACCACCGTCCCCCCAAAACAAAGTGATACCAAAGAGCCGAGTAGGGTCAAGGAGGATGGAAAGACCGAGGAGGGAGCACTGGCCAGACATCCGCTGGACAAGTGCGAAGAGAACTGGGATCTTGGGGAGGCTTAGTGCCACTCAAATTTCAGTATATACCAATGGCCACTGCCAGCGAGAAATCAATGGTAAGCGGCTGTTGCGATAATGCAAATTTATTTGCAAATGCTATCGAAGGAGGAGGAGAGAGCTGGACGTCTGGGGAGACTTGTTGTCACTCAGTTTCCAGAGAACACCACCACTCTCCAATCAGATTGTTTGCTGACTTGTGCGAAAGCTCTATGTGAGCCGATAATAATAAACATAATAATAATTATAAACATAATAATAATAATAAACATAATAACAATATTAATAATAATAGCAAAAATAATAATAAACATAATAATAGTAATAATAAACATAAAGCAATAATAATAATAACAACAACAATAACCACAATAATAATAATAATAATAATAATAATAATAATAATAATAATAATAATACGAGAATGAAAATGCATACAGATGCACATGTTGGTAACACTAAGTGATCGTATAAGGTCTAAACACGTCCAGATTGTTATTATAGGTGTTCTTTATGCGCATATTGATATTATGTAAATGTTTCGCTAAGCGTATTTTTGCAAGCATATTTTTAACCATTTTCATTTTTTTTTGTCATTTTTTTTTAGTTTTTTTTTTTTTACTTCGTAATACTGTATAATATTTGATGGATTTTCTTCTATGTTCGAATTCAATCGTTATATATTTTTTAAAAAGGGTCACTTTTTTTAAGTATTGTTTAAAACAACCTATTCTTCAATGTTTTTTTATGTCTCCCAAACGTAAAACCGCTGTTCCGTACATATATCAAATATATTGTATTAAATGTCCCAGTTTGAGTATTTCCAAAACTGTGCACAATAAAACTCTCATATTTTTAAACACATTTAAGACAGCTGTAATACTCCATGTTTGGCTTCATTAGAACACTTAATAAACTAACCGAATGGTAAAAAGGGCTAATAATATTTGGAATCAACTCTCCTCTTAATGTTATTTCAGCTCATTTGAAACCTTAGCAGCAAGTTTTTCTCTCTCCTCCGTTAAGAATTGCGGGTTTCGGATATTTTGCAATTCATGTGCGAAACTAGCAAAACACATATCTATGATCGAACGATTGGTAAAGGTTCAGTATTTTCCCCTTCTTAAACAATCCATTTAAAATTACAACTATAATACATTTTTGAGCGTGCTGAAAACGTAAATAACGTTCGTGAAAAAAAAAGATATGCTGACATTACTTTTTTTAAACTGGAGAACCGCGTTTCTGAATTAATTTAACGTGAAATGGACATCCACATTATAGCGATTTTGGGGTGAGGAAAGGGGGGAGCTGTTATTTTTATTATGGGTATTGTTTATATGGTAATTCTGACCTGGTAGTGCAACACAAACCTACTTTAAAAACAATTTTTCTATATTTCTCGGAATGTGCTCCAAACGCATTTAATATTTTTTCCATGTATTTAGCAAGGTAATTCTTTCTGTTATAAGTGGTGGCAACATTATATGCGAAAGCGCGTGCATTTTTACTTAATACCCGGAAAAATACTTATTTGCCGAAAATTGAAATACGATTTTAGCACACCCTATATAAAACAAGAGCATTGGTAGGTTTGTGTTCTCTAAACCCCTAAAAAGAACAGACGTCGCCAATAGATGTAATGGTCATGGAGTTGGCGTTCATTTTCCGTTAAATTAATATGAAAAAGCGATTTCTCAACTTTCTGCAACAATAATTTCTTTATATCTTGGAATTCTAAGCAGTATTTTATTTTTATCGCCCTCGAAAACCTGTAATAATGGTAATTTTTAAGGATTTTTCGGGTGTAGAATTATATTTCACCTTTACCGATACATTTTTGGCCGTAAAAAAGGCCAAAACTCATGCTCTGAAGTATAATATTTTCCGTAAATGTGCAACCCTACAAGTAATTCCCAGAACATCTACCACGCAATTCAGGTCACTAGCTTTCTAACGAGCTTTTATTTATTAAACTCTACTCGTTAGGCGCTAAAATTTCGAACTTAGGAAATTGCCAAAAAGGTGGTGTATATAAGTATATAAATATATATATATATATATATATATATATATATATATATATATATATATATTAGTGGCCTAGGGAGGCAACCGCAGAGACCAGCAAGCGAAATTTCTGAAGCAAAATTCAATCCATAGTAACAAAACCATATATATATATATATATATATATATATATATATATATATATATATATATATATATATATATATTAGAACAAAAAGTTAATAACACATGTTAAAAACACTTTGAAAAAGAGTAAAAAAAAAATATTAAATCTGAAAGGGAAACATATGATAAGTTGATAGTCCTTAATCCACGGAGTTTCGAACAAATATTTTCCTTCTCATCATAGGGTAGGAATTAGCAAAATGCCGGGTCGGATTTTGCATGTAAATTTTACAAATATACCGTCATTGGATAATTTACCTATCACACAACTATCCACTCACGTGTAATCGCCTTTTTCTTCACCATATTCCCTCTGCTTCACTTTTTTGTTATCAATCAAGTAAGATATTTGGCTTACTTGCAGTTTCATCAAATAATTTTGTATATAAAATCCGATCCCGCATTTTGCTAATTCCTGCACTCTGATGAGAAGGAAAGCATTTCTTCGAAACTCACGGAGTAAGGACTATCCACTTATCAAGTGTTTCCTTTTCATATTAAATATATTTTAACTCTTTTTCAAAGTGTTTTTAACATGTTTTATTAACTGTTTGCTCTTATTATAAGCTCTATTTCCTATTTGATTTTTATCGAGCTTTTATATCTGGTTGCAATCACTTTATAAATATTAATTCTTTAACATTTATAATATACTTTAGTTTTACCATCTTGGATCATTTTGGTAAATTTAACTGTAATTTGTATTATATATATATATATATATATACATATACATATATATATACACACATATACATATATATATATATATTTATATATATATGCTTATTTAAGCATATTTTATTGGTTTGAAAGTATATGCTTCTTTAACTTATTTTTATAGAATTTTAACCATTGAATTGTAGGAAAATTTTTCAAACGTCTGCAAAATGTTGTTCCCATAAAGGCAAAACTCTGAGAATTTCAATATTATATTTGGCGAGAATACAGATATCAATCTGATATATAAAAGGCAAAATAGGCACTGCGTGTATGTATATCTGCCAAAGGCTTTTTTGCATCGGGGTTCTCGCGTCGGTTAGATTCCGTGAGAAGTTTTCGCATACTATCCATATCGTAATATATCGCAATCGCATACGGATATAATTACTTTCCTTCTTTTTTGGGCCGACTTAAACAAAATTCACATATGGAGTCGCCTCTAGTGTTTGTTTCCTTTTTCGTATGAAGCGAAGCGGTTCGAAAAAAGGGCAAAGCATTTCTTGGCCTTCGGGCCGGGATTTCTGATACTTCACTCAAGTTAATTGGTCCTCGGTCAATGTAGGGGAAACGCCTCATACTGAGACAATTACTATATATATATATATATATATATATATATGTATATATATATATATTTCTTTTTTTGATACGGCCAGAGTGCCCTCTTTGGAAGGAGCTAGTTTTCCACCCCACATTAAAAATAACATTGTGTCTTATTTGCTTCCGTGACGAAGTAAATAAAAACCACTATGCTTAAATTCAACGCACTCCGTTTCTGCTTTCAAGATGGCGATATCGGCTAACGCATTACGTTTTTTTTTTCGCCTCTTTCCCTCGTTCGTTTTACGGGTTCTAGCCGGCCTGCCTACTACCTTTTTTAACCTCACCTTCTTTTCTTCCTTAGCGTTACGGGTTCCAGCCTACAACCAATGTTAACACCTCTGTCCACCCTGTTGTTAAACCCCCCAGTTGCTTTTCAGTGGCACTATTATTGCACCACCGCTACACATCCGGTTAAACCCGATTACTCCCGCTAGTATATAGATATAGAGCTTTGGGGGTAATTTTATGAGTTCGAAATCTCGTCACCTACTGATCAGAATTTAACAATTGAAAATTCGTTAGAAAGCCTGAATTGCGTAGTGGGCTATCTAACATTTGACTTTACCGGTTCAAGAAGTTTGGGATCACTTTCATATATTTATTTGACGTTAAATTATAGCCAGCTTGCCTTAAAAGTGGATGATCATTTTACGTATAAGTTATAAGGAAAAGTGATGTTTATAATTTGTTCATATCTTAAAAACTACTCGTTTCCCGGGATGTTCTAGTCTTTTTCGTTTTCAGCACCCTCGAAAACCTATTATAGTGGTAATTTAAAAGCGTTTTTCGATGGTGGAAAAATACTGGACATTTACTAATAACTCATCATAGGAATTTGTTGTTCATGTTTTGTATACGAATTACAAAATAGCTGATATTTCCCCAACATTTCTGGCTTTGATGTAGTGAGAAAAAAAACACTGGCTGCTATGTTTTCACGTAATCTGAAACAGCAGCAAATGGAGAGTTTATTCCAAATATTTTTTATATGTTATATTTCGTTCGTTGATTGTCGTACATGAACTTCATAAAATCTTGAGATATTAACAACTGTACCTTAATTTCCAGACTGGAGATAGTATAGAAATATTTGGCCTCAAGACGCATGTTCATGTTATTTCAGACTATTTGAAACCATTACAGCACGTTTTGTTTCTGCTCAATCAAGGTCAAATATTTTGAGGAAATACGCACACAGCCACACGCTTATACTCACTATATATATATATATATATATATATATATGTATATATATGTGTGTGTGTGTGTATGTATATACATATA
The DNA here is from genome assembly GCF_053919585.1 of Euprymna scolopes. Lineage (NCBI taxonomy): Eukaryota > Metazoa > Mollusca > Cephalopoda > Sepiida > Sepiolidae > Euprymna > Euprymna scolopes. The sequence goes on from NC_136487.1 coordinate 57,068,123, forward strand.
TATATATATATATATATTCTACTTTATTTAATCAGATAAAATAGTATGAATAGACATAATTTTATCCGTAAATTTTTAGTATCGCTTTCAACAGTGCTCAATACATAATTAGAGCTAGATAGTAAGTATTGAATTGCACTTAATCTAAAGAGATTATTCCGCGTTTCATCCTCATAAAAATTTGTCAAGCTTATTCTCATGAGGATGAAACTTACGTTGTTATGGGTAGAATAAGTGCCATATATATATATATATATATATATATATATATATATATATATATATATATATATATATATATATATATAACAAATCGAATATTGAAATGCTCATATCTTTGGTTTTATGGGATGAAACTACATGAAAATTTTCAGGCTTTTTGCATATTATATGGTGAAAATTTCCTGAAAATTTGTAAATAGGACATCATATTTAGAAACCAATAAAATATACCCAAATTCGATATACATTGGTATATATACTGTCATGGTGAACTAGCTTTTGTTGTTCTGCTTTGGGATTAATTTGGCTAAGGGTTTTTTTTCATGCTGGGGTTTCTCGCCTGTTTCTATGGAAGGAAATATATATATATATATATATATATATATATATATATATATATACACACACACAGATTATATATAAATATATATGCATATATTTAGATTATATATACATATATATATATATATATATATATATATACTCTTTAAGTTTCTATTACTTTCAATTTAAATACATTAAATCAAGAGAATATTGTAAATTATTTTCGGCTGCTGTCAAACCACTGATTCTGTGCACTGCTTTTTAACCAATGTTGACTTATCTCCCGGAATTCATAATAAACATTTGCCAATTGTGGATTTAGTTTAAAACTTACACGACACTTTCTCCTTATCGAAAAAATATATTTTATCAAATAATGAATCCGTTATTTTATTTGCTTCTTGAATATACGGCGGATGTCAAATTCATTTGAAATGCATGTAAATCTCATTTTAAAATATTCGTTTTCAATGAACTCTTATAAATAAGATATTCGATGATGGATTACAGAAGGAAACGAGCAGTCAATACGAATAAAATGTTGCCAAATAAAAAGGCGACGAAAAGAATTAAAAAAAAAAAAATAGCGATAGCATCTGTATTGAATTTTGTTTAATAGAGTGTCTTTAGAGAAAGGAAGATAATAACACTCCCGTATATATTTCCCTCCTGATGCAATTCTCTATCTATATAAAAGCCAGGTACGGCCAACGATGATGTACAGTTTCGACATCTGCGCAGAAGCTGCTAGAAGTTGCGTATCCGGCCGTGACAAAGTTGCGTATCCGGCCGTAGCTAAGTAGGGTAAGGTTTTTTCTATTTCCTGCAACTTCTTTCTCACAGATGGGACGTTGCGAGCCTGAATCTACTTTATCGTTATTTTCATGATAAGTAGTCAGCTGAGCTTCACCCTACTGTCCCGTCGCCAAACTTTTACGAAAAACACTTGTCTAGCAAGAAAACACTATCAATAATCCCCCACACTCTTTATCCGTGCCTAACCATTAATGTAGATTTCATGAACAAAGCTTCTTTCTTACACCCCTTTGGAAGTCTCTTCCGATTGCCTGCTTTTCAACTGACTACAATATGATTGTCTTCAAATCTGACGTAATCAAGTCCTTGATGAACCGCCACCCCTAAATAATCCAATTTACGAAATTCCCACTACCTATGTTTACTACGTTACAATCACGTTGACTAATATATACCCATTAACCACTAACCTTTAGTGGCCTCCGTGCCGTGTTAAGCAGTGAGTCCTGTGTGCAAAAAAATATATAATACTTATGCAGTTAAATTACGATGTACAGTTTCACATGAAAAAGTTTTAAAAAATATCGAGGTAAAACAATCAGAACTATGCAATTCTAATGTACAATTAAATTATTATTTGTTTTATTCGATAAAAACAATGCTAACAATGCTTAATCTATTGTGAATCGAAAAGAATTACATTTAAGCTCAGGATAAATGTAAAGAACTTATGCATTACTTTTGCAATGATTTTACTATCTAACTATCTATCTATGTATATATATATATATATATATATATATATATATATATATATAAGTATATGTGCATACATTTTTATGTTTTTGCTGATTAAAATAATAGCAAACTTAGGATAAATATAGGTTTCCAATGTAATTGAAACGGTGTAATCTTTGTGAGATCAGCAATAGGGAATCGGCCATGTTTACGTGGAAATATATTAGATCATCCCCTCCATCGGTTTCCTAACATAGGATACTGGGGGATATTACACGAGAATAAATAATTAAACATTTATATCTTTCAATATTTTTGTTGTGTTTGGATAGTTATAAGACAGAACATATGACAACAAATCTATTCAACTAATAATGTTGTTGAGAATTACAAGAGTTTTATTTTATGCGAGGCATGTTTTTCATTTTTCATTCCTGTATTTCGCCAAACTAATGTCTAAATATAGAATGTGTATGCAACGCATATTTTAGCACTGCTGTTTATTAGCCATCGCCGAATACAGCTTTGGTTAGGCTGGGTAATCTAAAAAGATACACATGACATTTTGTAGAAATTGTATCCGATTAAAGAGAACTAAAAGTGATGTTTGTTTTATTCAGTAGCTGCCTGATAAAGTGGTTAAAACTTATAAATGTTTATAGATTCCCTATGTTGCATATTTGTGTTTATCAATAATACCAACATATTTGAAATGTTTGATCGAAATTATTTCTATTTAAAGTCAAATATATGAACTCGTTCACATGAATTGTCAAATAGACACAGGTCCGCCTTTGTAACAAATTAAAGTACGGTGGTTTAGGTAGACAACCCTCAACCTCGTTATGTTAGGAACGGCTTTCAGATGAGATACCCACCAAACCCCGCGTGTTCAAACAGCTTTCGAAAAAGACACTCCCAACATCCCCATATTTCAAACGGCCTTTGGAATAGCCAACGCCCCAACCGCTTCATGTATACACACCCTAAACTATCGAAAAGTGCATGGTTCTGCTAAATTTAAATAAAATATTTGGAATCACCATAATCGAAAACTTATAAAAGTCTTCATATTTTAATAAAATGTTGAGTTGGGGCATATTTACCCCCACCCGGGAAAAAACAAAAGGTGTTGTCTCATGTATAGAGGAACGCCAATCGATTTATACGTTTAATTCTGTTTGTTTTCTCAGCACGATTGTAATCTGTAGCGAGCGCCGACAATTGGTTAATATATTAAATTTTGTTGCTTTTTAGTGACGCTAATCGGTTAATATAATTACTTTTCTTTTTTGTTTTTTTTTAGCACGATTGTAATTTGTAGAGTACAACGACAATTGATTTGTTGTTTTCAGCAATGCCAATCGGTTAATATGTTTACTTTTTTATTCTGTTAGCGACCACAATCTGTTCATATGTTTTTATTTTGTGTGCTTTTTTTGTTCAAAGCGATAGTAATCTGTAGAGTAAGAACACAATCAGTTAATATATGTATTTTGTATTGTGTTTTTAATCCCGATTACAATATATATAGAGCCACGAGAATCTGTTAATATGTTTAATTTAAGCAGCTTTTAGCACGATTTTATTTTGTAGCGAGCGACGCTATCTTGTTTAATTTCTTGATCGTGTGTTTATTCATGGTGGAAGTGAATTCCGGAATATTCGAATAGTCAGGTATCAGCCAATCAAAATTTAAGAAAGAAGACTTTATTATTTTTGCAACGAGAAATGGAAAGATTGATATGTGTATGTATGTAATAACCTGTTAATACCGGTGTAAGTACCATACAGGGGAAAATAAGGAATTTGATCCGGTCTCAAGTATTTGCGGTGGAAACACTAAATATTGAGAGAGAGAATTAAGTAATTATCCTTTGTAGACATGACTATTGTGATGGTGTTGCTCATCGAGTTCAATGTATCATTTTATTATCATGAATAAATGTGACAGAAATGTTGGTCGTAAGCCACATAAAGTATTGGCTGCCAGAGTGCATGTACTGAATTTGTATGTGGCACATGTTGTTGCAAACCTACGTACTTTTGTCCACAGGGGGATTTTTGCAATCAAAATAGTATATATACAGATATGTATTTTTTATGATGACTAATACAATAATTATGTTCGCTCTACCAAAATAATTTTAAAACACTATTCATCATGTTTTCATATCTGACTTTTGAAATGCATGTAAAATGTTGAGCAGTGAGTTTAATAGGCCACTATTTAGTAGAAAACAATGCAATTTTTACAATCTAATGGAAAATCAATAAACTATTCTCAACAGTTTACTGTTACTGAATAATAGAACGCACTTTCCTGTTTGAAATAAAATTACCGACAAACGTTGTTAAATTAGAAAATTGATTTTACTAGAAGTATTTTTTATTGTTGTAGTTTTCTGTCTTCCTTTGTTAGAAAAAAATAATTGTAATTATTGATGAGTTTTGTAGTCAGCAAAAATAAAATACCGTTGCAATTGATCAATAATGACTTTATATTTTAAATATAAGCAAAGTTAATTGTATGAAAAGATCTATAAATGGTTGATTGGTGTATTCATAGGCAGCTCATATAAGATGGATATCTTATAGTGCAGTCTGATTTACGGTTCTCCCACGTTAAAAAAGCGAAAAAATACAAAATATGAAAGCAAATTATGAAAAAATAAAATATAAAAGTAAAATATAAAAGAAAATTATGAAAAGAATGACAAGCTAGTTATAAAATACACACTTGTTTTAAATGTAATATGGATCGCCCAATGTTAGTAAAAGAGGATTACATATTGTTTTATCAGTAGAGGTATGTTCGTCACAATGTGATTAATTTAAACGTATATGCCGTTTATAAACAAGTATCACAATTCCCAAAATATAACATTTTATTTATAGAAAAAGTTCTATTAATACATTATCGGAAATACACTGTTCGAATGTGGTGTTCTAATGATACATGTTCAATATCAAAACTTATTGAAACCCAGGAAATTGCTTCCAGTAAAGCACTCTTCATTTTTGGCCCTAGCACAACAAGTTTAATTCCTGGAAAAGTGTTTACAGTTTCATGATAAATATTTTAAATTGTTTATCAATGCCGTATACGTACAATATTAATAGAAAATATCCCTGTAGAATTGACTTGCTATCGATCATACTTATTGAATATTCGGACATTCTTTGTTTTAACGCAAATTCGAGCGCGCTAAACTAATCGCCGCGTAAAACAGTAATATGACTATGCAATATTTTTGTTGAATCAACTTACAATTAATATGCACAAAAACGCGGAAAATAATTCCACATTAGTTTGGATTAGACGACTTATATACATTCTCTTTAAGGTAGGAATCAGAATGACGTCTATAAATAGTCATATAATAATAAATATTTTTTATTTATACGTTTCATTTTCATGGAAAAATCCGTGTCGAAGATACATATTCCTATGGACACAGACACATATGCTCAGACACATATACATAGAGAGATACAGACACAGAAATACACACACATATGTATATGCAAAAAAAACCTTTTAGCTATATTTTACGGTGGTATTTTGTATTCCTGCACGTCAAAAGTAGAAAAAGAAATAAAGACAAGTTATAAACGCTTATACTTTTGGTATTCTATTTTTATGCTTTTAAATTTATATACATATATATATATATATATATATATATATATATAAATATTTTGTTATTCTATGTTTGTGCTTTTAAATTTATATATATATATATGTATATATATATATACACACAAATTGTACCCACATATACATATATATATATATATATATACATATATATATATATATGTATACAGCAAATCTTTATCTGTATGATATTGATGCTAAAGTCACACAAATATAATATATGGTAATGTGTGCATAATGTATCTACGTAGATGTTAATGTTGTTATAACTATGTCAAATATGCATGCTGTTGGGAACATGTAGATTTACTGATATATATTCCTTTATCTGCTATATCGATTAGACTCTCAATATACAATTAGATGAATTTATTCATAGAAAAAATAGTAAAGTTCACCAGTATCTTGATTTTAATAAATCTATTATTTCGTCAATCCATTGTATCAATTGATAGTGAAAAACTTGAAAGTAGATGTGATGTCTAATAATTAATGTATTGCGAGTTTAAATTATTTCAATCTATTTCGATCAGAAACATCAATAAAGTAAATAAAGATATAAATAGACATATATTTTTTAAACATTCTTTTGTAGCGCAGATTTCTGTTTGATCTTTTCTACCGCATATTTCTGCTGTTTTTTTTTTTCGCTGTTATCAAAGATATATATATATATATATATATATATATATATATATATATATATATATATATATATTAGCTCATGCATTATGATCTACCACACTGTTGAAATTATCGATTACATCGACTTATTAATATTACCTACTGGTGTAAATGCAACTCATTTGACGCCGTCCGTGCATTACAATGTGTTTTCAATGAGTTTACAGACTTATTTTCGCATGCACACTTTTATCGATAGAACAAGCAGTGACCTCTAATCACCTTCGAAATTATTTTTGATTGAGCTTATGAAGTAAACACAATTCTTGGAGCACGTCCTGGACAATACAGAGAGCAAGTCGCTGTCTTAATGCCCATCTTGGTAAAATAGTCTATGACAAGGATAAAGTTTTGGGCATGTACAGTCGTTCAAATCCTTCGCATCTTCAGATCCTTGTGAATAAGTTTTGTATACAGTTCCAAAACTGAACGAAAGCTGTGCACCTATTGTCCTAATAGACAAACGGCGGTCCTTATGTATTCCATTCTTTATTTGGATAATCAACTCCAGTGTCCTTACTCTCTTACCCACTTTACACCTCTCATCACCCCTCACACTCTTTAACTGTTCATTGAATATGTCTGAATCAAAACCTGATGCTGTATTCATGCAAGGTAATTCAAAACCTGGCTGAAGCATTTCACACGCTTCTGTGGCATTTTTCAAAGTTTAAAACATAATTTTGATTGCATATCGTTCTTCTAAATTGTACCCGTGTCCGGATTGCATTTCGGACGTTCACCAGCTGTGGCAATCAGATTTAAGTAGGGTGCATTCCGCTTTCTGCTGTAGCTGTTTATTGAAAGCTGAAAACACCAAAATTGGTTCGTTATCTAATAAGAAGTAAAGGAATAACATGACACATTTTCAAGAGCTTACGACAATTTGAAATGCCTCTAGAGAAAAGGGTGTGAAAACTCATAAAAAACCCCTAAAACAAAGCCTGTGTTTGGAATACACCATCTCTTTGTAGCTGACTTTTTTTCTGTCATGCTATCAAGCTGATTATTACGTCATTTAAAGTTAAGGTTTTTAGCAATAAATAATAATAATAATAATAATAATAATAATAATAATAATAATAATAATAATAATAATAATAACTGCCGGGACCTATGGAAGTTCCATATGGGAATTATTATTATGTAATATATTGTTGTTTGCATTCTGTAGATGTTCAGCGTAAATAGAGACGCTCTGATATTATTGTAGCCATTTTGTTAAAATTGCAAAAATATTTATCTAAATTAGCAGGAACGCCCGAAATATCCCGGTGGTTAAGTACGCTGTTTCTGTCAGATTTCGTATACATTATTATAGAGTTAATGTTCCATCGATTTTTATATATTATCAAGTTGCGATTTCGAAAATAAGAAAAATATATCCATGTGACATGCATGCATTAGCTTGAATCGAAACCGAAATAAAAACCTATGATGGAAGTATATATATATATATATATATATATATATATATATATATATATATATATATATATATATATATGCTGTGGTGGCAACAACTTATTTGCATTTGCGAATAACATAACACTATAAATGGCAAGCCTAGGTTGGCCTTGGGGTGTCTTACTCAAATGCCACAAGAAGTGACGCCGAAGAGCGTACATGTCCTCCCACCAAGACTCTGACTCGACACCGTCATTTGTACATATTGTAAATATACCTTTTCTTTAATACACTTATTATTGCGTTATCTTGTTGTTTGCGTCATCATTGTATTTCCTTACTAATTATTGTTCAACTTTGCAACCACAAGAGTTGGCGACGAGATATGAAGCGCCAAATATAACAGTTTGACGAAGAACTATTTTAAAAAAAAAGTACAACGTAAGGTTGACCATTTTTTTAAGGAATGCAAAGTGTTGACGAGCAAACGAATTTTACGCTAAAGAGAAGTTTCAACTCAAGTGAAAAAAAAAACTCATACGTGGCAAAAGCGACAATTTACGCCGTATTCTGGGAATCAGACTTGCAAACGAATGTAAAAGTGGATTTTTGTTTTGTTGCTACACGACAAATCTTACTAAAGGACCAACTTGCAAACGAAAACGAACTTTGTTCTGTCGCAAAAACGACAGGTCAGACCCGTATTACGAAAAGCAAGGAAGTAACCTACGAAAAAAGTTCACCAGTGGAGTCTAATTACTGTTCTCCGTAAACAAAACAACAACTAAAGGACGTTTTAATTAATGTTTTGGTTGACGTCGGTACTAAAAGGAAATAGCACAGCTAAAACTAAAATTCAAGGAAAGGATTTTTTTTCTTGAAGTTGTCACTGAATAACGGATAATACAGTAAAACGTCACGGAAAAAAAAAGTTAATCTCAATGTAAAAGGTATTTTAATTACTAAAATACTAAAAAAAAACTCCAAGAACTAAATTTACTGCATACATTTATTCAATTGTGACTCGATTAAAAAAAAAACAACTTCTATTTGGCGGAAAGAGTTATTTATTAGTAAGTGCCTAAAAACGGAAAGTCAATTCCATTTCGTGATTCGAGATAAACCTGTTTTATTTTTTTTTTTTTGCAGCGAGACTCGCAAAAATTTATTGCAAGCAGCGATGTTATTATTGAAAACAGGAGCTTACAGCAATTGTTTTTTTTTGTTGTAACCCAAACAAGTGTATATTGTACATGGTAAAATATTTTTTTAACTATACACTAAAAAAAAATTAAAAAAAACATGGAAGACTTATCAAAAATGTTCATGCAATTTTTACAAGCACAGGCTGAGCGGGATGAACGCAGACAAGCTACACAAAACGAGCTTTTGCAAACACAAATACAGGCACAGGCTGACCGCGAGGAAAAAAGAGAGGACAGATTATTGAAATGGCAGCAGGAACAAGAAGAAAAGCAGAAAATGGCACAATTAAATCAGAAAAGAAACTGCAATTGGAACAGGAAGAAAGGCATAAGAAACTACAATTGGAATATGAAGAAAGACAAGATGAACGTTTTTCTAAAACACTGGAACTAATAAAGTGTTATCGAGAAAATGTCGATAGTGTTAATTTCTCCCATACAACTATTTTTAATAGCATGGACACATTTCATTATGTGCCTGAGGAAGAGAAGAATTTTGAAGCATACAACACAAGATACGAGGATGTTTTTCAACTGGACTGTAAAAATTTGCCAAATGGTCAGAAAGTGAGCCTCTTACTCAGAAAATTGGGTACATGAGAACACAGCAAATTCGTAGATTACATATTACCTAAAAAAACTGCGGAATTAGAGTTCATGGAAGCTGTAAAATTACTAAAAGAATTATTTAATCCAAATATATCTCTTTTTCATAAAAGATGGCTGTGCATGAATCTAAGAAAGATGGGCAACCAAGATTATTTGACATACGCATCAGTTGTCAATAAAAACTGCGATAATTTTAAGCTTTAAGAACTAACAGTAGAAGATTTTAAATGTCTAATCTTCGCTCAAGGGTTAGTTTCCACGAAAAATGCAGAAATACGCAGACGAGTGTTGCCTAAGCTGGAATCTGAGCAAGATTTAACCCTCCAGAAACTAGCAGGGGACTGTGAAAAGGCCATTACACTAAAAATGGATTAAAAAAATATAGAAGAATCCGGAGTAGCATATGTAAGAAAAGTTAGAAAACCATACGCACCAACCAAGAACTTTACAAAGAAAAGCAATGGTACGGGATATTCCAAAGATAATAACCATAAATATAGTACAGAATATAACAAGCCTCTTCTTGATATAACTGTAAGAGATGTGCAGAAAAGCATTGGGAATCAGATTGTCCTTATAAGAAGAAAAAATGCTACATTTGTAAGAAGGTGAGACACAAAAGCGATTGCTGCAGATATAAAGATTACACCAGAAAGAGAGTACAGCAAACAAAATCAAATACAAAATTAGACAAAGATCGGCGAAAATACGTAAAAGTTGAAATATTTAAAACATCAATAAAGTTACAACTCGACTCCGGCTCCGATGTTTCTATAATAAACCTGAATACGTGGAAAAAGTTGGGAAAACCGGCCATGATGAAAACTAGTAAAGCAGCCCGGACGGTAACTGGTGGTGGTATAAAATTTGAAGGAGAAGTTTTCCTCCCGATAAAATTGAAAGGGATTTCGAAGAAATTAAAAATATTCGTACTAAAAAATAGTGAAAATCTGTTTGGAAGTGATTTAATTGAGAAATTCGGACTATGGGATAAGCCAATCAATACATTCTGTAAAAATATAGAATGTTCTCCTCCAACAACAGTAAATATAAAAGACGATTTAAAAGAATTATTTCCTGAGGCATTCACGACTAACTAAGGTCGCTGCAATAAATTCAAGGCCTCGTTTTAACTTAAAGAAAACGCCAGCCCAATTTTTAGAAAAAAGCGAAATGTTCCGTTCGCTGGGTTGGAAAAAATTGATAAAGAATTAAATAGATTGGAACAGACGGGAATTCTATCAAAAATAGAACACAACGAGTGGGCAGCCCCCACCGTATACGTAAAGAAAAAGAATGACGAAGTTAGAGTGTGCGCAGACTTTTCGACCGGGGTCAACTCTCTATTAAAAGATCACCATTACCCCCTACCAAGCCCAGAGAAAATATTCACGAAGTTGAATGGGTGTAATATCTTCTCCAAGATAGGCTTGAGCGACGCGTATTTGCAAATACCTGTCGAGGAGAATTGCTCAAAAATACTATGCATCAATACGCATAAGGGATTATACAAATACAACCGCTTGCCTTTTGGCATCAAAGTAGCGTTTCAGCAAGCGATGGACACCATGCTAAGTGGTATTGAGTGCGCATGTGCATACCTGGACGACATTGTTGTCAGGAGCAAATCCCTAGAAGAACATAAGGAACATTTGAAACAAGTATTTACTCGAATACAAGAATTCGGCTTTAAAGTAAAAGAAAGTAAATGTGACTTTTGTATGAGCGAGATTAAGTATCTTGGACACATAATAAACAAACATGGACGACGTCCAGACCCAGACAGATCTGCGGCAATAAAAAAATATGCCAGCACCCGATAATGTAACAACCTTGCAGAGTTTCTTAGGACTCGCAACTTATTACCAATTTTTTATTGAAGGAGTGCATAACTTGCGAGCCCCCTTAAATAATCTGCTTAAAAAGGATACACCGTGGAACTGGACGCAAGAATGTCAAACCGCTTTTGACAAAATAAAGAGCGCACTAACATCCGAATTATTCTTAACGCACTTTGACACAAACTTAAAAATAGTCGTCGCTAGTGACGCTAGCTCCTACGGCTTAGGAGCATGCATTCAACATATTATGCCGGATGGGTCTAGAAAACCAATAGCGCACGCTTCGAGAACGCTGATACCAGCCGAAAGGGCATATTCACAAATCGAAAAAGAAGCGTTGAGCATAATCTTTGCCGTGACTAAATTTCACCGATATTAATATGGTAGAGAATTCATACTTGAAACCGACCATAAACCGTTAGTCACGATCTATGGATCAAAAAAAGGATTGCCGGTATACACCGCAAATAGATTGCTGCGCTGGGGTACAATACTACTTAATTACGATTTCCAGCTACAACATCTAGCGTCAAAAAAGATTTGCCATGCGGATGGACTATCAAGACTGATACCACAGAAACACAATCTGGAAGAATCAGTCATTGCAGCAATTCGGACAACTGTTGAAGTAAAACATATGGTAGCAAACATCATTAAGGAACTACCCGTAACTTTGTCGGACATTAAAAGGGAAGCCGAGAAAGACGAATATATAAAGGACATAAAAGAGAAAATTATAACGGACACAAAGGTGCAGGAAGTTTTCTCCATATGTGGATATGTGTTACTGTACAGCGAGAGAGTGGTAATACCCAAAACATTGCAGAATAGGATGTTAAGAGATTTCCACACAGGACATCCGGGGATAAATCGAATGAAGTCGTTGATGAGAAGCTACGTGTACTGGCGTAACATGGACACTGGCATAGCGACAACAATTGATAAATGTAAAGGATGCCAGTTACCGGCAAAATCTCCACCTATAGTACACAATATGACGACAGTACAATCTAAAAATAAGCTTAAACCAGGATTAGGGACAAACAAATTCAACTTGCCTCCTCCCTTGAGGCTCTCATTCACAAATATCCGTGGGCTTAGAACTAACTTAGCTGATGTTGAAGCATTTCTCTTAACAAATACCCCGGATATCTTAGCACTAAGTGAGACTAACCTACACTCCTCCATTCCCTCTAACCACTTTAACATGCCTGGATATCTCCCACTCTGCCGTAAGGACTCTGACAGACATATGCACGGACTTGGAGTTTACATTCGTAATACCCTTCCCTTGACTAGAGAAACAAACCTAGAAACAGATGATCAAGCCTTTATGTGCTTTAGACTAAACGTGCAACACAGTATTAGCTACTATTATTTTCTCTACCGCTCTCCCTCGACTCAGGACTGCTCCATAATAAACAAAGTATCTGACAGCATAGACACGGCACTGTCCCTCGACACTAGCGCACAAATACATGTGTTTGGTGACTTTAATGTCCACCACAAAAACTGGCTTGGATTCTCTACTCACACAGATGCAGCGGGCAGCACAACCCATAGCTTCGCGATATCTCACTCCCTATCACAAATTGTTACGTTTCCAACCCGTTTCCCTGACCAGGAAGAACAACACGCATCACTTCTAGATCTGTTTTTGACCACAGTTCCCGATGACTGCATAGCGAAGGCCCACAGCCCACTCGGGAACGCTGATCATGCAGTGATAATGGTTGAAATCGCCCTAAACTCTAGTCCCAAAACTGAAGAGCCAGTGCTCAAAACAACGAGATATTATAATAAGGCTGACTGGGAAGCCATCAGGGAACTAATTAGAGATGCTCCATGGAAAAATATTTTCTCTCTCGCTGCTGAACAGTGTGCAAACGAGACCACTGACTGGTTCAAAACTGCAATCGAAGCGCATGTTCCCATGCGGAAATTTTATAGTAAGCCCCACTCTCCCCAATGGTTTACGTCGACTTGTGCAACTGCCATTACTCAAAAGCAGCATGCATACCGTAGGTTTAACCGACATAAGTCCAGTTCAAACAGACTGAAGTATATAGAAGCTAGAAATAACGTTAAGAAAGAAATAGCGACAGCTAAGAGAGAATTTACGGAAACCACTAAAAAGCGCATCGAAGCACAAAAACTAGGAACTCGAGACTTCTGGAAAATCTACAACAGTGTAGTAAATAATGGGCAATCAACAATTCCCCCACTAACCAACAATCACGAGGTTGTCTCCTCAGCAACTGACAAGGCTAACATGCTTGCCAGTCGGTTTGCCTCAAACTCCACACTGGACCCTTCCAACCACCCCCTACCTGACTTTCCTATGCGGACAGACGCCACACTAGACGATCTGAAAACCACCCCTGCTCAGGTGCATGCTATCATAAAAAACCTTGACACCTCAAAAGCATGTGGACCCGATCTTATCCCAGCTGTGCTATTAAAAAAGTGCTCAGCCGAAGTAGCTCCAGTTCTCTCCAAACTCTACAACAAATGTCTTAATGAAGCTTGCTTTCCGGGCTGTTGGAAAACTGCTTCTGTTGTACCAGTATTCAAGAATTCTGGCGAAAGGACAGACCCATCAAATTATCGCCCCATTAGCCTCCTCCCACTTTTTGCCAAAATATTTGAGACCATAATTAACCATGCTCTAGTCCATCATCTTACAGATGCTAAACTACTGACTGACAAACAATATGGATTTAGACAAGCCCGTTCCACAGCAGACATCCTCACCGTGATCTCTGAACGTATATACCAATCACTGGACAAAGCGGGGGAAGGCAGAGCGGTAGCTCTAGATATATCTAAGGCTTTTGACAGGGTATGGCATGAGGGTCTCCTCAGGAAGATTAGATCTTACGGTATCACTGGTAGAATACTTAACATAATTAAATCCTTCTTAGATAAGAGAAAAATCCAGGTAGTCCTCGACGGTCGCACATCTAAACAATATGATATAAATGTGGGAGTGCCCCAGGGTTCTATCCTTGGACCTCTATTGTTCCTGATATTCATAAATGACCTCCCCGACAACATTGCCTCTGAGATGGGAAATATATGCTGATGACACTACACTCTATGGCAGGCACGACAGGAAGACGAATGAACACATTTCTAAAGAAATGGCAGAAACACTAGAGGAAGACCTCCAATCTGTAGTGGAATGGGGACAAAAGTGGTTGGTCGCGTTCAATGCTGCCAAGACTAAACTAGTTTCATTCAATAATTACAAGAAACCCTCTCTACCACCAATAGCAATGGCCAACGACCCTTTATCTGAGAGTCCATCTTTCAAACTCCTTGGCCTAACGTTCACAGGAAACATGAGTTGGAACAATTACATTGAAGGCATTGCCAGGGCCGCTGCAAGAAAGGTAGGCTCTCTCTACCGTGCTAGAAAACTACTAACACCCGAAAGTATCCTGTACCTCTATAAGGCCACCATTCGCCCATGTATGGAGTATTGCTGCCACATCTGGGCTGGTGCATCTGCTACTAGTCTCTCGCTCCTTGACAAGGTTCAAAAGAGAGTCGCAAATCTGATAGGCCCTGAACTGGCATCTAAGCTTCAGCCTCTGTCCCATCGACGAAATGTTGCATCCCTCTGCCTGTTCTACAAGTATTTTAGTGGTGAATGCTCTGATGAACTGCAATCACTTGTGCCCCCACGACGCGAGCACCCTCGACAAACCCGACAGGCTACTAGATCCCACCCCCACACTGTAGAGGTCCCTAGATGTAAAAGATCTTTTTACTCCAATAGTTTCTTCCCCAGAACCGCAAGACTCTGGAATTCCATTCCAGGTCCCTGCTTCCCCAACAGTACTGACATGCAGAAGTTCAAGTGTAACGTGAACCGACACCTTGCTGCCCAAATCCCTACATAGTACCCCAGTAGTTGTTGCCCCTGATAGTAGCCCCCTACACCAAAGTGGCAATTTGCCTTGTTTGGGGTGAAAATGTAATAAAAAAAAAAAAAAAAAAAAAAACCTTGGCCGAAAACCGACCAACCATGGTCGAGAAGGTGAAAACTATTATTTAATTGTAGTGGATAGTTTCACAAAATAACCGGATGACATGCGTTGCAGGATCCAACAACGAACAACTCACTAGGGTTTCTACACGACTTGTTTGCAAGATTCGGTGTACCAGACACATTGGTCACTGACAACGGAACGCAGTTCACATCCGCAGAGTTTAAGAGATTTTGCGACACGTTCCGTTTGAAGCACATCACGACTCCGCCGTATTATCCAAGGTCGAACGGCCTCGTGGAAAGGTTCGTGGACACGCTAAAACGAGCGTTAAAGAAATCCATTGGAACACCAACAGAAAAAGCTTTGCAACAATTCTTGCACGTATATAGGATTACACCACATCCTAGTACATCATCAAACATATCACCAGCTGATCTAATGTTTGCCAGAAAGATAAAATCAGCGTGTGACAAACTATTGCCAAGGCAGGCAATTATCCGAAACACTACACACACGAGAAGAAAGAAATATAACTCGTGAGATCGAGTATATTTTAAGTGCTACAGAAATAACACCTCTTACTGGGAATGTGGAGTAGTGGATAAACGCATTGGTGATTGTACATATATGATTAAAGGTCCACAGAATATACATAAAAGGCACCTAAATCAGATAAAAAAACGTCATATCCAAGATGATGATGATACGACAACAGTCGAAGAGGAGGACACCATAGATATCATATACGAATCTTTTAATTTGGAACCGCCTCAAAATGCACCTGAACCCCGAAGATCAGGTAGGAAAAGAAAAGTGAATGAACCATTAATGGTAAACCCCAAAAGAAAAAGATATTGAAATCTGTGTGACTTCAAATCTTGGGAGGGGGTGTTGTGGTGGCAACCACTTATTTGCATATGCGAATAACATAGCACAATAAATGGCAAGCCTAGGTTGGCCTTGGGGTGTCTTACTCAAATGCCACCGGAAGTGACGCCGAAGAGCGTACATGACCTCCCACCAAGACTCTCTGACTCGACACCGTCATTTGTACATATTGTAAATATACCTTTTCTTTAATACACTTATTATTGCGTTATCTTGTTGTGTGCGTCTTCATTGTATTTCCTTACTAATTATTGTTCAACCTTGCAACCACAACAATATGTATATATATATATATATATATATATATATAACGTGAGTTGCTCCAGCAATAATCGAAACAGAAACCAAAACTTATGAAGATTTCTTGATGAATTTTTTATAAAAAAGAATAGATGATTAAAGTGCCACAAGCTATAGTCGAAAGCCAACCCTAAATTCATGAGGTATTCTTGGTAATTGTATTATACTATACTAAAAATAGATTTTTTGAGTGCAATCCGCTATAATCGAAACCAAAACCGAAACAAGAATTTTTGGTAAAATTACATTGGGGAACACTATTTTTTAAACTTTCTGATGCATTTGATTTTTTAACTGATTCTACAGGATCTTTAGGCGCTGATTTAAAATCTGAAATTAGTTATTCTCCATAAGCTCTAGTTTTCATGCAATTTGAGATGAAATAGTCTTAATATGAACTTACATAACCCAAATCTAAGCATTTTGAGATGATATACAGAAATAGATTCTAATATCTTTATCTGCCTTCTTTTTTCCAGATCAAACATGGCTTCCTCATCGAGACATCACTGTAGAAACAAGCCTGATGCATTCTGTTACATCTGTGGTTGCTACACACTTCACCATCTTGTTTGTGAAGCGAGCCTACAAGGCTTATTCTGAAGTTAATCCTGGTGACTAAGACAAGCAATGGGCTCCTCATGTTGTGTGCCACAATTATGAGGAAATGCTCCGAATCTGGACCAAAGGAAAACGCAATGGTCTGCCTTTAGGAGTTCCAATGATTTGACGAGAACATACCAACCATGTAACTGATTGCTATTTCTGCATGGTAAACACAGCGGGTGTGGGCAAG
The DNA here is from genome assembly GCF_053919585.1 of Euprymna scolopes. Classification (NCBI taxonomy): domain Eukaryota; kingdom Metazoa; phylum Mollusca; class Cephalopoda; order Sepiida; family Sepiolidae; genus Euprymna; species Euprymna scolopes. The sequence goes on from NC_136487.1 coordinate 57,085,552, forward strand.
AAAAACAGATATAAGATCGTATATCCGTACATTTCCTCATGTATTCGGCCTGCTCCGCACTTTGAAGAAATTCCTATTCCAGTGCTTAAAGGTGTGCCTTCATTAAACGATAAAGACATTGGACATGGAAGACAGTTGTGACAATGAATTACAAGAAACTGAGTGGGAACAAACCGAGGAATGTTCTTCAGAGACTGGATCTCTCCCAGCCCACAAGCCTCTTCATCAGACTGAACTGAATAACTTAGTTCGGGATTTAGGTCTTTAAAAGAAAGCAGCTGAGCTTTTGGCACCAAGATGACATATCAAACATCTTGTTGATCACACTGATAAAGTATCATATTACAGAAAGCCTGACCAGCTTTTTGTGACCTTCTTTTCAGAAGACAGACAGTTTGTTTACTGCAATGATATCCCAGGTCTTCTCAAGGAACTGGGTGTTCCTCACTATGATCCAACTGAATGGCGGCTCTTTTAAGACAGTTCTAAGCGCAGTCTCAAGTGTGTTCTTTTGCATAATGGCAATGTTTACGGGGCAGTGCCTGTCAGTCATTCAGTTCATCTGCGCGAAGACTATGATGACATCAGAATGGCCATGAACTTCTTAAAATATCGTGAGCACAACTGGATCATTTGTGTAGACTTGAAAATGGTAAACTTCCTTCTTGGTCAACAGAAAGGTTTCACCAAGTTTCCATGTTACCTCTGCATGTGGGACAGTCGAGCACGAGACAGACACTGGGTCCAGAAGTACTGGCCTGTTCGTGAAAACCTTGAAACAGGGATGCCAAATATTACACATGACTCAATTGTTAACAGGGATTGGATCATCTTTCCTCCTCTGCACATCAAATTAAGTTTAATGAAACAATTTGTCAAGGCAGTGGATACTGAAGGTGAATGTTTCCAACACATCATCACAGCTATATCAGAGGTGTCGTTCGAGTCGAACCCTCATTCGTGATGATCAGCTTGTTGCCAAGATGACCGCCTTGGAGAAGGCAGCATGGTTATCCTTTGTGGCAGTCGTTCAGAACTTCTTTGGAAACAACAAGGCAGAGAACTACAATGCACTTGGGAACAGAATGCTCCTCGTTTTTCGTGCTCTCAGGTGCAACATGAGCATCAAGCTTCATTTTTTGAACAGCCATCTTGACCAGTTCCCTGAAAACCTGGGGGCTGTGAGTGACGAACAAGGAGAGTGGTTCCACCAATACCTAAACATCATGAAAGAACGCTACCAAGGTCACTGGGACAAAAGTATGATGACCAACTACTGCTGGAGTATTAAACGAGATTGCCCAGATGAAGTGTACAAACGCAAAAGTTAAAAATGCAAATTCCTGCCTGACTAAAATACTGTTGAGACAGAAAGTGATAAGCGTTATTAGATGTGATTGACTCTTATCTGAAGAACGTTGTGAATGACGCTTATCTCACGTTGCGATAAAGACTGTTTTTTGAGAAACCTTTCCATAAAAACATATGGCACTTCTAACAATGGAGTACTTTAATCTAAAATCACATTTTATTGTTCTGTTTCTGTTGCCTTGTTAAATATACTGTTTTATTGCTGACATTGCAATATCCTATAATAATGCTCGTTTTTTTCCTTTGTTTAATAAAAATAACAGATTGCATGAAATCTGTAGCTTTCAGAATAAAACTAACTTTAAGTTTGAACTCAGCACACTTAAATTGACTAAAAACAAGTCTTTCTTTAAATGCAACATATTGAATGTTCCCTTATGTTATTAAGAAAAAAAAAAATAGATGATTTAAGTTCCATCAGTTGTATTTGATACAAAAAGCAAAACTTATTACAATATCTCGGTAAAACTATTTATGACAAGAAATGGAGGTGCATAACAATTAAAAGAGCCCTATATAAGCATGGCACACAAAAGAACACGCACGCTATCGCATTGATATATATATATATGTATATATATATATATATATATATATATATATATATATATATATATATATATATATATATAACATTTCAGCCCGGCGTTGCACGGGTGTTTGGCGGTGTATGTTGAGCAAAAAAAAAATGATAGTAAGCAGGAAGGTTAAAACCTGTACCATGAAGAAAGAAAAGACCGGAAAAAAACTCTGACGTCTTTGTTGTTACGAGGACGGTCAAACCGGGAGTGAGGAAGGTTTTAATTATGGGTAGACGACCGAACAGAGGGGATGACTTTCGCAAATATCGGCGAAAAAAAGCGACCCTCCTGTAGATAAATGCCTAGTTGAGGGTGAAGGTATTAATATTTTTAGCCAATTTTCGGTATTTTTCGTCCGAATGGTCGAGCTTCAAACGATACTGATCTTGTAAAAATCCTTCACCTTTGTCAAAAGTTTTAGGCAGATATGCAAACATACATACATACATACATTCATATATTGGTAGCTCAAATTTTCGACCAAAACTGATTTAAAAGCTTGCCCTCTCTCTGAATACCCTTATGTAAAATTTCAAATGTTTAGACCAGAAATTGTCTGAGTGATTTGGTAGAGACCGCAAGGGTAAATTTTTAAACTTTGCACCCTATTATGCCCCCTTAACATTTATTGTATTGGGCTCAAACCGAGTTATTAAGTTACTCCCCCTGTCCAGGGAACCTGTATCTAAAATTTCAATTGTTTATACCCGAAATTTTCGGATGAGTTAGGTAAAGTTCTTAAAGGTCAAATCGTTGAACTTTGACCTCTTAACAGCCAAATTTCTGCTGAAAACGGATTCCAAAGATTTTCCCAAATCTCAATACCCTGTATATCAAATTTCGAGTCTGTAGACTTCAAATTGAGAGAGTGGATACGTAGGGAAATGTACGCAGACACGCCGACAGACAGAGAGACAAACACTTTCATTTTTTATAGATATGTAGATAATAATAATAATAATTATAAAATAATAAAAATGATAATAATAAACAGATTATTCAGATACGTTTTAGTGAAAGTATACCCCATATTTAGTATTATATCACCTAACCAATATACATGTTTGATTATATTTCAATAAGCATCCCGGTGTTCCCTGTGTGACCGGGTGTTTGGATGTGTGTGTTTCGCAAAAAAATAAATAAATAATGGCAGTAGGAAGAAAGGCTCGAACCCGTACAACGATGGAGGAAAATAACGGGGGAAAACCGAACGTCTTTATTGTTACGACCACTGCCAAACCGGGAATGCCATAGGCTTTAATTAAGGCTAGACAATAGAAAGGAGAGGATTACTTTAAAATATATGCGCGAAAGAAGCAACCCCCTTCCTGTAGAAAATGCCCAGTTGAGGGTGAATATTTGTAGGCAATTTTTCGATAATCTTCGTCTGAAAGGTCAAAGTCTAAAACTATACTAATCGTGATAAACTCCGTCACCTCTGTTGAAAGTTTTACGCAGACATACATACATACATACATACATACATACATTTGTATATTGGTAACTAAAATTTTTCGACCAAAACTGATTAAAAAGCTTGCCATATCTCTGAATACGCTTTATGTAAAATTTCAAATGTTTAGACCAGAAATTGTCTGAGTAAATTGGTAGAGACCGCAGAGGTAATTTTTTTTTTTAACTTTGACCCCTATTATAAAACCTTAACATTTATTTCTTGGGCTCAAATCAAGTTATTAAGTTAGATCCATGTCCAAGGAACCTATTTCTACCCGAAAACCAATTACAAGGATTTTCCCAACTCTCAGTACGGTGTATATCAAATTTTAAGTCTGTAGACTTAAAATTGACAGAGTTTAGCGTAGGGATGTACACACACACACACACGCAGACACACACACACACGTTTACTTCTATAGATATACTTGTATTTCAGCCCGGTGTTGCCCGGGAGTTAGGAGGTGTATGTTGAGCAAAAAACAAAACAAGAAAAACGGTCATTTATTTTTTTTATTTGACTCCTAGTATGACACCTTGAAATGTTTTTGCTCTGGGCTCAAATACGTTATTAAGTTACATCAATGTGCGAGAAACTTATATCTAAAATTTCAAGTGTTTAGATCCTAAATTTTCGGAGAAGTTTTGTAGACTTCTCAAAGGTCAAATCGGTGAACTTTGCCCTCTTAACACCAAAGTGCCTGGCCGAAAACTAACGACAGATTTTCCCAAATCTCTGAACCATGTATATCAAATGTCGACTCTGTAGACTAAAAATTGACAGAGTTATTTCGTAGAGAAATGTAAACACACAGACACGTTCACTTTTATAGATATACTAGCAGTTACGCCCGGCTTTGCTCGGGCCCTATGTACTGTTCATAAGGGTATGTACATATGTATATTTTAAAAATGTGAATATGTAAAGTAATGCCTTTCTGTATAATAGTCTTCCTTAACTACCATAGAGAAAAGACAGACATACATTTTCACTTTGATAGATATACTAGCGTTGCCCGGGCGTTTGGATGTGTATGTTTAGCAAAAAAAAAACAAAAAAAAAAACAAAGAAAGATGGTAGTAGGAAGGCAGACTGAAAAGGAGGAAGGAAAAGAACGGGGTAAAACCTAATGTTACGAGCACCGCCAAACCAGAAGCGATATTTTTAAAAATTAAGGCTAGACAATCCAAAGGAGAGGATAACTTAAAAAAAATATCAGTGAAAAAAGTGACTCCCCTGTAGAAAAGGGCCTAGTTGAAGGGGAAGATATTAATGTTTTTAACCAATTTTTCGATATTTGTCGTATGAAAGGTCGAATTTCAAAACGATACTGATTTTGGTAAAATCCGTCGCCTCTATTGAAAGTTTTAGGGAGACATGCAAACATACATAAAAACACACATACATTTATATATTGGTAACTAAAAATGTTCAATCCAAACCGATGAAAACGCTTGCCCTATCTCTGAATACCGTTTATGTAAAATTTCAAATATTTAGATCAGAAATTGTCTGAGTATTTTGGAAGAGACCGCATAGGCCATTTTGTTTAATTTAGACCCCTTTTTTGACCCCTTAAAATGTATTGTTTTGGCCTAAATCAATCTATTAAGTTAGACCCATGCTCACGGTACATATATATAAAATTTCAAGTGCATAGACCAAAAATTCCCGGGGGAGTTTAGTAGAGTTCTCAAAGGTAAAATCGTAAAACTTTGACCCCTTTAATCGCCAAATTTCTGGCCAAAAACCGATCAGATCGATTTCCCCAAATCTCAGTAACCTGTAGATCTAATTTCGAGTCTGTAGACAAAAATTGACAGAGTTATTGCATAGGGAAATGTACACAGATACACAGACACAGACACAGACGCTTTCACATTTATATATATAGAGAGAGATAGATAGATAGATAGATAGATAGATAGAGTGAGAGAGAGAGAGAGAGAGAGAGAGAGAGAGAGAGAGAGAGAGATTGGATGCAATATAAAGCAATGATTTAAAAAATATAAAAAAAGACTCATGCGCCACCACCGATAATCGAAACCAAAACGTTCAGCTCAAGGTTATTTCGCCCATGCCGTCAATGACTAAGCTTTTAAAACATGTTCACTGCTAGGCTAAAAATCAAAACATGAGCCAATAGCTACTACGTTATGCATTCGTAATACCGGTGTTCGACCTCCACCTGGCAAATTTCATTTTTTTTAACTTTCACACTTTTGCACAGCTTTTTCCGGATAAACCCAAATATAAAGTGTTGCATGTATTCAAATACCTTTTATATGAAGTTTCATGTCTGTAGACCAAAAACTGTAGGAGGATTTTGGTAGGAAAAAATTGATAAACAAAATTATATACGTATACATAACATATATGGAAACAATTTTGTGTTTACTATAAACCTTTTACGCAAATATTATGCAAGTATACATTATGTAGAATATCTGCATGAATATAATTACACGTAATAGTGGACTAAAGATGATTATCCTATTAGAAAACCGAAGCAACTAATAGGGAATTAATTAAAATGAATGCTTAAAAGAATATGCAAATTAGCTTGATTCTTTTGTCCAGTGAATTCAATTCAACACGCCTAATATAAGAACATTGTATTTTCTTTTTAATAAGTAGAAAAGCGGAGTTTTTATATGAATAGCAATACATACAAGAGAAAAACGAATTCATAGGAGTATAGATAGACTAGCATTTCAGCCCGGCGTTGCCCGGGTGTTTGGAGGTGTATGTTGAGCAAAAAAAAAAAACAAACGGTAAATTATTTTCAAAATTAGACCGCTATTATGAGCTCTTAACATTTATTGTTTTGGGCTCAAATAAAGTTATTAAGTTAGATCCACGTCGAAGGAATCTATATCTAAAATCTCAAGTGTTTAGACCGAAAATTCTAAGAGAAGTTTGGTACAGTTCTCAAAGGTTAAATCGTTGAACTTTGACTCCTTAACAGCCAAATGTATGGCCGAAAACCGATCACATAGATTTTCCCAAATCTATGTACCCTGTATATTAAATTTAGAGGCTGTAGTCTTCAAATTGACAGAACTATTGCGTAAGGAAATGTACGCAGGCAAACAGACACACAGACAGACACACAGACACGTTCACTTTTATAGAAATATAGACTAGCATTTCAGCCCGGGGTTGCTTAATATTTATTGTTTGGGGCTCAAATCAAGTTATTAAGTTATATCCATGCTCAAGGAACCTATATCTAAAATGTCACATTTTTAGACCCAAAACTTTCGGAGGAGTTTGGTAGAGTACTCAAAGGTCAAATCGTTGAACCTTGACTCCTTATCAGCCAAATTTCTGGACGAAATCAGATTTCAAAGATTTTCCCAAATCTCAGTACACTGTATATCAAATTTCGAGCCTGTAGATTGTAATTGACAGAGTTATTGCGTAGAGAAATATACACACAAATACACAGACAAACACACACCCACACACACACACACACATATATATATATATATATATACATATGTATATCTTAGTGTGTATGTCTGTCAACCAGTCCGTTACAGTGAAACCATGAATTGTATAATGAAATTCGTCGCGATAGTATATATATATATATATATATACATATATATACATATATATATATATATATATATATATATAGCAAAAAGGTAATATTGTATTGATTTCATGTATTATCATGGAGGAAAATGTATAATCGTGATTATAATTAAACAGATTGAATGAGCACATCTTTCTCCATATTAAACCATTTATTTAACTTATACATTTACTATAATAAATTAGAAATTACATTTTAACTGTTGTAATGTCACGTACGTGAGTTTGTGCGAATGACACACCCTGTCCATAATGTCACCGTGCCAATTCTGATATATGTGGAAAAATGTGCTTATTTAAAGATGCGCCTAGACATGCCTATTAAAAGAATATATATATATATATATATATATATATATATATATATATATATATATATATATATATATATATATACTTGTTTATTGTTATATAAACATGCTCACATCCCGCTGCTTCAAATAGCCACTTGTTTCAATCAAACAACAGATATCATCAGGCAGCGACTTGACTATTCAAAAGTTCTTTGAATAATGGATTTTTATTTTAGGTAGGAACTCTTTAAAAGTTTGAGTTAAAAAACTTAAAACACAGAACTTTAATTATAAAATGTAAAGAGGGAGGGGCAATTTAAATAAAGTTAAAAGATTACAATGGAGAGAGAGTGATTGAGAAGAGAAAAAAAGGAATAGAGAAAGAAATAGAGAAAGAAAATAGAGAAAAAATATATATGTAATATGGAGAAGAAAAGAAAAAATATATAAATGGTTATTATAAAGAGAATAAGGACTAGAAGGGAAAGGAAAGGAAAGAATTATGAGATCTAGTGAAAGAGAGAAAGAGAGAAAGTAAGAATTTGACAGTATATAGAAAAAGGAAAAAGAAAAAGATCTGCGTATCAACCAATTTATGAACAATTATACAATTCAGTAATGAAACATATTAAAAGAATACAATACATATATGTATATATACACATACACACACATATATATATACACACACATACACACACACATATATATATATATACATGCACATAAGTAAATCTATATATATATAAAAGCTAAAATGTATGTATGTATGTATGTGTGTGTGTATGTTGGGATGTCTGCTAAAAACTTTTGACAGACGGAACAAAAATTCACAAATTTGGTCTCATATGAAAGCCCCACCCATCGGGCGACAAATATCGAATATTGGGCTCGAAAGGTCCAATCTAAGTTACTAAGCTGAGCTTTTTTCTACAGGGAAGAGGCAAAAAGTGACATTTTAACGACATTCATACGTGATTTAATAAACCCTGAATCATGTCACCTAACCTTTACGTAAGCAAGCTGTAATGTCGATATGTATATGAAACCATTGATTAGAGAGAGTTTGTTATCGGTAAAAAAAACGACTATCATACACATCTACATACAAAAATGTAACGTTAGGAAACCGTTACCAAAGGTATTGTAAGGTTTAAAATAGTTAGATACGATATTTAAACGAAAAATTGCAAGCCAAAAATGTAAAGTTAAAGTAAAATACGCTTACAAAAATATTAACGATCGATGTTTTTTACAAAAAAAAAAAACAAAAAAAACGCCATTTTCTTTTTTAGTAGCACTCTTTGGAGTAAGGTAGACGAAGTGAGAGTGAGAGAGATAGAGAGATACACACACAAACAGAGAGAGAGAGGGAGAGTAAGAGAGACAGAGAAAGAGAGAGATTTCTAGACAGGAAACGAGATTTAAAGACCAAGTAAAAAAAGACGTGTGTTTTGTATTTTTCGTATTTAGAGGGAGGAAGATGTTAGTCTTAATATGAGTTAGTGGGAGGGAGGCGCAAGATGAAAAGGGTATTTGCTTGCAGTATCTGCCTGAACAGATACTACACTTTGAGATATTAAACCCTTTATCCATGTTAAAAATACATTGAAAATCAACACTGAACAAAAAACTTAGGCATATGGCCAACTCAAAAGGGGGGTGGATTGTGGGTGTCGTTGGTCATCCTTGTCAGTCCAGAACTAAACAAAACCAAAAGTTTCTCCCAGCTAGTATCTTTCACCATCCTAGCGTATTCACCCTTCCATACTGGGGGGCATCCTACTTAACTCCCACGTTTTAAAACATTTTTATTGCCTTGTAAAAACAAAAGAAAAAATGATAACAATAAAAATCGTACAATAATTCATTCGTGTCGAGGGCGGAAAAAAAAATCATAGCCAAAAGACCAAGTAAAAAACAAACATGCGAATTGGATAAAATTGGTGTATATGTGCGAGCAAAATACCCAGCGTCGCCCTGAATTGTATGACATAGCACTAGCACAACATATATACTAGCTGATTACCCGGCATGGCCTGGGATTGGATAAAATTCATGGAGTTTTCCCTAGCAGAACACTCGGCGATGCCTGGGATTGGAAAAATTGGTTGATATATGTACTAGCCAAATGCCCAGCGTCGCCCGGGATGGATTACATAGGTGGATATCTGTACTCGCAAAATACCCGGCATAGCCCAGGATTGGATAAAGTAGGTGTATATGCACTAGCAGAACATCCGGCGTCGCCCGGGATTGTATGATAAAGGTGGATGTGTACTAGCAGAATACCAAATGTCACCGGGGATTTATGAAATAGGTTAAGCATAGGTCCGATTCGACAATTTTGAAGGTGCTTGTGCAGTATAGGTCTGATTTGAAAAAAAATTGATGGTGCTTGTGCATTATAGGTCCGACTTGACAATTTGGAAGGTGCGTGTGTATTATAGGCTGATTTGACAATTTTAAAGGTGCTTGTACTGTATAGATCCCATTTGAAAAGTTTGAAGGTGCTTGTGCAGTATATGTCCAATTTGAAAAAATTAGAAAGTGCTTTTGCAGTATAGGTCCGATGTGAAAATTTTGAAGGTGCTTGTATATTATAAGACCGATTTGACAAATTGGAGATGCTTGAGCAGTGTACGCCCGATTTGAACAATTTAGAAGGTGCTTGCGCAGTATATATGTTATAATATCCAGTGACCTCCCTTGGATTCAGATTCATTATCAGATCCCATTAAGCTAATATACAATCATTGTTATAATATCCAAGTGACCTTCTTGGGTGTAGGTGCATTGTCGAATTCCATAAGATTATTATACAACCATTGTTACAATATGCACGTGACCTCCCTTGAGTGTAGCTTCATTGTCGAATTCCATTAGATTAATATAAAATCATTGTTATAATATGCAAGTGACCTCCCTTGGGTTTAGCTTCATTGTCGAATTCCATTAAATTAATATGCAATCATTGTCTTAACATGCAAATGACCTCTCTTGAATGTAGCGTCAATGGTGTATACCATAAGACTAATACACCATAATTGGTATAATATGCAAGTGACCTCCATTGAGTGTAGCTTCATTCAAGATATCCATTATATTAATATATGATTATTGTCATAATATGCAAGTGATCTCCCTTGGATTTAGTTTAATTCTCGAATACCATTAGATTAATATACACTGATTGCCAGTATATGTAAGTGACCTTCTTTGGATGTAACTTCATTCTAGATACCCATTATATTTATATATAATTATTGTCTATATATGCAAGTGATCTCCTTGGAGGTAGATTAATATACATTCAGTGTCATTATATGTAAGTGACCTCCATTGGATGTAGCTTCATTCTCGAATATTATTAGATTAATATACACTCATTGTTATAATATGCAAGTGAACTCACTTGGGTGTAGCTTCACTGTCAGATACCATTAGTATTATACACATCCATTGTTATAATATACAAGTCACCTCCCTTGGATGTAGCTTCATTGTCGAATACCTTTAGAATAATATACAATCATTGTTATAATATGCCAGTTACCTCCCTTGGATGTAGCTTCATTGTCGAATTTCATTAGATTAATATGCAATCATTGTCATGATATGTAAATGACATCCCTTGGATGTAGCTCCGTTGTGGAATGCCATTGGATTAATACACAGTCATTGTCATAATATGTAAGTGACCTTGAATGTAGCTTCATTGTTGAATACCATTAGATCAATATAAAATAATTGTTATGATCTGTAAGTTACTCCCTTCTATGTAGCTTCATTGTCAAATTCTATTAGAATAATACAATCATTATGATATGCAAGTGACCTCCCTTTGGTGTAGATTCATTGTAGAATTCCATTAGATTAATATACAATCAATGTTACAATATGCAAGTGATCTCCTTGGATGTATAGTCATTGTCGAATTTCATTAGAATACTATACAATCATTGCCATAACATATAAGTGACCTCCCTTGGATGTAGGATCTTCTTCGAATACCATTAGAATAATATGAAATCATTTGTGTAATATGCAAGTGACCTTCATAGTGTGTAGCTTCATTGTCGAATACCATTAGATTAATATGCGATTGTTGTCATAATATGTAAGTGACCTCCATTGAGTGTAGCTTCATTCTAGAATTCCATTATATTAATATACAATTATTGTCATAATAAGCAAGTGCCCTCCCTTAGATGTAGCTTCATTAGATCACGCAAGGATGGATGTAGTTTCATTTTACAATACAATTAGGTTAATATACAATCATTGTTATAATATGCAAGTGACCTCCCTTGGATGTAGCCTCATTGTCGAATACCATTAGATTAATATGCGATCAATGTAATATTATGCCAGTGAACGGTCTTGGATATGGCTTCATAGCTGGATATTTGTACTAGGATAACACCCAGCGTTGCCGGGGATTGTATAAGAAAGGTGGATATATGTACTAGCAAAATACCCGACGTTGCCTGGGATTGGATGTAATAGATGGGTTGTTTCCTGGGAGAATACCTGTGACTGGATCAGCTAAGTGGAGATTTATGCTAACAGAATACCCCATATAGGAAGATGGTGCGATTGTGTCGTAAAATCATGAAAAAATATTATCCAGATTAGTAGCATATCAAAGAATTATAAAAATGATGAAATGCGAGTTTTTTTGTGTGTTTATAATGAAATAACACGACATACAATGTCACAAATAATTATTTTAGCAAAAGGAAAGGATATATTTGGGTGAAATTATAAAAGCGATTGTCGAAATTAGTAACATATCCAAGAATTATGAAAAGTGATTAAATGTTAGTTATTCGATTGTTGGGGTTATAATGAAATGAACAGCCCAGATATAGTCTTAAAGTTAATATTTTAGAAAGAGGAGGTTGATTATCTGGGTTACATCATTAAAAATGATTGTAGAAATTATTAACATATCCAAGAAATGTGAAAAAAGAATAAATGTGAGTTATGTGATTGGTGTGTTTATATGAAATTACCAGCACAGCCAATGTCTCAAATGTATTAATTTAGTAAGAGGAAGGGGATTATGTGGGTTAACTCATGAAACATGATTGTCGAAATTAGTAACATATCCAACAATCATGAAAAATGATGAAATGTTAGTAATTTGATATGTATGTTTGTAATGAAAGAGACCCCCTAGACAATGTCGCATTGTTGTTATTTTAGTAAGAGAGGCGCGATTATGTGTTGTTTTTTTAGTAAGAGAGGGCGATTATTATTTATGGAAAATGATTGTCGAAATTAGTAACATATCCAAAAATTATGAAAAATGATAAAATGTGAGTTATTTGATTGGTGTGTTTATCATGAAATAACCAGATAATGTGTCAAATTATTATTTTAGCAAGACGAGGGGGTTTATGTGGGTTAAATAATGAAAAACGATTGTCGAAATTAGTAACATATCCAAAAACTACGAAGAGTTATTAAATGTAACTTATTTGATTGGTATGTTTATTTCATAATAAACAGACCAGCTATTGTCTCAAAGTTAGTATTTTAGTAAGAGGGGTTCGGTTATGTGGGTTAAATCATAAACAATGATTGTCGAAATTAGTAACATATCCAAGCATTATGAAAATGATTAAATATGAGTTGATTGGTGTGTTCGTAATGAAATAGACAGGCTAGAAGAAGTATCACAGTTGTTATTTTTTGTAAGAGGAAAGGGATCGTGTCAATTAAGGAGGGGAGCGATTATTTTGGTTACTTTATTAAAATAATTGTGAAAATTAGTAACATATCCAAGAATTATGAAAAATGGTCAAATGTGAGTAACTTGATTGGTGTGTTTGTAATGAAAAAAAAACAGTCATACAATGTCTGAAAGTTATCATTTTAGTGATAGGTGGTGGCAATAGGAGATGAAAAATTATTGTCGAAATTAGTAACATATGCAAGAATTATGCAAAATGAAGTTTTAGTTATTTGATTGGTGTGTTTATAATGAAATAAACAGCCCAGTCAATGTAGCAAGTTAAGTAAGAATTGGGCGATTAGATGTGCGCACTCATAAAATTTGATTTTCGAAATTCATAACATATCCAAGAATTATAAAAAATGATGAAATGTGAGGTATTTTATTGATGTGTTTCTAATGAAATACACAACCCAGGAATGTCTCAAAGGTATTATTTTAGTAAGAGGAGTAGGATTATTTGATTGAACTCAGAAGAAATGACGTTTTAAATTAGCAACATATCCAAAAATAATGAAAAATGGTGAAATGTGAGTTATTTGATTGGTGTATTCGTAATGAAGTAGACAGACCTGACAATGTATGGAAGTTATTATTTTAGTAAGAGCTCGCAATTACTTTCGTTACTTCATTAAAAATAAGTGTCGAAATTAGTAACATATCTAAGAATTATAAAAATGATATAATGTGATTTCTTTGGTGGGGTTTTAATGAAGGAGCCAGCCATACCATGTCTAAAATTTATTATTTTAGTGATAGAAGGGGGCAATAATCTGGATTTACTCATAAAAAGTGATAATCGAAATTAGAAACATACCATAGCCTATGTATCAAAGTTTTTATTTTAGTAAAAGTGGAAGCGATAATGTAAGTGAAATAATGTGACATGGTTGTTGAAAATAGTAACATATCAAAAAATTATAAAAAAATGATGAAATGTGAGTTATTTGGATGATGTGTTTGTAATTAAAAAAAAACAGCCAAAACAATATCTCAATGTCTAGACAGGTGAGCGATAATGAGGGTTAAATTGTCGAAATGTGTAACACTCCAAGAATTTTGGGATTTAACGAGATACGTCCACATATATACTTACAGATTACCCAGAGTCACCCTGGATTCAATGAGATACATGCAAATGTATGCAAGCAGAATACACGGTCGGCTGGGATGTAATGAGATAAATGCAAATATATACTAGCAGGATACTTGGCGTTGCCTTGGATTGAATTAGATTGATTGAAATATATACTAACAGAATACCTTGCGTCACCCAGGATTTAATGAGATTGATTGAGATATATAATAGCAAAACACCCCGCGTTGCCCGGGATTGAATGAAATAGGCGAGAATATATATTAGTAAAATACCTGGCATCCCGTGGGATTTCATGAGATAAACGTGTTGTATATTACCCGTCCTTGCATATACATGCTATAAATTACCTACCCTAGGTAAGATATAATTATTTCATATGTGTAATACCCGTCTAATGTAGGTAATATATTCTTTTGTTCAAAATAACAAATGATACATGAACATACAAAATTCCTCTCTCATAAGAATAACAAATATATTACCAAACCAAATTTAATTTTCTCATTGTTTATACAATACCAAGCGATGGGGGGTAGCCCCGCTAGTCTTGTAATAAAAGCAAAATACAATTAAAAAAATTTATTTATTATTTATACAGATTTCTTTCACAACAAAGAACAAATTCTAGCATACGTCTCTACACACAACACAAACAACCCAGAACTATTCACACATATAACAAAAACCTTATCCTCCTCAATTAGAACGACAAACTAAACAACATACTTAAAACAACAAAAATAATAAAACGCAAACGCCAACCCAAAAACTTAAACACATCCTAACTTCCTCAAAACTCGTCCCACATACTACAAAAGTGGTTACAAAATGCAACAAACCGCGATGTGGAGTATGTGACATAATAATAGAAGGTAATACGTACACATTCAAAAACCCAGCACAAACATTCCAAATAAAAAAGGATCTAAATTGCACCTCCAGAAATGTAGTATATGCACTAAGAGGCACAACATGCAACAAAACCTACATAGGCACCACCAAAAATTTCAGCAATAGAGGGGCCTTACATAAGAGCAACATCAAAATTGCAGATAACAGACACCTCTATGTTTCAAAACACATACACACATGCAGTGGGCACAGCTTCAAAATAATGCCAATCTTCCAAACAGACAATTATTTTTATTTACTTACACAGGAAAAAAAAACCTCATCACCATATTCACTCCTGAACTGAACAGAATCTAATACCATCACACAAAAACCTGAAATGCAAGGTTCACTCGCATGCACACCCATACACATACACATATACACACCCACACATAAATCAGAATCGACACATTAAAACACACACACGTGTGCGCATACAACCACACACAGACATAGAACCCCTATCTCTAATACAACACACTGAACAATACCAACCCTACTTAACCTCGAAACCAACAACACTAGGAAAGACCCTAGAACAATTGTATAATATCTGTTCCAACACCTCGCTCCCTCCTCAGTCAGTGGAGGAGAACCCCCTCAACTATCATCCCTTCTATCATCCCCTCCCATACCTATACCCTCTCCAATGCCCCACTCTGAGGAACAAAATCTTCCCCACACTAGGAACCGATCCGTGGTCAGGCCATACCCACATGGGCAGACAAATAAATAGAAACATTAAAAAATCCCCTATTTTAAATACAGCCCTCTTTCTAAACAAACACAATATAAGGAATACCCGAAACGACTAAAACGAAAAATCACAATACTAAAATCCAAGAATCCAAAAAATAAATCCAAAAATATAAATAAATAGAATGAAAGCAACCCTACCCTTATTTCAGAAGAGCTAGTCCCCCCTCACCACACATACACATTAGTAACGACCTCGGATCACAGCCGGCTTCCTAAGGAAGCAAATAACCCCAAAATACAATAAAAAATTATACACATTCCCAAACCAATAAAAGCAAACCCACACACGCGCGCACACACACACACACACACACACACACACACACGCACACACACACACACCCTACCCCACCCAAAAGGAAAAGAAAAAAAACATTAGGAGAAAGAGGTAGCGACTCAGCCAGGTTAACGGTCTCTCTCACAAGCCCAATAAAAGAGCAATAAAAATGGCGCATGCCAATGAATAATAAACACTTACAAGCCTCCACCCCTTGAACAACTTCAAATTAACTACGAAAATCGCCATTTTAACATCTCCAACACATTTAAAAATAATTTCTGACGAAGACGCATCGCAGAACGTCTGAAACGCGTGTAAAAACGATTTCAATGACTTAAAAACATTATTACAATGGTCCAAACATAATTCTCATGAAACACTAAGACACGAGATAATAAAATAATGTTAAAAAATACACATTTTTGGTGACTACTACCTTACTTAAATATATATAAATATATCTATATCTATCTATCTATATATATATATAAATATATATATATATATATATATATATATATATATATATATATATATATATATATATATATATATATATATATATATGTAATGTGTGTATGTAGAATTTTTGAGTGTGGGTATCGGTGTCTGTTGACAGGTACATATAGGCGGATGGAATATATAGCGGGGACGATCGACATATACGTTGTGTAGTTGGGTGCCTGATGGGAACATATAACATACGATGAGACAATTATAATGGTATCACACACAGTTCATATTTATAATAGGGGTTTGATATAAAACGGGACGTAGACAGTTCTATTTTACACGGGGGGGAAGATTCATTATTTATTAAGGGGTCACTTACACTGTGGAAGGAGAGTGTTTCATCCAATGTTTTTTTTCAAATACGATCGACAAAATCACATTACCTTTGATGTTGAAAGATGATAAACGAAGACTTATTCATATGATGACGTTGTTCTCCAAGCTGGATGATTGTTGATCTGAAATTCAATTGCCTTTTTGATTTCTTAGTTGTCTCCCTTCCCTTTTTTCTCGCTTCCGAAAATATTTTAGCTTGCTCTCCTTCTTAACGATTCTACGCCGATTGACTTCCATCTACTGTGTTCTCCTTATGTCTCACTGATCTGACTGATGCAAACCCTATTAAATGAATATATTGAAAATCTCTTCATATATGACCTTAGAAAAGTGCTCAAACATGTACTCTCTTCACTTGGATTTACATTCCATATGCCCAACACGTTTTTATGCAAAACAAAGACATTCCTTAATTTACATTGTCCTATATTTGACCTATTAGTTGTATCGTTATTTAGATATTTCTAAACACTATGGTCAATTCACTAAATTCCTGAGGTTGCTTTATGGATCCAATTTAAAATTTTTATATTGGGTTCGAATTGGGTCTAGATTTTTTATTTTAACAAATATTATTTTAATCATATTTACGCCTACGTTTATTAATGGGGTCTGTCCCCTTTTTCATATATGTATATTTTTTCATGGTAAACAGGACGCAACTGTGCACAATTTAGAATACATATTAAGTAGAACTAACCGCAGCTGTAAAAAAAAGACCACGAAAGATGACAAAAATTATGTATTAGATTTCGTTTTCCAGTTATATATATATATATATATATATATATATATATATATATATATATATATATATATATATATATATATATATATATAAGCGCAAGGTCAGAAATATGAGAATGAGTCTTTTAAAAAATCATTAAATATACGATTTTATTAAGCATGAGATATTCTTTCGTAAATTTCCTCCAATTAATTTGCCTATTTACATACACTTATGTATAGATTATGATTTATTTCATGTAATGTCTATCATGATGGTGCATTTGTGGCGTAGGAAAGTTTGAATCCACTCTCTGCATGAGGTCTATACATATTTCTCCAATATAAAAACACATATTTCTTCTCATAATGTAATTTACAGCTTCTACTTATATATATATATATATATATATATATATATATATATATATATATATATATATATATATATATATATATATCTTTATAGCTGAGGAGAGAGTCGGAGGATTGGGGCTATATATAATGATGGAGGAGAGCAGCGTGTTTTCCTTATGTAAATTAGATGTCATATATACATGTATATACATTTTATGAGAGAAGAACTAATTAGAGTAAACTAGTGTAGTGGATTACGTCTAAAAGATAAAATATCGTAGAGATTAAAAAAAATGTGTCTGGAAATATAGCGGTGATAGATTAAATAAATAAAATGACACGAGATTACGAAAGAATCCTTTTTTTTAAATTAGAAATAATTGAATTGGGATAAAATAGCGCAGTAATTTAAAAGATGGTGTCTAAAAATAGAATAGGAGGTGATAAAATGGAGTCTAAAAATAGATAATGATAAAATATAGTAAATAAGTAAAATAAAAATAAAATGAAGTGAAATTACGAATTTTTTTTTTCGCGTTAAACCGGTGTCTAAGTTGTTTTCTTTAATAATTATTTTCGACAGAAAGGGAGCAACGTGGAAAAAACCTTTTCTTTGCTTAATTATATTGCTGGAATGGGAGATTATAGCTGACTCAATTAAACGTCGTGTGGATCTGTTATGTATGTGTTTAAGGAAAGTTGCTTTGTTAAAATTAAAATGATGGTCGTTTTCCATGATGTGACAAAATATGGCGTTGAGTATATTGTTGTTTTTTACGTCTCTTTTGTGTTCATATATTCTTTTATTTAAATTACGTTGAGTTTCTCCTACGTATATTCTTCCACAATCAAGGCAGGGTATGGAATATATTCCGGCTTTGGTGTTAATGTTGATATTAGTTATAATTTTACGTGTTAGATCCCTAATTGTTAAAGAGTTTAGTTTTGTTATTTGAATGTTTGTCTTATTTAGGTTCTTATAGATTGTGTCGTTGTTTTTATTAGTTGGTAATGTTAATTTTCTGTTGTGTGTCTGGCTATTTAAGGAATGGTCTCGGTGTCGGTTATGGTAAATTTTTAGTGCTTTTCTTTTTGTATTTGCCAAAAAATGTTGAGGGTATTGCAAGTTCATGAATGTACGTTCGATATACTCAAATTCTTCCACGATGTATTCTTCACTGCATATTCTCAGAAAATGTATATACATGTATATATGACATCTAATTTACATAAGGAAAACACGCTGCTCTCCCCCATCATTATATATAGCCCCAATCCTCCGACTCTCTCGTCAATGACCATCCCTCTTGAAGAAGCCCGCATAAATCGGGCGAAACGTTGAGTATCCAGGTCCTTCCACCTCCATTTTATTTCATATCGTCGGATTTAATCCAGCTCAACAATGATATATATATATATATATATATATATATATATATATATATATATATATATATATACATATATGCATTTATATATAAATACATACATAAATACTTTTGGCCTTTTGGTCAAGATCAAAGTGTAGTATATGTTCTTCAGATGCTGCACTTCATTTTCTTGTTCTCTTTCGTGAGAGGAGAAATCCTTCACGACTGAGACAATTTTTATTTTTGTACCTTTTCTCCACGTTAAAAAACGACCCTGGTGTCTAACTCTGTCCCGTATGGAGGCATAGTAAATAGGTACATATATAAATACTTCATTTACTCACATAAATTAATATATGAAAGTATAAATTTATGCGTAAACTTTAAGTATTTTCTTCAACAGTTCTCAATAAGTAGGTAGAGCTAGTAAGAAAGTTATAAAATATACATGGCTATTACACTACACTGAATATTCCGCGTTTCATCCACTCTAGGATTCACCAGGCTTATGCCTGACGCCTGACGTATTCTAGAGTGGATGGAACGCGGAATATTCAGTGTAGCTTAATAACCATGTATATTGTATAACTTAATATATATATATATATATATATATATATATATATATATATATATATATATATATATATATATATATATTGGGGTGTAAAATGCATATTGCGATTTTTACATATTTTTATTTTCATCATCATTTTTTCATATTTTTCCTCGGTTTTATACACTGTATATATATATATATATATATATATATATATATATATATATATATATATATATATATATATATATACAGTGCAAAATTTTGTTGACAATTCAGAGAATAACGTTTTCTTTTTTATAACCTTCGTGTTTTCCCTGGATGTTTTTCCATTAAAGCTGTTTCATTCATGAGTCGGCAATTTTACGATTAATGTTCCCCTAAATATATCCTGCTCCCCACGAACGTCTTCAAATATTTATCCATAAGATTTTTACAACAAAAGGTATATTTTTAACATACTGGACATCGTATTGGGGTAAAAGGTTTACCAAAGCCATGCTTCCTCACTTCGTTCATATTTTGGTGTTATGTAAAGATTATTTTCCGTTTTAACTCGTACTTTCGTATTTTTATTATTTATTTAATAATTTTTTTTTATTTTTGTGTTAATGTTCTCATTTTTCCTATTTGTTTTTGTCCAATTATCATATAATATTATGTAATTTTATTCCTACATATGTGTGTGTTTATTTTAATATTGTTTTTTGCTTGGCGTTTTAATTCGTATTATATTACCCGACGCATGGGAGGTCACTTTCGTGGTATCATCTTTTTATATATAGGATTACCTCCCTTGCATTTTCCCCTAATCTGCTGTAGTGCGTGAAATTAAATATCTGTTTCTGTGCAAACACCCGTGGATTACATTTAGTCGTTTGTTTAATATTTTATTATATTAGTATATCGTAAGTTTCTCATGTACATAGGTTGCATTTTTTCAATTTGCTAGGTTTTAATTTTCCCCCTATATCAATTATTGGCCATCTTAATTCATATTCAGTCTTAATTTCCTTTAATTCCTTAATCCATACTGCTAAAGTTGTTGATCTTGTCTATGTTTTTTGCCGGTTGTTTTCGTGATTTACACACACACACACACACACACACACACACACACACACCACACACACATACACATATATATATATATATATTTATATATATATATATACTTCATTTACTCACATAAAATTAATATACGAAAGTATAAATGTATGCGTAAACTTTTTTTACTTAAAAATCCTCAATACGAAGGTAGAGCTAGTAAGTAAGTTATAAAATTTATATGGCGATTAGCCTGAAGAGGCCTAGAGACGATGGAACGCGGAATATTCAGTGTAGCTTAATCGCCATATATATTTTATAACTTACTATATATATATATATATATATATATATATATATATATATATATAGAGAGAGAGAGAGAGAGAGAGAGAGAGAGAGAATAGGAACAGTAGACGTTTACTACTAGTTTTTATAATTCGGAATGATACACCAAAGCTGCTAGCTTGGTTATCCTTAACCCGGTGAGTTCCAAAAGAATGCTAATTACTCTCATCAAAGGATATGTATATATATATATATATATATATATAAGAACCTGAAGAGAGTGTTTAATACTATTCCAGAGCAAATATGTGCTTTATTCTTTAAATACCGTTTTGTTATTACTGTTTGCTTACGTATATTTCGGATGTTGGACCGTTTTTCTGATCCAACAGCCTTATCAGACCTCGTCACACCTTACAGAAATTTCTGTAAGGTTTGATGAGGCTGATAGATCCTAAACGCGGTCCAACATCCGAAGCATATGTAATGAAACAGATAAAACGGTAACAAAAAAATTAAAGAAACATACATACATATGTATGAATATATATATATATATATATATATATATATATAAAGTCGTATTTCAGTCTGCTTGATTGTTTTTTATCAATTTGATTAATATATACAAATAGTCCTTTAGTTTATTAGTGTATTTGTTTCTATTTATAGTATCATTCTTTATAACATATACGACTAAGAGGTCACCTTATTTCTTTATTTTATTAAGGAAAATCAATTGTACTAAATAGCTGTATGTTACTATAAGTTTATTGAGAAATAGTTTGTTTTTTAAGTGTTCTATTTAAGATTGTTATTTCACCGACTCTAAAGAACAATTATATTGATAATATATTTAATTTAATTTATCTGGAATTATTACTTTCGACATCGATTTTTTTATGAAACGAGTACAGTTTATCCCCAGATAATTTTTTTATACGTTTCGAAGTTCGAAAGAAAAAATACAACTCTTCTCAAACAAATTAAGTTGGTAATCGCAAGACGTGTCTAGCATGAAACAATAATTTCGTGTAGACAGAAAGATGCTTTGCTTTATTTTTAAATATTCGATACTCTTGCATAATTTTACCCGGATTCTCGTGAATTCCCATCAAGCATGGATGGGGCGAGCCCGCAAGTATCGGTTTAAGCCGACCGTTCTAACCGACGCATTAAAAAAAACAGACCAGGAAAAATACGAATGTAAATAACCAAAAATTACAAAAACCTACCTTTAAAGGATTGAAAACATTTTTATTTATTTCATTTTATATATTTTGTTTTGTTTTATTTTTTGGTTTTTTGGGAAAATATTTATCAACAAATCTTGTTTTCCTTCAAGAAAATTTATTATTACTATTGTCTTGATTATTATTACTATTCTTCTAAGTTTTAAGTATTGTAAATACAACGCGTTGGTCGCTGTCGCCGTTTTATTTGTTCAAATTCTGAATTTCAAACAGTCTTCGTTATTTTTGCATTGCGGTAATTTTTCGAAATAAGGTGCAAGTCATATGTTCGCAATTGTATTTATATTGTTTTCCACTCGAGAATCGATGCTTCAATCCTCAGACGAGTGTAACTTACAAATTTATTTCACACAACATTTCTATCCTCTACGCCACACGTTTAGTACACAGCACAAAAAATAGAACAAAAATGTCAATAACCAAATTACATATGAAACAGCAATTCACCTCTAAATGACTTGTAACACTTTACATTCAGTGATCGGGAAAAAAAATAATGAGTAAGATTTTTTTCAGAATAAGAGAAAAGAAAGACCTGCATAAGTTATATAACGACTTTAAATATTCCCTTTAACTATAACAAGTTATATAATAATGGTTAATCAAAATTCCTAGCGATATGTGGAAATATCAATGAAGTAAATATATGTATACGACATTAAAAACGCTAATAGGTGCGTGTCTCAGTATATATGATTTATGTTGGTTTCAATTTCAGTATTGGCATATCGATAACATTTGATTGAAATTACTCCTGTCAGAAAAAATAAATACGAAAGGAAGAAAAAAAACGATCGCCGTTAGAAACATAACATGAGTCAGATCAATCACTTTTCTGCTTTCGTATTTTTTTCTTGAGTCTTTTTAATTGATAACGTCAAACCTAAGAAGCGTATCGATTAATGCTGATATCTAAGTAATAACATATTACTATTTTATTGAGTGCGTGTAGGGAGGTCGACACTGTGAAGTAAAAATTAAGATGAAGAAATATAAATTCCTTATGCATTATTCAAATTGATAGATTCAGTAACGACGTGAAGAATATTTTTTACTTCACAATTTTGACTTTCCTACACGCACTCAATAAAATAATAATAAATGATTACTGTGAGCATTTTGAATTGGTTGACTTGCCGATGGTCGGTCGGTGGGGAAGAAAGGAGTGCTGGTAGTCGTGACCAACACGACCGGTGGTCCGTTAATCAAAGAACCTGTGTACGTATTGCTTACCAGTTAAATAGACATTCCAGTCACGCGTGAATCTCGTTGACTGAGAGTTGGAGTAGATAAAAAGGGGTGGCCGCTCTACTGCTATGGTAGTAGTTGTTGTTGTCTTTTAGACAAATTACACTTCGACCATCCTTACCCATTTGTTACTTTTACAAGGAAAGACTGCTTGTAAGCGACGTCGACATTTCGTTGCAAGACTTAAACAGTCTTTTCTCCCCCTCTAGTCGTCGGTAAGCTAATTCCGGCATTGCCGCTTAGGCCGTCATTTTAATCATGGATTTCTGCAGTTGCGTGTCTAGTCGCATTTAAAACTGTAATACAGTAGATCGTCCCGTCTGTGGATGAGTAAATACTTTCACTTCGGTAAAGCATCTTACGGACTTGAATAACACTTTAACAATAGAAAAATACGTAAAGACATTCCCCTTAAAATGCCTTTACATATTGTTCTGTTGTTAAAGTGGTTTTATTCAATAAGTCTGACGAGAGGTTGGTTATGTGAAAATTTTCAAACGCAATAATGTTTGAATTTGTCGAATTAGTCTTAACAGAATTGTAACTAACAATTTAATGCACTTTTGGTTGCTATCAATTCTTCTTTTGAAGTCTTGGTTTTGTTAATGCAGTATATGAACGCTCAATTAGGAAAGATGATAATTTTGTAGCTTACAATTTAAGTCATCTTATTTTGGCTTAAAATTTATTGGTATATAAAGATTTACTGAATTATACAAACCCAGTAAAATTAAGTATATTACAAACAAGCCTATATATATATATATATATATAACGAATATTTTGTTTACTTTCGGCAGCTATGGCTCCGTAGCTGTATGCATCTCAATTTGGAAAACGAAACCCGAAGTTTTTACATTGCGAGGAGAGTACTCAGCCACCTTCACACACAAGAAAATCTATAACTTACACAGACAAAGCAAAATGCAGCAAAATCAAATTTATAATGTGCCTACTTTATCTCAAACAAGGGTGGGTGGTCCTCGAACCACTGATAACCTGAGTTGATGATTTACAAGCAGGATTTTATACTCCTAGGAGTATGTCATCTAACATGGAAACCTAGCGAGCAAATGAATATTAGACTTTGCTCGCTAGGAAAGACTTGCGAATGACATTGTTCAGCGAGTGTGAAAAGTCCACTTGTTAGGCATTTACTAGAACACCTATTACCTTGGAACCAGCAATCATTGTTATAGAAATGTACTTAATAAATTCAACCCATCTTCCCTCCCCGTCTCTATTCTCTCGTGAACAGATAAATAACATTGTGTTTCCAAAAAAAAAACATCTGTAATATTGTATTGATAATATAATATCTATTTAGGATAGGTTTAATACTATACAATTAAATACTTAAACAAATTGTGAATATAAATCAGTCTTGTGGTTATTTATAAACATACCTTATATAGCGTTGATAACTGTATTCTGTTTCCCGACTCAGAATTAATCTCGAATTGAAACTTATACGAGAGCGTGGCACAATGAAACTGCATTTTGGGAAAGCTCGGGACTTCTACATCAATTAACCTTGTGCACAACGAGTTTTGTAATTGCGGGGAGGCAAACTGACACATCTCAGTAAGTGCACACTTTTAAAGGTTGACATTTTACTTTTGACGAGATTGTTTATGTAATTAGATTAAAAGCAGTTTCTCAAAACCCCACCGTAGTCACCGGGTTATATATATATATATATATATATATATATATATATATATATATATATATATATATATATATATAAATTCCCTTATACCTCAATATTTTTCTCTTTTTATTTCAGATAGGAGAATCGAATTATAATGCTATTATATTTTAAACAGTGGAGGCGTTGGACTCTATCGAAAGCAGCTATGCATTAATTGCGTTTTTTATAAAAGAATATATTACTAAGGTGCCATCAGCGAAAATCGAAACCAAGCCTTATGAATAATTCTTGATAAAACTATTTTGCCAAAATTGGTTATTGGTGCGTCATTAATTATAATCGAAACCGAAACCAAAATTTATGAGGAGTTCTTGGTAAAATTATTTATAAACCAAAATGAATGAGTTAAGTTCAATCAGATAAAATCGAAACCGAAACCAAAATTATGAAGAATTCTTAGTAAAATTATTTATTAAAAAAATTAAATGAATTCCGTGTTATCATCTATAATCGGAACCGAAACCAAAACTTATGAAGAATTCTTGGTGAAATTATTTATTATTTATGCATATGGCAATTAAACGACCCGGATGTAACGGTGACACAGAAAATAACACATACGTCATCGTATTAACATATAGAAGATTATAGTATCATTAATATTAAATTATATTATTCTAAATACACCACAAAAATCTATTGAGTTTTCCGGTATATAGAGAAATCAATAGTGAAGGTGTGAGATTTTGCTGATTGTCAGGTTAATTCGAAGTACGGCAGAGGGGTTACAATTATTATATATTCATCACAGCAGATTTTATGAAATTACTTGTAAAAAATAGTTGATCTAAAATCTATTGACACACACTGGGAGAACAACTGTCATATTGCGTTTGTTTTCGCTTACATTGTTTTATGTTTGCCATTGAAGCATAGAGTCATAGGGGAGTTCTTTGTGTTTTGTTACTAAGTGCATGATCTTTAAAACTGCACTGTTGGAGCCATGGAGAAATAACGGTTGAGTAATGCATGCTTTCGTCTGTCGTGTCGATCACTTTACTAAGCTGATCGCTACATCCGTGTTCTTATGCAGTTAAGCATTATCACTGAAACCTCGGATTGAATGAGAAACAGTATTGTACTGTTTATATCTAACTATATTATATAATATTAAAATCCATTGCTTATCTTATATTACCGGGCATACTACTTGTGATTGCTTGTTTGGGCCTATATTTTGTTAAACCGACATACGAGAAACTTCTGAATCACATTTTTTTTTACTTTATACGTGTGTAGACTGTATAGCGGTTTCATTAGAATCAGTTTTGTTTAATTAACGTCCAAAAACAGAAATATAATTTATTTTACGTTGCTAAACAATACGTAACTTTTAAAGTTTTGTAAAATTCCTTAAAGTTAATGAGAAAAACAAATGAAATGTATGTGCGAAGTGTAATCAACATATGCGTGATGCAAAAACCAAAAAAAAAAAAAAATCACGCTATTAATTTACCTACAGTAGTATTTTAACGGCCCGTTGTTCTATCATTGTTGCTTAGCAATGGCATGGAAAAAGTATTTACCAATGATAGATAAATTAAAATGAGGGTTTCGATTATCGATAACCGAGGGTATTCTGAGACAAAACTATTATTGAGGGTATTCTGAGACAAAACTTAACTAAAATCACTCCCCGACATTTACCCATTAGTTCTGGAAATTTTAAAGAAAATATGTTCAGCTGTTTTGGAGCCTATCGGAACGAATTCACACACACAGACTGGGTTGGGTTTATATTATTGTAGAGATGTAGAAATTGGGAGCTACATAACACTGCGTTCCATCCCCGGATGGAATTGTCACATTTTATGCATAATTTAGTGTATCCTCGAATTCAATGCCATATAGCTTTGCGATTTTTTACGAGATTTAAACGCAGAAATACCTGGGTGGTCTAATTACAACATATATGCCCTATCTTACTACATATACTTATTCACATATTAAAAGCTGTTAAATTTAATACTGGAAATCGATATATAACATTTCACATTTTCTTATAAACATTTTATGTTGTTGCATTTTATAAGAAATACGTATATATATGTGTGTGTGTGTGTGTGTGTCTGTGTGTGTGTCTGTGTGGGGGGTAAGTGAGTGTGGGGTGTGTGTAATTTAGTAGCTAGTGTTATAAAATTACAATCCTTAAATAACAAGATTCCTTGGCAAAGGTTTTCTTATTTTCTGTTAAGCTTAATGTGTAACTTATAGTGAAATACCATTATATGATACGGTCTAGAGAAAACGATGGCTGTAATTTCAGATCGGACTATCAATTAGTGAACAGTGACATTAATACGCGCTATAAATGTCGAGTCAAGAGTTCACAAGCGTCGAATTATATTTGCCAATTTCTTAATTGCAGTTCACAGTTAAAGCGATACTTTGTTTCATAGTTATGAGTTCTCTAACATTGTCCATAATAGAAAGAAATCTTCAGGGCAAAAGATCATGTGTAAATAATCTCTAAAGAATCCCATATCCATATTACGAAACTAAGTTGATTTTAATGAAATTGCATTCCTGTGATTAATTTTATCGACATGGATTGAACTCAGTCAATCTTAGATTGCAACTTACGTGTTGTTCTTTCATTCAATGTCAGTAGCCGCAGGTGGAATGTGAGTATAATTCCGTGGAATCTTCTACGTTTTCCTAATGGTTGGGTATTTCTATTTTGATGCCATCTCTAGATGTCTTGACTACCACGGCTTAAGATACCCCATTTACCCTCGAGAGAAGGATAGACCGTGCCAGTTTCCCAACATTGTGATTTTACCTTGCGGTACCTATAGCGCCTCGCTTTCCCAGACAGTCACCTATCTTGTATTGGTCAGGCTCAACGTTGCTTAACTGCGGTGATCTGGCGAGGAGAGGTGTGTCAACAGTTTACATTTTGGAGTTGGAACTCTTTCGAAATAAATCGTTGCTACATTAATTTTATTTTTTATCTTTTTAGATTTAAATGTTTATAACTACATTTTGTTTCAGTATTTACTTTATATTCACATACTTTGATTGTTTTATTTAATAATACCTTTTCTCGTCTATAAATGCTGTTTATTATATCAACCAAGTTGATCGTAAAGATACCACAGCCTAACAATTATATTATCTTTAGAGACCCCCTCCCCACCACCCGCTTTTTTTTCATCTCGCAATTCCTTAAAACGCCACCATCTGACTTTCGGAAGAACCACCCCCCAGCTTTTCTTTTATCTCGCAACTCCGTAAAATGTCACTAGCCGAAGTTCAGAATACCATCACGATTTTGTTAACGGTTAATGTAAAAAAAGGTATTTGGAACGCAGATGTTTTTAAAGCTAATTTTCCTTCAACAGTTTGCATTTTGGAGTCGGAAATCTTTTGAGTCGTTGCTATATTCATTTCATTTCAGCATTTAATGTATGTTTTTATATTTTGATTGTTTTATCTAATAATAGCTTTTATCGTGAATAAATACTGCTTATTATGTCTACCAAGTTGATTGCATGAACAGATTAGGTAATTGTATTAATTTTCAGTGGGTGAAAGAGGAATCTATCAACATACTTTCCCCCCGACACGCCAATTGGAATTTTATTTAGTACAATACTTAATAAAATATTTTTTTTGAAATGGGGAGTAAATAATGCACTATTGATACGTTATAAGCACTTCCCGTTACACTCGTTTCCCTTTTATTTGTCCCTCAGTCCTCATTTTTAATGAGTGATTTTTCTGACAAAGGTAGAAGTAAAAGCTGCATGCTAGGTTGGCGGTATTTTGTCCGAACAGTCGCCAGGGATGTAGGCATTTTATTGTTTCTACGCATGTCCTTGTACCCATGTCATTAGTAAGCGTGCCGAAGGTATATTTTTATCTAGACAAGTTCTCCTGCTTATAGTCAGCGACCCGAACCTGGATTAACCACTAAGGAGGCTGTCCTATCAGCAGGTACAAATACTGCGGCTGCTGTATTGCCATTTTGTGAATGCATTCTGGACCATGCAGAAGTTTCTGGTGAGGCCTTTCGATGCCATATTAGTGGGTAATTGTTACGGTTTTACCTTATCATGTGCTACAAAAATAGATTGTCTCGTTTCTTGTTCTCTCCTAGATTCCCTCTCTATCCTGCTTTAAGCAAGACTGACGACCTAGTCCACAAATAACAAAACTCAATCATGACAAGTTTCAAGAAAAAATACACGATTAAACCCGGATCTCCAACTTCCAACGCAGCCACCCACTACCATGTCTCCTTCTCCAACATCAGGAGTTTACGTTAAAACATTCCAGAGATTGAAACTCAATTACATGAGACTAAACCAGACCTATTATTTCTAAGTGAAACTGTCATTGGACAAACTATTACCCTAGATGAGTTCGTACTTAAAGGATACTCTAACTAAAATTCCAAATCTGACTGCAAGATCGTCATGGGCATGGAATATGTGCCTATATAATACGTTCTTCCGGGTTGCACTTTCTCACACTACTGCGTTTATATTTACTCTTTATCGCCCCCCCCCCAGTGGAGTTACTATTTTTAACAGATTATCTGAGAAAATTGACTACACCCTATCTGCTTATCCGTCAGCTAGAATTCACGTATGTGGAGACTTCAATGGTCACAATGCGGAATACTTAACTCATTCAAAAAAGACCGATGACGACGGGAGGTTCTGTAATGATTTCTCCATTGTTTATGACCTCACTCAGATTGTTCACGAACCTAACCGTGTGCCCGACACTGACGGCCAGTATGTGAGTCTCCTCGACATTTTTCTTACAGTTTGCCCTGAATTATGTTCAGTTTCCGTTCTGTCTCCACTTGGATCTTCCTACACTCTGTTGTATGAATAAAAATAAAAATGAGATGTAATACATACATACATACCTCTTCATCGTACAGTATATCGATACACTATCGCTGACTGGCGGAGCTTCGGCTCATTTATATAAGATTAACCTCTGCATTCCATGTTTAAAAAGGGCGTGTTTTCTATGGTATTAGCCAAGGCCGAATGGTTAATTGTAGGTATAGATCGTTTCTATACACTCGAAAAGGTTCCAGCAAAAAGGTAACAGTCAGCCATTGGTCTCTCCAAAATGTGCTGCTGCCATTGTGCACAGAAATCCTTTTTCAATTCCTTCCATTGCTTCCAACGTAAGAGGTGTATTAAGACTAAAGCCGCTTTTAGGACTGCAAGCAACCATTGCAGGAAAGTAATAACAAAGTCAAGAGAGTTCTATGCTCAGTCTATCAAGTTCAAAGTACCTGAGCAGTGACTTGGTTCCAACAAGTTTTGGCAAATAGTAAACAAAATTTTCAACAGAAGCGTGCGCTCCATCCGAACTATCATAAATGGGCCTGAGGTCATCTCGTCAGCATCGGACACAGCCAAACTCTTTGCCAAGAATTTGCAGTTAATTCTACCCTTTGCGACCAAGCCTGACAACACCCAATATTTTTTCTGTATCAGAAAACACGCTATGTGATATACAAATATATGTACGTGATGTTGCCAAGCTAATCAAAAACCTTGATTCAAGTAAATTTAAATTATAGTACTTACGGAACTTCAACCAGAAGTAGCGTCCATACTTACACAACTGTTAAAAAGTTGTCTTAAGGTGAATTGCTTCCCATCACCCAGGAAAATCTCATCAACATGCACTGTATTTAAGAATTCAGGTGATCGCTCATCTCACTCTCATTACAGGTTAATAAGGCTCCTGTTCGTCATGAGTAAGTTGCTGGAATCTGTGTTAAATGGAGAAGTAATCATTTCTCTCAGCAAAAAAACATTCTTACTGACACACAATATGGTTTCTGTTCTTCTAGATCTAGAGCAGAGGTGCTTACAGTTATATCTCATGGGATTAGTGAATCTCCCGACGGAGGCAACCTTTCTAGGGCAATTGCTCTTGACATGTCAATGTATTTGATAGGTTATTGCATACAGATTTACTTCACAAGATCTCCAGCTTTTATATATATATAACTTTCTTCTCAATTATTAAATCATTTCTCTCTGATAGGTTCATAAAGTAGTGGTTGATGAGCCAAAATCAGAAGTTGACAGTATTAAGACTGGAGTACCTCAGGGTTCCATCCTGAACCCAACTCTCTTCCTGATCTACATTAATGATCTTCCAAATCACATCCTTAAATCATTCGTAGACATTTATGCTGATGACACTGCCATATATGGTAGCACATATAAGACGTAAACGACTAAGTTCTCTCAGATTCTCTCTCCTCTTATCTTGAGTAAGTGGTACAATGGTGAAAGAAGTAGCTTGTTACTTTTAATGCATCTAAAACCAAGCTTTTATTTTACATCATCAACGCTCTTATCCACATCTTGCATCAAATTAAATGAATAGATCTCGTCTTGGGGAGGCCTCATATTTTGACAAACTTCTAGGTTGACCTTACTCCTGATCTGAAATGGAACACGTACATTAAATCTTTTGCCAAGGCCGTTGGACAAATGGTGGGATCCTTTAATCGATCTAGTAGCTATCTCAATGCTGATGCAATTCTCTATCTATAGGTGAGCCAGGTACGCTCAATGACGGAGTGCTGTTGCCACATCTTGTATGGTGCTAATAGAAAGGACGTGCTCTGAATTTATAGAACTAAAAATAGACTTCGTAGTCTCGTAAGAGATGTGTTTATCTCTTTCCTGCAACCTCTATCTCACAGAACAGAGGATGTGAGTCTGTCTCTGCTTTATCGTTATTTGCATGGGTAGTGCTTGACTGAATTCCATCTATGCTCCCCTCGCTAAACTTTCACAAGAAATACTCGTCTAGCTGAAAACACTATCAATAATTCACCCCAATCTTTATTTGTGCCTAAACTTAAACGTAGATTCCACGAAGAAAGCTCTTTCTTAAAAGTGCACGGCTGTGGAACTGTCTGCCATTTTCCTGCTTTCCAGTTGACTACAATCTAATTGTCTTCAAGTCAAACGTAAACAAGTTCTTGATGAGCCGTCCCACTTAAGTTAACAAACTTACTGAATTTCCGTTACTAACGATTACTATATTGTCCAGGTTACTATTGTACACTCTTAACCCTTATCCTCGAGTGTGGTCTCTGGGCCTTGATAAGTGGTGGTGCCTATGTAAAAAACACTGGGCCGTACCAACACCGTGCAATGAATTTTAAAAGATCGTTACAATTGATCATGCTACTTTGTTATGATATTCTTACTAATTGACTACGACGTAAGAATGTTTGGAGATCAATCCAGTGATAAGAGTACGAGGGGCGTGCAATAAGTAATGCCCCTGCCCCGCTTTCATTTGTCTGGATCTAGCTGAAATTTTGCATGTCTAATGATTCATATCTCTATGAGTTTTGTAGCAAATTACAGCTCTGAACTAATTGCGTGGGTTCTGTTTTACAGGTGTTTGAACTGAGTCAGGTGTGAAATGGAGCCTGTTGAATGTCGAACTGTGATCCGATTTTTGAATATGAAAGGACGCACACAACAGGAGACGTTTGATGAAATGAAAGAAACTTATGGTGATAATGCCCCATCATATGCCCTTGTAAAACGCTGGCATCTTGAATTTAAACATGGCCGGAAGTCTGTGGAAACAACTCCCAGACCTCGTCGCCCCCTTCTGACATTGATGAGTCATCTTTCCGTCAAGTTGAGGCTACTATTTTGGAAGATCGGTGCATTAGCATTCGCCAAATAGCCCAAGATGTCAAAATTAGTACAGGGTCTGTAGAAACTATCATTCATGATCATTTGCATGTGAATAATGTGTATGCCAGATGGATTCCCAGGTTGCTTACACAATTCCAGAAGTGAGAACGCCTCGAGTGCTCAAGGATGGATTTGAAGATGTGCCAAGAAGACGAGTCAAAGTTTTTCAAAAGACTGATTACACGGGATGAAACCTGGGTCCATCATTATGATCAAGAGACCAAAACCCAGTAAATGCAATGGAAGCACTTAGACTCCCCACCTCCAAAGAAGGAAAGGGCGTAGTACTCCGCTGGCAGGGTCATGCTCACAGTCTTCTGGGACCAGGACGAAGTAGTGATGACAAATTTCCTGTCAAAGGGTTCCGCAATTACAAGAGCCTAGTATGCTTCACTTTTGAGGCAATTAAGGGAAGCTATCAAAATCAAGAGGCGGGGAATGATCATCAAAGGTACCCTACTCCTGCAGGAAAACGCTCTGGTCCACAACTCGCGTGTCGCCAGATCAGGAGCATGGGCGCGTGGTTATGAAATCCGTCCTCATCCTCCCTACTCTCGTGCCGTTGCACCCTCTGACTTTCACCCCTTCCCAGCCATTGAGTTGTTTGTGAAAGGAAAGCCTTTCCCAGATGATGCCGCATTGGTTTCTGAAGTCACGTCGTGGTTGGAGAAGCAACCTAGGGTGTTCTGAAAAAAAGATCTCCAGAGCTGCATCAAACGATGGGAGAAATGCATACCTCTGTGTGATCCCTATGTAGAGAAAGACTAATATGTGTGCCAAGTTTCGTTGCTCTAATGCAAGGGGAAGTAGTTCAGAGGAATTACTTATTGCACGCCCCTCGTACATGAGATATCCAGTTTAACGAAAACAACCTTGAGGTTTACAATATAATGAGATTACTTAAGGTGAATGCATCATCCAAAACGGCGATTCTATCTTGTTTAGATCAGACGTGAGTACAAAAAATACTCTAATCGGTTGCAGAGCAGACTAGTATAATTTGTATCACATATACAATTTCCTAGGAAATAAACTTTGTACAAGGAAGTTTTTCTAGGTTTTTGGGCCCTGTCGGTGGGGCATTAAAATACGCCGATTGCC
The DNA here is from genome assembly GCF_053919585.1 of Euprymna scolopes. Lineage (NCBI taxonomy): Eukaryota > Metazoa > Mollusca > Cephalopoda > Sepiida > Sepiolidae > Euprymna > Euprymna scolopes. The sequence continues at coordinate 57,119,864 of NC_136487.1, forward strand.
CCCTGCAGAGGGAAAAGTCCTTCAATGGGGGTCCTGGATATGACCTTAAACTATATCCAGTGGTGATGCCCCAGCTTGTGGGCTTTGAGTAGTGTGGAGCCACCCTTTAATTACCATTGCTCCCAGATCCACTCTGACCCGGAGTGGTAGTACCTGTTATGGTCTCAACTATGGGTTAAATAGAAACCGACGTGAAAACAACAAATATATATTCTATTAAAAATATTTGTCTTCAAAATCTTTGGATTCGGCATAAAATAACTCGAAAAAAGTTGATATGCCGTAAAACAAAAACGACCAACCAACCAACCAACTAGGTTTTTGGTACATTGGTTACGACAATGCAACTACATTACTGTAGTTATAGCTAGGTGAGTTGTTACTGTCGTCAGGGATTGAATGTCTGCCGGAAGGTTTTCAGTAAAGATTCGATGGAGTGTGCAAAAATGGCTAGAGCAAAGATGTCAAGATTTCGAAATCTGTTTATTACTCCGCTAATGCTAAATTGATTTATTTAACGGTGTATATATATATATATATATATATATATATATATATATATATATATATATATATATATATATATATATATATATATAACATCGGTAGTGATCTATTATGCCTCAAGAAATTTGACTCTAGAGTAAGGTAATTGGAGGGGGTTAAATCGTATACACACCATGTATGATAAGTTAACTTTTATATTTATATATTATTGATAAAATCACATTTTGATAGCATGGATGACATTGTTTTCATACTGTAGAAGAACACGATGTTTATCTAGTAATAGTCTAATAAACTATCATTACATATTTCTGTTCGAGAATTGGAACAAAAAGAAAGAAAACCTCTAATTATTTGCAAAACATATAAAATTAAATTTTCGAATTTACATAAGGCGCAACAGTGTTTCTAGGGATGTCAAAGCCAAACATTATTTTTCCGTGTTTGGTCATTTAAATTCATATAAATTTTGCAAATGAAATATATGATCAGAAAATAATTAAAATGCCGAGGATTTGTAAAGTTCATTGCCTTGATTTTTTGCAGGTAACACTAGATTCGTGTAATAATAATAATAATAATAATAATAATAATAATAATAATGATAATAATAATAATGATAATAATAATAGTGATAATAATAATAATAATAATAATAATAATAATAATTTACTTGCGACCTGTATGAATACGTTTGAAATGAGATGTATTCAGAAGTATATTCATACAGTTAGCATTTATATTAGTTTGAAAAGAAAATAAGCGATTCAAGTTCAAGCGAATTTTCTTGTCTTTTTGTAGTTTTCTAAATGCGCCACATATACTTTTTAAAATTACAATAGAAAACTGATAATATATATGATAATACTTTATTTAAAAAAATAAGCTTGAATGAACCAATATTCAGCAGTGCAAACGCTGCAGAAACAAATGAAAACAACGCTTTACATATTACAACTGACATTTACAAGCATATGCTGCTACGGTTAATTCAATAAAAGTAATTACCTTGTATATGTAATTATTATCTACGTTGTATTTCTTCTTGATTTACCGAGAATTTCGCTGTTCTCTTTCAATAATTATTTTGACTCACATGGTTCAGTGCAAAATCATTGACAGAAAACTGCATGTTTTTAGTTATTTCCCTGGGAAAATATAATTCAACGTTCTTGACAAATAATTGTATAAAATGCATTCGTTGAGAAAGCAACACATAACAATGAATGTGGTTATTGTGAAACATGAATTATCGCAAATTCAATGGAATTAACATCTCGGATCAAACATAATTAATGGAAAACATATTTCGTAGAATATTATAAAATGCCAACTTAATATAGAATTCGTTTAATAATGCAAATTTAATAAATGATGCTATTAGAAACTTTTATAACAATGTTTTATGTCATATCGACTGTATAAAAACAACCTACATTTAAGGTATGGATTAAAAAATCTACATAAAGTTTGAAAATTATGATAGATATGAATTAGATGCGTTCTTCTATTTAATGCATAATATTGATGTTTTAGCACCACAGAAATATCTTGTTAAACTCAGCAATTATTTTTGGAATTTCGAACGGAACTATTTATATGAATCACAGTAGTAACTTAACTGTTAAACATTAGTCATGACTGAATAGATATCTGAAGTTATTCTTAATTATATTCTTAGCTTTTTACTTAATCTCCCAAAGATGAAAAAAATTGCCAAACCAGAGCGTAGCACGTATACTCGTTACGTTACAGGTCTTTGCAAGCCCATCCTGTTGATAAAGTAAAACGTATTCCTTCATAAATTCTGTACAGATTCCAGAATTCAATGCTGATACTTATCATTTTATTCACATAGTATAAAACGACGAATACAAGGATTCTACAGGAATCGGATTTTAACAAACTTATATGTTAACATAAGGCAGTGATAAATGTATGTAATTTTAATGATAATTGTAAAGTAAAGACGTGAAGTCATTTCGAATCAGTAAATAAAAATTCTACTCAAAAGTCAATCACCAGCCAACAGTAAGATTAGAATTGATATATACTGATGCATGAACTAGCGGCTCCTACTTTCTTTTCAGAAATATCGCTCATAAAATTTAAATATAAAAAAAAAACACGTCAGCGAAGGCTGCTGAATTTTTAGTTCGATTGTTTTAAAAAAGATATTTCAATATTTATATATATTTTTTATTTAAGCTTTCCGAAACAGATATTGCCAATAATGTTTAATAAAAGAATGTTACCTTGGATAATCGAATGACGATCAAGTTCCTGGATACTGCACTCCGCAACAGTAAGACACGGTGCTGAATATAAATAACTAAAAATTAATTGCGATAAAATTTTATGAGATATTAAAAACCGGGAAAATATATTCCGGTCTAATGACAGAAAATAAGATAGGATACACGAAAAGTAAAATATATTTCTTTGTATCCTTTCTGGAGATAAAACTTGGGTCAAACCATTCGCTTAGTTTGATATCTTTATATATGTATATTAATTTATATTAATGTTTTAATATAGTTATAAATGCCTTTAATTAAATTAACTGTATTGAATGAGTTAACGAGTGTCGGTAAGGTTGATAATCCCGGCAATGTTGATATAATTTCAACTTAATACATCATGCTCAAAGAACATGTGGCAGCTATTTGGGCAATTTCAGATATCTGATTTTTATAAAGATTTATATATAGCTAATATACGTCAATGAACCCTCATCATATTTGAGTATAATATATATATATATATAGAACTTTCTTCCTGAAGTATAAACTGTATATTCCTTATGAATGTGATCAATTATGATAAGACACCAATCAAACAAAATGTCAAGCTTAATCCGTAATTTGTTGGTATTTCTAGGAAGAAAACAAATTCATATAAATGTTACTTTAAATGTAAAATGAAGATACAAGATACCGCACATTAAAATCATATGATTTCGAAGACTCAGTTGTTAGCATTGAATTGATGGGTGCAAACAAGTTTTTACCGCGCAGTTGAGACTTCAGGAACATACTGAGTCTCTTTAGAAACACTTTTCTCGTTTTCTCTTTTATGTCATCGCCAAATAAAAACACGCCAGGTACTTATCGCTCTTATATTTCACCATATAGCAAAATGATGAATATCATGGCTGTTCTCCTGCCTTGTTTAAATTAACTAATGAACATTTCAATTTCCAAATTTATATTTATGTCCTTACTCCACTGCTGTACAGTTTGACTCAAAAAGTCAATTTCTATTGATGCTCTTCTGTCGTTCCCCTCCGGTAGCTAACCATCTTCCTCTCTCTAAGAATATGATTAGGAATAAAAGTTGCGAAAAAAATATTTTTCCTATTAATCACTATATATATAAAATAAACTCATTCCCCCCTCTGATTTTAACCTTAATAGGATTAAAATAAAGACATTTCATGCAAATATAATATGCACAAACTGCAGCACAATATATGAAGTTTGTTAAAGGCCTATTACCTCTCCACTTCCTCGAAAATCGTGGATACATATATTTATCTGCCTAAATCGGCTAAGATCAATGGAAATTGTAAAATATTTTATCTCTTATAAATTCTCCTTCACCCGCCACCACTTAACACCGTTACTGGATCGTTCACAAGGGGCAGTTACGAAGGAAGACCGGTTTGGCATTTCTTTACTTCGTAATTGCTTAAAAAAACTGGAATGGAATTTTAATGAATCGAAGGGTTATTTATGCCATTATTTTCACTTTTCGCGGTGTATTTTTTTCGATTGTTTTCCCGATTCCTTTTGTAAAGAATCTTTACATTTGTTTGCTGTTTTGTTTTGTTTTGTTTTGGTATTGCCGATTTTTTAAAGAAGTTTAACATCGTTTGTATTTTAATATTTAAACAGGGTTATTACCTTGCTATTTCTTTACTTAACCCCCCTTTTATACTTACACCTCCAAACAACCGGGCAACGCCAGGTCCCCCGGCTTGTTTGTTTTATATTTCCAGCCATCCCTTTCATTTTAAACGTTCTTATTATCACAACATTTATAATCTATCACAACTACATTGAAGATTATTTTGCTGCTTTTGCAGTTCTTTCAAAAATAATTAGGTAGTATTGGTCCTAAACACCTTTTTACGCGCATTTTTCAGCTGCTAGTTACTTTCCGATTTTGTATATTTTATATATCACTGTCATGTCTTCCAAAGCAATTTCAACACGCACTTATAATGTAGTTTCAAACATTCTGTCCTTTAGCAGGATATTTAACGAATAAAATCGTATTTCATACACAATACATTCTTGTAATAAGATCATCCAGTAACGTCTATCCTCTCGTGGGTTCCTGGGAACGATTTCAATCAATCATATCCTATCAGGTACAGGCCTTTTAAATTACGTATGGACTTCATTTGTCTCCTCAAATCTTTAACAGAACCCTCTTTATTATACTATCGAGTTTTTAACGCATTCTATCAAGCTATGTGTCATCAAACATGATGCTCTCTTAACCATTTACTTGACCAAAACTTTATGCCTGCTTATGATTATGGGTCACTGCTTTTGTTTCATTGTTTTCCGGATTTCTTAAAGAATACTTTCTGGTTTGTTTTTAATAATTTATTGCCGTTAAACCGCTGAACTCTATAATCTTGAAAGCGTTTGACATCATCTGCTGTTTTTAGCTTCTACAGTAGTATTAATCATTAGCGAACCGTTCGAATCGTCTATCCACTTATTTTTTACTTGTTTCCGTCTTCTTCTGTTTTTTAACCATGTCAAATTATCCTTAGTTATTTTCTAATTATTATTATTATTATTATTATTATTATTATTATTAATAATAATAATAATAATAATAATAATATTTGCAGTATTATTATTAATAGTAGTAGTTATAGTATTATTATTATTAGTAGTAGTAGTAGTAGTAGTAGTAGTAGTTTGCTATAGCTTATAACTCTCCCAACATGAGAGGTTATTAGTTTAAGTTAGTTTCTATCCCTTGAATTTTAGTTTAAACGGTATAAAAGGCCTGGAGCATCTCCAAGTCAGTAATAATTTCCAGCCAGTTTGTGTGAACTGTTTGCCTACGGCACATTATAGTCCAGATAGTTTTAGTTCGTTTTAAACCTGGATGTGAATACCTTAAAACCGCGTGAGCCATCATTTGCATAATCAATAAAATAATAATTCAATGAAGAATTCACCTTCACGATACATACCTTAGTTTTGTCTTTCGTACGACATATCACGCATTTATCTTTTTTTATGTGACACTAAATACATTTTACCATCTATACTTCTAATTTCTATTTAATCTCTTCTACCTTTCAGTTTCAAATAAAATCATTTATTTTACTAAGCGAAGCTATATAGAAAACCAATAACCAAATATATGTAACGATGCACACGAGATCAATACATAGTTTGTCTTTAACACTATCCCATACTTTAATAACTCGTATTTAATGCTTATTCCTGAATACCTTGTAATTGAGCTGCTTTCCCACAGGTTACAAGTTTGTCGTCTTAATACCCAATGTCCATACAGCTCTAGATATCATATTTTTCAACAGTAGTTGAAAATGACCTTTACAATGATTTAATTTCTTATCCTTGCGTGACACCAGTCATTTAAACGTGGTTAAGTATCAGCATTAAAAATAATTATCCGTAAGGTTTTGTTCCTATAGTGGTCAATAAGATTTATGCTCGTAAAAGTAATCTCAATAAAGCCAATTAGCGAAATGAAACGCAACATATACGGGTTTGTTTTACTATACACACAGATTAGAAAAACTTGTGAAAAAACAAATATATAAACAATTAAATGTAATCTTAGGTAAGATAAGTTTATTTCCTATCTATTTGGACATTTTGTTAATGTTTTTTCTCACTTTAACACGTGTAATCGGTTTGAAAAATCATGCAGTTTTCATCAATATATTTTAAAAAGACAAATGGCGGCGGGATCTTAGTATAATTAGTTAAGTTTGGGAAACTGCCTTCAACCTAAAATATTATACAAAATAGTGTTAGAAACAAACGCAATATGTGTCACCCGATGTCACGTAAAGATATACTGCGTGAGTTCCTAACAGTATTTTTTATAATGAAACGGTATTTTATGTGTATTGTGTGCTGTATTTTTGCTTACTTCTCTTATATATTGAGATAATAAGTCGTTTGTGATTGCAAATGCTGACTATTATAGAAGTAGTTATGCAATTTCAGTTATAAATGATGCGTGTCATTTGAAGTTTTTACTTTTTACAAGCAACAGTGTTTTAGAAATTATAGTAATGCTTAATTTACGTATATAGTTGTATCGTTGGGGGACTAATTATACACAGATATAAAATATAGAAAAATTAAGTAAGACACAATGAGAGGAATCTGTGCTGGATGGCAATACTTGAAAAGTAAGTAGAACAAAAACTGATAATAAGTTTTTGCATTCCAATTGGCAGCTGTTTTATTGTCTTTAATCACATTCTCTTTCTTTACTTACACGGGAAATGTAGGCAAATGCTTGAGCCATTTTCACAACAATAGTAGATATTGAAAATTTTCATTGTTTATATCCGTAGTTTAAAGCAAGTTGCTACATTTGTTATAACGGGTGTGATTATTGCGATTTCCTTCCTATTAAAAAATATTGGTTCGTAACGCATCACAATATAATTATAGGAAGCAAATTTTGTTTTATAGGGAGCAATGCTACACAATTGAAATGTGTGAAGCCGAAGGATATAACATAATTAAAATGCCAATTCATTAGACTAAAACGGGGCGGAATTAAAACGAGAGCCAAGAATACATTCGTTTTATAAAATATATGCAAGTGTTGTTTACGCTCTGACCGAAAGTGAGGTGTATATTTTGTGAATATGAACATTAGAGCTTTCTGAGAAAAGTGTGGTTTATGAAATGAGTTAGAGTGAAAAGGAAACGGAAGAGGAAGAAACTACGGACCCCTGCGTTTAATCTGTCGCAGCGGGGAGATGTTGATACGATTTTAAATTAGCAGACGTTTACTTGCCTTCGTTTTCGTTTTGATCTGAAATAATATTATACCCTCATCGCAGTTAATTCCCTATCTCAGGTGGTTATGTGTTTTCTAGTAGCGACTTCATTATATATCTATTTTATTGATGAGCTCTATTTATTTTCTTATTTGGTTTATTTCTCGCTTCTTTATCCGTTTATTTGGTGCCTGTATTTTTAATTTATTTTTTATTTGTGTAATTAAAATATATGGGATATGGTAAAATTTACAGGCAGTAAACAAATATAAATGCGTATATGCATGATGTAAATAAATGGTAATATACTAGGAGTTATATTCTTCACTATACCTCGAGCTCTAAAGTATTTACACAGCAAAACATTACCTGTGTAATTATATAGTAGTTCTGTAATACATTGAGCACTCATAAATAATCACGCTGACTCATTAGATTTACGTCTAGGGAACCAATATAAAAACCATTATACGCATAAACATACATATGTACATAGATGTATACACACACACACACACACACATATATATGTATATATATATATATATATATATATATATATATATATATATATCGTTGTTGCCTTGGAAGAACTTGGATACGAATATACATTTTGCTCATTAGGAGTGAGCCAGATACAAGGTGTTAAAGGTAATCAACGATGCACATCTTCGCATCGCACACATTTTTTCTCACTATTCGCTTCGGCAACCATGTGCTTTACATGTATGTTCAGCAGGTTTCCGGTACACCGTTACCTGGAATACCACGTTTTCTCTTACACACCATTTTATTCCGGGGCACACCACCATCACTGACTTAAACGGGGTCCCACATACGAACCTTGAAATTCGTACGAATCGGCGCTGTACATTCAGCGTCTAGCCTCCCCAAATGGTCACTTATCTTGTACTGACCAGACTCACCATTGCTTAATTTGCGTAATCTGGCGGGGAACAATGTGTCAACGTGGTCGGGCCGTATATATATATATATATATATATATATATATATATATATATATATATATATATATATATATAAAAGGGGTGTATACATATATATATATATATATGTATATATATGCGTAAATCAATACATATATAGAGTATTTATATATACATATACGTACAGAGTATATATTACATATATATATATATATATATATATATATATATATATATATATATATATATATATATATATAGCAAAGCAAGGCGTGCTGTTGCTGTGTGTAGTAAACGAGTAATTGTTTTTAATAAGATTCCATAAAAAATAAATCAATTCAGAAAAATCGCAACAAAGTTATGAATTTTCTATCAGCAAGGATAGCAAACACTTATGACTAATATTATAAAACAACTGTATGAACTGATCACTCACAGCGAACGCAGAAAACCAATAAAATGTATTAACTGAGTCAAAAGTAGCATAAATCAGAGCTCATTTTCACTGCAATTAATTAAATAATCCTAAAATATCGATTAAAAAAACGAAAGACAAAACTAAATGTGAGACATAAATTAAAACCCTCAAGCATTTTTTGTAACTTTGCATTAGTTTGATATCCTTATTAAACACCGGAAAAAACATCAAAATTATGACAGTGATTAAATTTAATTAAAAATATTCTGTAATGAACGCGTGAAACGACGTCTTAAATTACGTAATCATAACAAAAAAATATTAATACTCCAATTAGTGATGTTATGCGCGTTTGATAACTGAAGGAGGCGGACTTTAGAGTGAAAACAGAACGCAAAGTAAAATGAATTTTCAAACTAATTTGTCACAAAACTAAATTAGTAATGCACATTTTAAAACAAAATTGTGCATGTTTCTAGCTATATAAATTCGTGCTAATTCTAACTAAATTTATATTACCAATTCATTGACAAATCATTAAATAAGATAAACAACGAAAACACAAGTAACAAACTAGAGCAAGACTCAGTGAAGAATGAAACGTTTATTTTTCAAAGATCTATGATGGCTGCTCCGAATTTTCTTAACACGAGCATTTTAATATCATACTTTATGTGATGTCGTTAATTACTTTCGATTTAAAACGATTTACTGTTTAGGTGTAATTGAATCCAAACTTCTATTTTAGCAAGCATCAGATAATTTCAGTTACACTGTGCACAAAGTGTTGTAACGGCCCCGACAGACTATCTCTGCCGTGATACAAATTAGTTCAACACGACGGCAGTTGTTCTGAAGTTGTTATCAGAAAAGATCCTTCAAAATTGAATTGTAATTAATTTAAATAAAAAAAACAAGTGAAAAATGCATGGTTCTCCTCTGAGTTCACAATGAACGAGGCATTAATAAATGAGTTCACCGTTTGCCCCCTTCCCTTCATTTAGACCCAAAAGTGCCAGGGACGTAAAATCCTATTGAAAATAATTAACCGATTCAGGTTTAGGCCTTAACATATGTGAATTTGAGTTCTTCACCATGAAAAAAATGACTAAATCCATCATTTGTCTCCCCCATTTAGCCCCGATCGTTCCCAAAGCCTTAACATATTTAAATTCAGCGCCCTACAAAACTGACAAAGACAAATAGGCATGTGTAATTGTTATATTAAACGAAACATCGTATAGATAATAAATATTTTCTTGAAAAAGGATTTCGGCCTCAACAGAAAGATGTTCAACAAAATGTTTAACCATAAAATTTACCAAAAACTATTAATATTAAACTATAAAAAGAAAGATACTAGAATTTAAGCAAAAAATATTTTATTTCAACTCAATCAGATGTGCCTTATGCACTAATAAAAATGCAATTGGCATTTTGTTGAACTTTTTAAGATTTTAAATATTTATAAATTTTCTCATTATAAAAAACGATTATTATATTGATTATAATTTTTTGACAGATGAATATAAAACATTAGAAGAACAATGCAAAATTATCCAATTATATCAATAAATATTAGTAAATTGTGTAAATAAATCTTGAAAAAAATGATTATTTAGTAAATTGATTTTAATTTATTGTTCATTTAAAAAAATATTCAAATATTTAAAATCACTTAATTGTCAGCACATTTTTTCATTATCAAAAAAGATTATTGGATTATTTTTAATTTGCAAAATAAAAACCGGCAATGAAAAAATCGTAAATCAGCAAAAATTAATAAATTGTTTCATTATAAAAAAAATATTTATATACTACAGATATAATCTATGTTTAATTAATTTTAATCAAGTAAAACAAATGTTTTCTTATCAATAGCATTGAAATAAAACAATCGTTTTTATTATGATAAAATGTAATGAATTCGCTGATTCTGGATGTTTTAACTGTACTTCTATCTTTCCAAATTAAAATTAATCTAATAAATGTATTATTATGACAAACTTTATTGATAATTTAGTGACTTTAGATTTTTCTTATGATTTAAAAATTTGTCTTCTAATGTTTTTTATGCAATTCATTTTATTTCTTCTGTCAAAAAATTATAATCAATATAATAATCGTTTTTTATAATGAGAAAATTTATAAATATTTAAAATCTTAAAAAGTTCAACAAAATGCCAATTGCATTTTTATTAGTGCATAAGGCACATCTGATTGAGTTGAAATAAAATATTTTTTGCTTAAATTCTAGTATCTTTCTTTTTATAGTTTAATATTAATAGTTTTTGGTAAATTTTATGGTTAAACATTTTGTTGAACATCTTTCTGTTGAGGCCGAAATCCTTTTTCAAGAAAATACCTAACTTTTTAAAATTCTATTCATCAACAACATAAGCAACAATAAAAATAATAGAATTATATTTATTAATTAATAGAACATGCTAATGATCACAGGAAAAGTATTACATAAAAAAAAATTTACAGAAATTTTTTTAAAATTCTGAATTTAAGTGATTCATAAAAGTGCTATCGTTCGCCTGCAGGGATACAGTTATAGCCCCATACCACGCTGATTGGGAGGTTAGCACTCAAGTTTTTGCTATTTCGATTGGATATATGGTCTGATTTTTCTCAATTATTTGTTTCTTTTATATTTTTCCAAAGAAATGCCAATATTGATGGACGACATTTTGGAATGAAAATTAAAATTATATGAAATATTGGTGTCACTGATAATATTTCACTTGTTATTATTCTAAATAATGCAAGTAAAATGCCCAAATCGGCTTTCATAAAAGTGAAGAATATCTGGTTTTACAATGAAATTTCTGCAAAAAAAATTTATTGAAATATATAATTTCGGAATTAATTCATTGAGGATCGTAATTTTAAAATAAAAATCTATTTGTTTGAACACACACATATTCCATTGCAGTAGAAAACATTCTAGTGGCTTTTTCAAAATGCTCAGTATTTTGTTGACAATATTTGCGAATTGAAGAGTCAGTTTTGAGATAAATTTTGAATTGCTTGAGTGTAAATAAAATTGTTGCTTTTTTGTAACTCTAGTATCTTCCTTTTTAGAGTGTAATATTGATCAATAGTTTTCAGTAAAATAATTTTCCTGTTAAAATTTTATAGTACATTTATCTCTTGAAGCAGAAATCTTGTCTCCAGTTTAGTTATGATTCATAACAGTGCTATTGTTCGCCTGCAGAGTTACAGTTACAGCCCCATGCCATGCCTAGGTGATGGTTGAATTTTAAAAGCGAAAACCACCACTATTTATTTCTATTGAATGTATGACCTTGTTTTTATCAAATGTTTGCTTCCTTTATATTTTTTCAAAAAAAATGCCAACAATATTGGACATTTTGGAAGGAAAATTGACATTACTAGAAAAGTTAGTGTCACTGACAATATGCCACTTATTATTATTTCTAACAATGCAAGTATAATGCCCAAAATCGACTCTATTCAAAGTGTGCAGAATAGCTGTTTTTACTTTGAAATTTGTTCCAAAAATATTTTGTTTTTTTGTACTGAAATTCATAATTTCAGCATTAATTCGCCGAGGATTATAATTTTCAAACATAAATCTATTTATTTGAACACACAAATATTTCATTGCAGTAGGAAACGTTCTAGTGACATTTTCCAAGTGCTCAGTATTTTGCTGACATTTGATACAATGTTTGAGCACTGAAGCATCAGTTTTGAGCAAACTTTTAAATTGCTGTCGACCATCAGTAGGATGAAGTTGAATAACTAATCTCTGTGGTATTCCAGCAATCTGCAAGGTTTGGAACCCACAGCCAACTTTAAAGGTGCAATTACATTCACTATCTTGTAGTCTTTGGCAGTTTTGTTTGTGTATTCTAAGACATTTCATCACTTTACTTTCTTCAAAAGTGAATAATTGTTTGGCACTGTCAGGGCACTTGTTTATCAAAGATTCCCAAAATGCAATAGCACATTCTTGTTGGCCACTATTAAAAACGCCTCCGATTGATTCTCTAAGATCAGCAACACTGTGAGTGCCAGGGACAAGCAATCTTTTTAAGTTCTGAATTGGCAAATCAATGTTTGGAATGCTTTTAATGATGTTAGACAACAAAGGAAGGTGGTAAATTGTCTGAACAATACTGTTAGCAAAACAAGCATTTCTTTCATTGATCAATTTGAGGTCCAAATTATTTTGAGAAATTGAATTGTCTATTTTCAGCCATTTTCTATTTGGACTATTATGTTTTTGCTTCAAATCATGATCTATAACGATTGTTTTTTTTCGTTTATAAGTCTGTTTGTACAATGACAAACTTTGAGGCTTAACAGAACAAGGAGGAAGCGGTGGCAAATCAACCCTGTCTCTTTTGGCCCTCAATCTATTATATTCAGTCCATGCACTTTTGTTACACATGGTCAATTTATGAGGGTCAAGGTCGATCAAATAGACATTGCACAGCTTTCTAGCACGTGACAAAGCTACATAGGCCATTCCATCTGAAAAGACATCAGATCCCAAGTCAACAATGATACCATCGACTGAAATACCTTGGGTTTTGTGGACAGTTAAAGCATAGCTGAGTGACAAAGGTATTTGAGATCTAGTCACAAAGAGGCCACGAGAAAGTTCATAGTCAGCTTGCACAAATTCAACATTGACTGCATGATCCATATGATCAAATTTTACAGTCACAGCAACAACTTTGCCATCTTTCATTTGTATTTCAGTGACTGTACCCATTGTACCATTGCAAAGTCCTTTTTCGATATCAATATTCCGACGCAACATGCATCTAGCACCAATTCCAATTTTAAGCACAGTTTCAAGTCCAGCTGTGTCAGAAATCTTTTTAAGTTTAGAAGTTTTTGGTGTCTGTTTTGATTTTTTTTTTGTTACGGTTTTTTGTCTTAAGTTGGAATCAGTTGCTGAAATTTCAATGATATGAATATTATTTTTTTTCAACATTTTATAATTCACTTCCTCAGCAGATTCATTTGTGGGTACAATGCAAATAATATGCATTTTCTTTTGCAAATTTTGCAAAAGATCAGTAACTTGATCAATATTTGCTTTTTGTTTAGGATTGATTCGATGCCTTTTCAAGATCTCAATATCCTGATCAGTTGGTGACCCAAGTCTAATTCTGTTAAGAATATTAACAAAGTTTTCATTGTCATCTTTTTGTCGCATATTTATGGTCAATTCATCATAATCGAAATATGACCACAAATTTATACCAGCAATTCCCAAATTTGATTTTCTAGCATCTTGAATAGATATTTTGGAAAATACAGGTTTTTCATTAACAGGTGGAAGCTGGAATAAATCACCAAATGCAACAATTGACATGTTTGCAAATGGATACACTTGTTTCCTAATATCACCAAAAACATCTTGCAAACGTTGGTGAATAAATGCTAATTGCAAGTGACTAACCATGCTTATTTCATCAATAATGAATAATCTCACATATCCAAGCATGGTTCTCAAACTTTTTATTTTATCCTTTGATAATGGTTCATATTTAGGTGTAGAACCATGCTGCACATTTAGTTGAAAGACTCTATGGCATGTAGATCCTTTCAAAATGTAAGCACTGACACCAGTAGGAGCACAAATAACTACACTGGGTCCATTGATGGCAGGATATGTGAGAGTAATTTTATCTGCCAGTGCATTGATCAGAAAAGATTTGCCCACACCCCCAAAACCACTAATAAATTTGAGAATTTGTGGACAATCGTCACAATTGCACCTGTGAATAGGGTTTTCCTCATTCCAATGAAGATTTTGTTGCTCAAGTTTGGAAATAATTTCATTATAAATTTCTTTTTGAATGAAATTCAATTTTTGCTCATTTTCTAAAACTTGAGCTTCAGTGACATGTCTGATTTGAGGCATATTTAAATCAGCTTCATTTTTATCTGCCTCTTTAGCCATATTAGGATCGCAATCAATTTGATCATCATCAGCGTTATTTTCATTTGCATAATTTTTAGATTTTTGCTCTATTTTTTTGCTTATTTCAATAGCATCTTTAATTTTTTTCTTAATACTTTCATAATTTGTCATTTCAGACAAATATGGAGCATTTTGATAAAATGATTGCTCATATGATTTACAGCCATCAAGTAAATCAATTTCTTCTTGGCGCCAAGGTTTGAACAGCATCAACAAATTGTGATAATATCGTTCTTTTGTTTCAGAAGTCAATCTCACATTTGGCGTCTTTATAGCTTTTTCTTTCACTTTTTTTAAAAAGCCATGATTATTTCGCAGCTTCAATGAAACTTTCTCATCATCATTTGTGGAAGCATTCATTGTTCTTTCATAGTTTCTCGCAACATAGTACAAACTTTTATTTTCCATAGAATCAGGTCTATTCGGGTACCATGTTTCAACCATATTGCCATAATACAAATCTGTAGAATCAGGCTGCATTTGATCCAATTCTTCTTGTGGCAAAAATCTGCGGGTTCTATATTCAGGTATATCAGCACCGACCCACATTACAGTTGCAGAAGCTCCAAACAAGTGATGTCCCAACAGCTTATCAGCAACTTCATAAGCTCCTGAATCTCTTTTGGACAATGTATAAAGACCAGCGCTTTTGCATTTACCATAAAATGATTTTGATTGGTCCAATGACCACACACCTTCAGTCTCAGATGTTTCATATTTAGTCTGATAGCTGGTGATGTAATGGTTCAGAATCATTGAATTGTCAGAAATGTACTGCAAGTCAATATTAGACTCCCACATCATCAAAATAGCTGGGTTGTAAGCATTAATGTACTGCTCTTGTGAGCTTCTATTCAAATTATACAATTTTTTAATTTTTTTGCCACATTTATGTGACCTAACACTTTCTTCAATTGTGTTAAATTTGAAATTTCCAGCAGATTTAGGAAATCCATAGCGACAAATTGTGTAAAATTTATTTCTGACAAATTTTTTACGGTAACATGATCCACCACAAGTGTGTCTTTGCACTTTATTCACCAAATAGGCTAATTTAGGTGATTTAAAATGGTTGGGAAGTTGACAAGTAATAATAGATTCAATGAAAGTTTGGACTATTTTGTGTGAATCTTTGTCAGTCTCATCAAAAATAGGAGCATCTTTGCAGTACACTTTCATGTGTACATGAGGAGTGCCTCTGTTTTGATACTCTAATCGCCAAAAATAATGGGCAACTTCAGTCAGAGGGCCGTTTTTGTCAAGTATGACAATCTTCAAAAATGATGTGAATCTATGATAAAAATGTTCACTGACTGCCACAATATCATCATTATTTATTTGTCCAAATTTTTTAGTTGTATTATTCAACTTTTCAAGAAATTCGTGCAAATCTTTGAGGATATATTCATTGCAAGACAGTGTCAAAAAGAAAGTGGGTACTCCATAACACTCATCAAAAGCTTGCAAATCCGTGTATTTTCGAGCCCAAAATTCCTTAGATCCTCGCATATTTGCCATCATCATCGACAAATTGCCTTCCAGTTGCTTATCATTATTTGTCAATCTTTTTTTCAGTTCAGCAACTGTTATTTTTGGCATTTTTGCTGTTTTCATTATAGCATAAATACCAGCATCAATGGCTCGTTTATCAGCTTTATCGGCAGAAAACATCAAATATTGAATATTTCTTCTGAATCTAGGATCACAATGGTTCAATCGATTTCTGATGTACATGTATGGTTTTACTTTGCCATATGGACGTTCATTTGAAAACATTCCAAATCTACCTCTTGTGAACAAATCAGGAAAACAAAACAATTCCAATAATGGGTCATTGTCAGTTAGTAATACTCCTTCAACTCTTTTTTGCCTGAAAATCGTCAAATCCTTTTCAGGTGGCAACATTGGTTGCATTTCAATGAGCGTGTGATGCTCATATGAAATCTGAGCCCCAGTCTGAGTCAGAAAATGATCCATTTTCAGACTATCATTTCGCCCAGTGCATGTGACAATTTCATCCAAGTTGGCATTTCGATCAATTTTAATGTCATTGTACAAGATATTGTTGTTTTTCAACCAATCCAAAGCTTTGAGAACTTTATCCATATTAACCAATGAGCGCCAAATAATATTTTTTTTGTTTGGCAATGTATCAACTATAATTTCAAGTAATTTATGATCATTGTTTGGCAATGTATTCATAGCATGGTTGATAGTTGTTTCCATTGGCATTGGCAAATGACTAGCTATTCCTCTGATAGCTGGGATCAACTGGCTTTGCAGTCCTTTAAACTTGTATGGCACCAATTTAATTATATTCATAAAGCATTTGGCTCTTTGAATAAGAAGACTTTCATACATATTCAAAATGGAGATTTCAGGTGGGATGTGATCAACTTGAAGACCATTAATCGATGCCAAATTTGGTACTTTTTTGTATGTTATCATATCCGATTGACATTTTTTGCATACAATACATGGTAATGTGTAATTTGCTTTAATAATGTTAAGTATTGTTTGAGATTTTATTTTATCCCAGTTGTCCCATTCATGCAATTCTGAATCTTTTTTGCGCATTTTGCAAATGTCACAATGATTTATTTTAAAATCATAAATTGCCTTTTGAAATTTTTTAAACAAATTGGCATATTTTGTTGTTACATAAACCTCAGTGTGAAATTCATTTTCATTTGAAAAGGATTCATTGTAAAGGTCAGAAATAGTAGCATCTCTGCTAACCTGGTAAATTAACTCAGTATATAATGACCAGTCACCTTCAAGTATTGCGATGTCATATTTGTTAAGCCATGTTCCAATCGACAATAATCGATATACTTTTCTGATCACTGTTCTCAGGTGTTGCGAGTGTGGTGACAAGAGTTTCAGCAGGGCCAGCTTGTCCGTGCAATCACTTTGGCCACAGCAATAAATTCTATCAGAATGCATACCTTTGCAACTTTGGAAACTATCCAATTTCTTCCTCATTTGAGCAATTGTCAAATTCGGACTCAAATCAGACAAATTGTTATGCAATCTTTTAGCATATTCCAATTTCTGAGCTGAGTCTGGACAGCCATCTTCGATTCTACACAGACGAGTCATTGATATTCTGTAGTCACTGTTATTAATTTGATTTTCATTGTTTTCATTTATGGGGACTTCAAATGTGTTTAATTCACTGCAATCACATTCTTGGCAATGCATAAATTTAAAATTGTGTCTTGACAACTGAGCCAATGGCACATATTCATATTTGCTTTTATCGCAAAGAAAGTGCTCATTGGTGAAGCAGTGGAACAAATTATTGCCCCAATAAGTCTGCAGACCGTCATTGTTGGCTTTTTCTACATAAGAGTGGATGCATCTGAAGTACTTCTTCAATTGGTTGATCATGAAGTTCCTCATGCCAACTCCTTCAATATATTTCTTGTTGACAGTGCTGAATGCACTTTTATTAGCCAATCTGCGTTCCTGTAGGTCTGTTATATTCTCTTTGACAATATTTTTGTATGACATAATCATTTTCCGCATTATAATCATTTTTTGCATTAATTCATTATAACATCTTCGTCGTTTTTTAATTTGTCTCATATTTCTAATCAGAATGTGTCGATGTAAATTAGCATCTTTGCTTGACATTTCGAATTTGCAAGTAAATTTAGATGCTGTTTTTCTATGTTTATTTTTATATTTGCTATAATATGCTTTTGCACAAATTTTTTCTCTATTTTTTTTATAATATTGGGCCATTTTCGCATGCATTTTTTCTCTATTTTTATTGAAATATTTTTTATTTGACTCTTTTTGCTTTTTTTTATAAGTATCATTATTTACCGCCTTGAGTTTTTTTTTATAATTCTGAACTCTTTGTTTTATTTTATCTTTATTTTTTCTATAATATTCAGCTTTTCTAGCTTTTTCAGCAATTTTATCATATACTTTTTTATTGCCATCATTTGCATTGGTGTACTCCATTTCATTTTGCTTATCAATAGGTCCTGGGTTAATTTCGACTCCACCAATGATCAGAAGCATCAGAATAATAGATCTGTTTTTATGCATAATGTAGCATTTATTGTGATAACGAGGCTTACATTCGAAATGAATTATGCAATTTTTAATTGTGAAATATAATTTCTATTTCATAAAAGATATATTTTAATTAAATTTTATCTTGTTCACAGTGAAAATAGAAAAAATATAATCACATATTACATTTTTATAATTATGAACATAAATACAATTTTAATGACTTTGCAATGCAATATAGTTGGCAAAAATATGTCAATTATGTGCAAATTGAACAAGAAACGAGTCAGAAAATGTATAAAAATGGTCAAACAAGTGGTAGGAGTGACAAGCCTTATGCAGTGTCTTGACAAGCTTGAGTTGTCTTTTCCTGTTCTGAGTGCCCTCACTCTCAGAAAGTCTGTTCTTGGCGATATTCTTCCTCTCTTTCACTTGCTTTCTCCTTGCTCATATCTCTCTCTGTTTGTTCCTGAACAATCTATCACTCAGGCTTTCTTTTACTTTGACTCGATCCTTCCTTTTCCATTACAATCTTTTATATTCCCTCCTGCGTCACTCTCTTTCTCTCTAATTAACAGTCTGAGTCTCTAATTGTCACTTTGTAGTCTCAAGTCTCGGATGATCTGAATGAGCAATATAAAAAAAATAAAATAATTAAATAAAGGTCAACAATGAATAGTAGAGAGAACTGAGAAGTATTGAGAGTACTATTGAGAAGAAGAAGAATCGGTCAGGGAGGTGGAAAATAGGGGCAGTGAAAGGGGGGTGGGAACATGACGAAGTGAAAAAGTGGAGGAATAGTGACGTTGAGGTAGGGGAATGGGGAGAGTGATAAATAGATTGTAGAAAATGAGGGGGGGGCGAATGTATAGTAAGGGTGTGCAGTAGTAATATATACATACATGTGTGAAAGGAGAATAAAGATAAATAAAAGAAATGACCCCCAGAATAATATAATACCCTATAAATTTGTCATTTTAATCTAACTCAGCCTATCATCAAAGAAAATGACAAAGATGGCTTTATTTGCTAAATCGTTTTAAAAACTTGACTGTTTATTTCGTTTCTTAGAGTCTTCCAATTTATTTATCGTCTGCTAATGCGTTATTAATCGGTGATTTTTTGGTGGGCGTTGTTGAGCAAGAATAAAAATATGAGATTTAAACTGTTGGGGCATTTTTGACAACTTCTGTGCCCTTGGGGGCGAAATGGGAAGTTTAGAAAACATTTTTTTTTACTATGTAAATCTATATAATGATTATTGTCGTAATATTACTTCTTGTTAATTTTGTACTTAGGTAAAAATGTGCTTCTGCATTTATGTTACCGTTGTTACACGAGTATTTGTTACACCCTTATAGTAAAAATGTTGGTGATCATGCACTTATTGTACCTATTTACTATGCCTCCCCACGGGACAGAGTTAGACACCAGGGTCGTTTTTTAACGCGGAGAAAAGGTACAAAAATAAAAATTGTCTCAGTCGTGACAGATTTCTCCTCCACCGAAAGAGAACATGAAATGGAAGTGCAGCATCTGAAGAACAGATGCACTAATTGTAACACACTATTATTTTCTTAATAATGAGGTTAGGACATTACGTCGTCGCCGGCAAACTTGCGAAGAAACGATAAGAAATATCGAAAGACAAAAACTGGCTGTAACATATTCTTGCATTATTTACAAAAAGTTGTAAATAATGCAAGAAAATGTTACAGCCAGTTACAAAATTAAAAATGATAATAATATATTCATAATATATTCTTGACAGGCCACAAAATCACCGCAATACCACATTTACTCCGGGGAGGGGGGGTCCTACGTAAGTCCCAGGAAGTTGTATAAACGAAGTTTAACCAATTACGCATAACTATAAAAGAAAGTAAGAATTTTATTGACACAGCATTTGTAAACAAACAACAAAAAAGTTGTAAATAATGCAAGAAAATGTTACAGCCAGTTAAAAAATTAAAAATGATAATAATATATTCATAATATTCTTGACAGGCCGCAAAATCACCGCAATCGCAATGCCACATTTACTCCAGGGGGGGGGGGTCCTACGTAAGTCCCAGGAATTTGTATAAAGAAAGTTTTACCAATAACGCATAAATATAAAAGAAAGTAAGAATTTTATTGACACAGCATTTGTAAACAAACAAAAAAAAAAAAAAAATAGTACGCTTACCTGTTTTAAATAATGCAAGAAAATGTTTCATGTAAGGCTGCACCGCAGACATAAATAAACAACTTTTCGGATGTGTGTTTGTTACAATTTAACGTCTGCTCATTCGGTAATAGTCGGTAATTTTCGGTGGGCGGTGGTGAGCATGGATGGAAATGCGGGATTTAAACTAAATTAATTTAGCAATGGTATTAATGTAACGGATAATCAAAAATAGGGGAAAAATCAGTTATGTAATATTTTACACAAATACTGAACAGTAGCCCCCCCTCTCTGTCTGTCTGTCTGTCTCTCTGTCTCTCTCCCTCTCTCTCTGTGTCGCTGTTATTATGGTAGTACGAATAGTGGTTTGTTTATGTTATAGTGGTATAAAAGAAAGTAAGAATTTTATTGACACAGCATTTGTAAACAAACAAAAAAAAAAAATAGTACGCTTACCTGTTTTAAATATAATGCAAGAAAATGTTTCATGTAAGGACCGCAGACATAAATAAACAACTTTACGGATGTGTGTTTGTTACAATTTAACGTCTGCTCATTCGGTAATAGTCGGTAATTTTCGGTGGGCGGTGGTGAGCATGGATGGAAATGCGGGATTTAAACTAAATTAATTTAGCAATGGTATTAATGTAACGGATAATCAAAAATAGGGGAAAAATCAGTTATGTAATATTTTACACAAATACTGAACAGTAGCCCCCCCTCTCTGTTTGTCTGTCTGTCTCTCTGTCTCTCTCCCTCTCTCTCTGTGTCGCTGTTATTATGGTAGTACGAATAGTGGTTTAGTGGAAAACTCTTATGAAACTAAAATCCGGCAATTTTTATTTTTTTAATAACGGTATTAGTATCAAAATATCTGAAAATGATATCTTAAACTAAACAGAAGAATGTCAAGGTAATTATTGTACTATTTCAGAAAATGTTCAATAAGTATGTCTCAAGTAAATTAATTTTTTATTTTTTCCACCGGTACCCTACGTTGGATTACTCAATAGTAGTCTCTAAGTAACATTTTGTTTGTCTCGCAGTTACTTGCGAGACTAATGTAATTCATGATACATTGTTTTTGTAAAATTGATGAGAGTTTGTTATGCTGACTATATTCAGAATATTTTTTAAATATAAATTAGAATAAAAACTAGGCTTTAAATATCAATATTAGTGCGACAAAAATCTTCTATGTGTATAGATAAAGTTATGAATACACTTGCATCAGAGTTATATACATGGACATATGATGAGAATACGTAGGGAAGAATCTCTGCGTTTTGTTTTTGCCTTTTCAGTCAGATTTGATAATGCAGATAATGTTTTAGCCTTTTCAGTGAGAGTTTGATAAGTTTGAAAACAGCTCCTCTGAGGAAGAGCTTTGTGCTACATACCGTACCAGTACTTCAACAATAAATCAAACTGTAGATGCACGAAACAGTCCTAATATGTAACCATGCTTTGTTGGCGTCAGTATATTTAATTGCATACCAAGCTTTGGTATATACTATGCGCATACACACGCAGACACGCATTTATTAAATATTTTTCCAACAAACTAACAATGGCTAAAGTGTTTAGAGTTTTCACATACAAACGCGTTCAGGAATTGAAAAAAATTACTTTAAAAAAAGCTTGGAAAGTATGCATAGCATTTTAAACCAATGTATAAAAAATATTTTCAAATATCGTTCGATGTTTTAATTATCTTCTTTATCAATTGAGAGGTCTGTTTTTAATTGTTTATCGTAAGTCACCAGTATTGACGTAAAGATAACAGTTGAACTCTGTTGATGCTCTAACACTCTAAGCTATAAGAAACTTTCAATTAAATATTCCCCAATGCTATACTATTTAGTTGTGAGTCCTTAGAACATATAGGAAAATTCCATACAGAATAACATGTTTTTAATACATATATAAATATATGAATATCTATCTATCTATCTATATATATATCTATTTCTCTCTTTATATAGATATAAGTATGTGTGTGTATGTATATATGTGTGTGTCTGTGTGCATGTGTGAAAGACACAATAACAATAAAACTCGCTTATACGTAGCGTTTATATAGATTTAATCGTTATTGAAGCTGAGCATTAACATTGCTTCACTTTTTTTTATTTCGGGGCATGCAAAATATTATATAAATAATTAGGGAGATTTTTTTCTATAAATTAACGTTTATTAAATCCTATTTCATTCGTTTACTAAATCAGAAGATGAAGCTTTACTGTAGCAGTATATATTAATGGTTAATCGATATAACATATTCCTGTGTCGGGCGAGGTACGCAAAGTTGGGCAATTAGGCATATATTTCAAATGGATTACTCTGTGTCTAATGCCGCCATTAAATATTTGATGTCTTTCTCGTGAAAAATTTAAAGTCAGTAAGTCGTTTCGCCGACACTGATTTACTGTCTGCACATGGCTGATTAGTAAACCGATCTATTCAACACATGCTTCAAACGTATGTTATTCCCGACAATGGAAACGTGTGAACAATATATTTCAATGAATAAGCCATGCAACTGGCAGTTCTTATTGCCATTAGGTTGAAAATATCTATAGTTATGCTATACTCTTTGTCAAAGTTCATTTGTTGAAGGCCATTTCTTATATATATTACTATCACAAAATAAGAACCAATACATAACGTACGTTGGACTTATGGTTTGACAATTGTTTAAATTTTCTTTTATCACTTATGGATTAAAATTAACAAAATATTACCTGATGCTCTCTAACTATATTTATTTACTTCTCTGTGCCTTTCTCTCTATCTCTACGAATTCCTAAGATGGCATTCTATATAAAAAAGGAAACCTCAAGTTAATCACATCAGTATAACTATTATGTCTACGTAAATACAAGAAAAACAATGTTCTGCATTCCTCAACTGATTTACATATGTTCCAATGTACACAAAAATCATATTAAATTTAGAATAATGTGTATTTACAAGGTCAATTCGATTAGTTGACAGACCGTTTTTCGTGTAACCACTTTATTGATAACGCACACATGATACTAGTACCTTTGAAGTACACCCCCGGTGGCAATACACTTGTACGGTTTCAATAATTTCTGGAAGTTCCTCTTGTGTGAGCGTATAAATGATATTCGACACAGTCTATTTTATGTTCTTAATTATCTCTTCACAACTACCTCTAACGTTATCCTTGAGTTTATGGAATAATAAAAAGTTACATGAAGTAAGGTCTGAATTATAAGGACGTTGAAGAATTGTCTTGATGATCTAGAAGTCTTATTATTAATTATTTTTAGAGTGTTTTAACATGTTTTATTAACTGTGTGTTCTTATTGTAAGCTCTACCTCCTATTTGCTTTCATCGAGCTTTTACATCGGGTTGAGATTAATTTATAAATATTAATTATTTAATATTTATAATATACTTTAGTTTCACCATCTTGGATCATTTTGAAAAATTTAATTGTAATGTTTATTATATATATATATATATATATATATATATATATATATATATATATATATATATATATATATGTTGTGGTTACAAGGTTGAACAATAATTAGTAAGGAAATAGAATGAAGACGCAACCAACAAGATAACGCAATAAAAAGTGTGTTAAAGAAAAGGTATATTTACAATATGTACAAATGACGGTGTCGAGTCATAGAGTCTTGGTGGGAGGACATGTACGCTCTTCGGCGTCACTTCTGGTGGCATTTGAGTAAGACACACCAAGGCCAACCTAGGCTTGCCATTTATAGTGTTATGTTATTCGCATATGCAAATAAGTGGTTGCCACCACAACAGTATATATATATATATATATACATATATATATATATATATATATACGTGTGTATGTGCGCATGTAGCATATGTCTATTCGTGTACCTATTTTATGTTTGAAGTGTATAACGTCACGAGTTTCTGTGGCTGGCATGTTAATTTTTTCTGAATATGGTGTCCGACCGAGGGAATTGAAAAGTAAGATTTCTTAGCTAAAAAATGGCGTCATTTTCTAATAGTGACATGTAAGCAATGGCATATCGCGTTTTCGTTTGCACGTATTTTATTTTCCTTAAGAGACAGAATAATTATCCATGTGAATACGTGCATTTCGAACTATCTTCAATCCAAAAATATAAAGGGGGAAGTGGCATTCCTGCCATTAATAAAAAGTTCTATTTACTTAAAACCGTATTTAAATAATAAATACTATCAGGACCCGTGGAAATTCCACGGTAGTTAAAATCTTTTAAAACACATCAGTAAGAAATTCCTTATTGTTATATTACAAAAATTAATGTATGGAAGCAAGTAGAACAAACAAAGAACTTTAGTTTAAACTTTTATTGAAGGTCAATGCGATCGTAACTGATGCTGTTGATATTGTCAGGAAGTGCTGGTGATGATTGAGGCGGTTACAGGGACGTCGATCAGCTGCTTGGAGTGAGAAAAGTGGTCAGTCAGCAAGTTCATGGGAGTCAGACTGTGAATTTAAAAAAACTGTGACATTGTTGACATCGATTTTGTTAAAGTTCTGATGACCTCAAGTTGTTTAATATTGCAGGACATTTTGGATTACACGTGTGTGTAATGAATAGGTCAGAGAAAACTGCCATGGCATCTTGATAAAGCTGTTGTAGATTCCTAGGACTTCCTGTAAATGTAGATGGTAGAATAACTGGTACACCAGAAAAAAACTATCTTCATTCCTTGCTGAATGATCCATTAAGCCAAAATATTGAGCAGCTCTTGGTTGACTTTGATAGCTTTTAATGAAGTTAAATAAGCAACCGTCAACTCTTACATATGCAATAGACTTTTCTATTTATTTTGAATTTTATTCAATGAATATTTGGAAATTCACAAATATGTTTTAAGTCGAATGATTGATATAGATTTCAATTAAATAAAATATACTGTAAATCTTTTAATAAGGAATAAATAATTATTTTAACCATAATTATTGAAACAAATTATTTTACTGCATAAAAAACAGTTATGGGGAGAAGGGTTAACTATTTTGAACCTTCACCTAAATAACGAATTAATTAAAAAATGTTTACAATGTTCTTGTATCTGTTTTATAATTTTTGTTAAATAAGAAAAATCAATAAACTTTGATAGCACTATTGTAAGAAGCATGCTGAAAGCCATTCTTAATACGGGAAGGGGGTTAATTATTCTGAAACTGCACTTAAAAATGTAAAAAAATAAGGGAAAATATATGTATGAACAATAAATATTTCTTCAGTTAAATAAAATATACGGTAAATCTTTAATAAGGAATAAATATTATTTAAACGATAATTATTGAAACAAAGTATTTTACTGCATAAAAAAACGGTTATGGGGAGAAGGGTTAACTATTTTTAACCTTCACCTAAATAGCGATTTAATGAAAAAAAAAATTAATGGTCTTGTATTTTTTTTTAATAATTTGTTTTAAAATAAGGAAAAAATCTTTGATACCGCTATTGTAAGAATCATGCTGAAAGCCATTTTTAATGTGGGGAGGGAAGTTTAACTATTCTTAAACTTCACCTAACAATGTAATAAAAATAATGGAAAAAATTCTTTAGTTAAATAAAATATACTGAAAATCGTTAAATAGGAAATAAATATTTCTTTAAATTAATTAAATCGTAAGTAATGAAACAAAGTGTTTTATTTCATATTAAAAAAATTGTTGTGTCCATTTTTTATAGTATTATGTCGGTGGGCATAAGAAGATGATGATTGCCTGTAAAAGAAGCAAAATAAAACGAACAAACCATAAGTAGTAACTATGCAAACAACGTGATGTTGTATAAATGTAACAAAATTACTCGATTCGGCATTAAATAACACGAAAAAGGATTGATATGCCGTAAAACAAAATCAAAACAAACAAGAACCAGACGTAAAATATGTGTTGACTCTGTGTTACTCAGTGTATATGCGATTGGTGACTTTGGTGATTTATTTAATAAAGTCATTCTTGACATTTTAACATTTATTTTATTTCTAAACATAATTTTTGTTTTGAAAGACTCACACAAAAGTAAATAAAATAAAAAAAGATAAAGTTGCACAGTAAAAAAAAAAAAAAAAAAAACGAACTCGTAGCGTTAAATGTAAAAATATATTTATTACTGAATAAAAGAAGACATCGTTAAAAATGTAAGTAAAATACCATACTATTTAAACTGTGGATACCTTCTATGCATAATTGTCTTTAAAATGATCCGGAACCATAAATAGACAGTTCATATGACAGCCACTTTAAGAAATACGTTTCTTATCGTTGAGCACTTTCTGTTGAATTAAAAAGTCGGCCAATTTAGCTCTTATGCGTAGATCGTCGTATAACGATTTGATCACTGTCTGTCTGACGTAATGAACATTTAAATTAAAATGTTTAAAATTCAACGGTATTTCACATGATTAATGGTAGCCGAATGGATACGGCCTCCGCTAATCGAGCCAGAGATGTCTCGTGTCGTGGGGTTCGAATCGTTCGACTGTTAGTAATCGTGACACCCTGCACTGAAGAATCCCGAAAGGATGAAACACTAGTGTATGTAGGTATTTAATTATTATAGTAAAAAAATAATTATGACAGCCCCTTTAAGAAATACGTTTCTTATCGTTGAGCACTTTCTGTTGAATTAAAAAGTCGGTCAATTTAGCTCTTATGCGTAGATCATCGTATAACGATTCGATCACTGTCTGTCTGACGTAATGAACATTTAAATTAAATTTTTTAAAATTCAACGCTATTTCACATGATTAATGGTAGCCGAATGGATACGGCCCCCGCTAATCGAGCCAGAGATGTCTCGTGTCGCGGGGTTCGAATCGTTCGACTGGTAGTAATCGTGACACCCTGCACTGAAGAATCCCGAAAGGATGAAACACTAGTGTCTGTAGGAATTTAATTATTATAGTAAAAAAATTATTATATATATATATATTTAATTTTAATATTTATATATATATATATTTATATATATTTAATTTTAATATTTATATATATATATATATATATATATATATATATATATTTATATATATTTAATTTTAATATTTATATATATATATATATATATATATATTTTGTTCGGGAAGTTTTGGGAAATAAAAGGGGGTAATGATTTTTAACTAATAAAGATTGAACAATAAAGGGAGATAATTCACATTAATTAATGTTTGCGATGATGATGACGCGTTTCATTAATTAATGTTTGCGATGATGACGACGTGACACCGTAGGGAGAAGCATGTTAATATATAGATATAAATAATTAAATCGGTTAAATTATTGCCAGCATCAATTAAAATAACACTCCTTATGATGGATGACGCAGCAAACAATTTGAAATGAAACGAATCAATTTAACTTCAGACAATTTTCGGTGTGTTCTATCATACATTTTTAAGTTACGGGTATTTTTCGAGAAAGAGTTTATCTCTTTTAGAAGCATAGCAAGTGCATTTTCATAATTTAATACCATACGAGAGAAAGGGTGTATATAGAAAATCAACATTAGGTTCTTTGCTATAACCAGGGCGCGCTCAAAATCAATGTGTATGTTTATACCATGATTACATAATGATATATGACTTTTTGAATTTAAAACTTTGAATCAAGACGTTGTCACCGCACACGCAGTAGGGACAGCCTATAAATAACAGGATATTTTTAGTATGAAAGGGACGCATTCAAAATGAATATTTCTCTTTCGATTATATGTGAACAATCATGCTTCACTTTTTTCATTTAAAGCTAAAGTTCAAGTCATTATATAAACATACGTTTATTAACAAAAAAAGCAGTAGGTTCGCATCATTGCAATGTAGATTACAATCGGTTGTGTACAAATTACTGCGAGAAAGCATGTTAGGCTCAGGTTTAGTTCACCAGAATAACTCCTCAACCTGAGCGGACATTAATTTGTTTAATTGAACAATGGGCGATTTCACCGATTCCGATGACAATACAAACATGAACGTGTGGTGCTTTTATTCAAACTCCTAAATTTAAAATAACCCTTTATTATAAATATAAGTTTGAATGCACACTAACAGGTAAAAAATGAACTCACATGCGGCTGTCTAAAATCAATTACACTGATGAGTGGTAATTACTAATTACATTATCAATCTTGCGATGTCTTCACTTTGATTGTATAGTCCTGGTAAAAATCATAAGACCACTTAAGAAAGTAAGTGTTTACTCATATTATCGAATTTTTAATCAAACAACTGGTTCAAACCATTGTCAAAAGGGAAAATATGATGGGAAAAAATTAAATCTGCTTCAGTAGAAACCTTAACCCTGATCTAATAATTATTTTTTAAAAATCAAACATTTTCACCTGGTCAAAATAATAAGACCACTTTAATAAAATCGGCTAGTTTCGAAAAAAATGAATACGAAATGCTTTCTATGTTACTAAAAGCAACTTGTTAGTGGATAAAAAAAACATCTTACTAAATTATAAATCGCAAAAGGGAAATCATTATCAGAGTTTGAGAGGGGAAGGATCTTTGAGCTTAATAGGGGTGGGCTCTCCCATAAATGAGCTCAAGTCGATTGAAAAGCAAAACAGCAGCAGTATGTAGTCCTAACACCACCAGATGTCATCTGAAAATGAAGGGTTTCAATCATTTAATGGGAAAACGTAATTTTCTCCGATGAGAAAAAGTTATATCTAGATGGTCCAGATGGATTACAACACTATTGGCATGATGAAACTTTACCCAAGAGACTTTTTCAACTCGGCATAGTGGAGGAGGGTCTTTAATTATCTGGAGTGCTTTCTCCTCAGCTGGGACCTTAAAGTTGCAAGTAGTGAAAGGCCAGAACATCATTGAAGTACGTTTCAATGCTTGAAAATGCTTCTATCAGGACTGAAGATCCACGTCTGTGTAGAAGAAATTGGATTTTCCAGCAAGACAACGCTGCGATACACACTTCTCGACAAGCAGGAGAATATTTTCTTCAAATAATAAAGAATTGTTAGATCATCCAGCATGTTCTCCGGACCTCAATCCCATTAGAAATATTTTGGGATGTATGGCAAAAGAAGTGTTCAAGGATGGAACCCAGTATGATTCGAAGGAGCTTTCTGATTCAGTTTTCAGTACATGGGAAAAATTCCTTCGAAACTGATAACAAAACTTAGTCGCAAGCATGCCGAAGAGGATTTTTGAAGTAATTCATAATAATGAAGGCTGTACTAAATACTGAGACCCTTTTTAGTAATTTATAATTGCCTTTTGTTAGATAAATTTTCAGGGGTCTTATCATTTTGACCAGGGGTAAATGTTTGTTTTTAAAAAAATAATTATTAGATCAGGGTCAAGGTGTCGAATGAAGAGGATTTCATTTTTTCCATCATATTTTCCATTTTGGCAATAATTTGGACCAGTTGTTTTATTAAAAATTCGATAATATTCGTAAATGCTTACTATGTTAAGTGGTCTTATGATTTTGACCAGGACTGTATATATATATATATATATATATATATATATATATATATATATATATATATATATATATATATATATATATACAAAGTAAAAAAATATATGTCTCAAACAATGCAAATATAGCTGAACCAAATATCAGTTGTTCATAATTTAACACACTGCTCTTATGATATAATAAAATATTTATGAAGCATATCAACTCGTGTAATGTTCAAGTAGATACCCACCGCTGTATATTCACTTCTAGTTAGGTGTTAGTTAATATAATCGATTTCTTAATTCTCGAAGAGAAAGAGCATATTTTTGTGATGAGGAATATTATGTTGACGCTATCTAAGGAAATTCACCGAAATCCAATCTATTATTGGATATAATAAATTAAAATAATATTTCTTTGGTCCTATCTTTTGAAATACGGTAATAACTCAGTCAGAAATTGAGTGATGTAATAGTATGTCTAAATTAGAGGAGTGCAATGAACAATACGAAAAAAATCACAGAGTAAATAGACGCATATAAGAACATAGAGACATATGCATTGAAGTTGGATGATCATTGAATAGATATAAGCTGTTGAGAGAACACGTATATGGTCTATGTTTTTACTGTCTGTCATTCTTGCATCAGATTTAATATTCCAAGGTAAACAGAGTTGACAATATGTACCAATGTTTGATCACTGCATGCATAAGAAAGTATAGAGAAAACGAGTACTAGATGGTGAGGAGTCGCATATTTTCCGCGTCTCATATTTAAGGGCAGGTCAATATAACCTGCTAAAAATTAATCAATTTATCAACTTTCCTATCGTTGTTCTACATGTGTTTACAAATAACTATAAAAATATAGGATATATGGGGAAATATAGTAATATTAAAGCAATTATTACACGATATATATATATATCTACACCTATATATATATATATATATATGTGTGTGTGTGTGTGTGTATCTGAATCTCGTAATTTGGACTTACGTGTGTGTGTGTGTGTGTGATTCTGTTACTTTTATGTCATTTTAGTCATGAGATTATTTTTATTAAACCTATTTCGGATGAATTGTTTTTATTGAACGAGCAACATGAAAACTGCACACACCCAGGTTTGATCAAGTGTTTTTACCCATTCATCCACAAAATCATTGAACTCCTCACAGAAGGTCGGACAAGATATATTCTCAGTAAAATGTTTCTGTGGAAGAAGCTTGGTTCGAACATGATACATATTCGTATTCAGCCCCTATTTTTAAGCAGTAAAAGTACCGCTACTTAATGCTATATTTTATAAGCTGATGGGAAAAAAAGGTTTACACATACGCGGAATACTAAAACGTATGTGTATAATTATCTACATAGCTGGCTTGAGCAAGACGTAAAGGGTAAGAGAATCATGCATCGCCAACTTTTGTGCTTTTTATCGCCTTGAATAATCTCAGGATTTTATACGCTCTGAGATAGAAAATCACATGTGTTGGATAGGCGAGAGACAAACAAAAAACATCAATGTAGAGGAAAGACGTAAAATACAAAGGTCCTTTCGAGTAAAACAGGATGCTATAAATATTGAAAGGAAAATAAGGTAGACAAAGCGCAAATGGAGAGGATTACACAGAAGTTACCAGGAATAGAGGAAGAAGATTGTCTTTCAGGTAACTTTGATGCAAACGCATTCTCGAGCTCACTTGACAAATCGGACTGCTTTTCTTTTCCCGGGTTAGGATTCAAGCGAGAGACATCCTTCCGTCCGGAAACGTCCAAGAAGTTTCCAAGCCTACCATGACACATCCGACATGATCCCTACTTAGTTTGACAACTGAACGAGATAGAATAGGCAGCTGACCCGAACAATGATCTGACTCGTTTCGAAATATTAAATCAGGAGTGGCGTTCATTAAATCACTAAGTCGGAATTACAAAGGGGCGGCCTGTCTCAGGTGATAGATCGGTTCAAATACACTATATTCTTAACAAAAAGATGCTCATATGTATCCATATCCCCAACAGGAAATACATGACTATGCGAAAACATATACTAGTAAAATTAACATAAAATGAATAAATACTCGTTCCACGATGATAAATGTAAATATAATAAAAATATTAAATGAAGTACGTAATAATACTAGTATATATTTTTAATGATAAAAGTTGGGGACATTAATTAAAGTGCTATCGAATATATCCAGTCGGTTTCCCAAAGTTTTAAACCTTTTCTTTAACACGTAATGTTAACGATCAACTAAAAATAAAAGCGAGACTTAAATAAGATTAATTGACATATACAGATGTTCTGGCACTCTGGATTTGTTTCTATTTACTCCTTGCTGGAGCAAAGTGAGACATCATGGCAAATTTAATTAGCAAAATTAATTGAGGACAAATGACTTCAGTGCCTTAAAATTTATACTTATATATATATATATATATATATATGTATATATATACATACATATATATACATGCATATATGTGTATACATTTATATATATATATCCCCCTCTCTCTCTCGCTCTCTCTCTCTCTCTATGTATATATATATATATACATATATATATATATATATATATATATATATATATATATATATATATATATAACTATAACTCCAGGTCGCGAAATACGTATTACATGGATGGGTGGAGATTGATTGATCGAGGGGTGGGGGACTAAAGTTAGATGTCGACTTTGCCCAAAGATCTCCTTACAGGCAAGCTGGGAGTAAGAGGCATCTTTATTCTTCTGAATATTTTTCACCCCGCTATTAATAAATTAATAATAAATTAACACCAAAATATATCAAAGAGAAACGATAGGTGTAATAGGCAAATCTCTGTCGGAATATTCTGTAAAACAGTTCATATAAGAAAACTTTTTTTTTTAAAGGCGGCGGGTCTCTTTGATGTTGATGACGATGATGATAATGAACAGGGAAATAAATTAATACATGAATAAAAACAATAAATGTCGGACTGAAACGATGCATGTTACGTGGAGACCTCATTCGCGATTGTCTTTTTATGAATTCATATAGGAAAATCGTTTAAAAGACGCCAAGTTCTTGCTATAGGCAAGCGGTTAGCACCATGTAAAGTAACTGATACCACGCGTCCTTGCGGTCTAGGTTCTTTTCTTGAGCATAGCGGCTAAGGTGTGTCAGGATCAGCACCTAACTAGCCTCATGACCCACCAGCATGTGGGCACGCTCTGATGATGGTTAAATGCTCACCCAACTATGAGGTAAATATTAACAACCCATGGTGTGTTCCCGCAGAGACGGATGTGGATTAAGTGGATTTCAGAACGCTGCATTAAACCAACTAGCTAGTCGTCACAGCTCTCCACCATTCCACTGGAACCCGCTGAGGGCGACCAATATAATGGGCCTGAGCTTTTTTTACACTCCTTATACTTACTGTTTCTTTTAACACAGGTATCTTCGTCATCACTCTCAGCCAAGAAATGCGGCAATGGGATAACAGCTGATACGAGCAGGCTCACGATAGAGCTTGAAGCCTTTAGCTCGTATCCTGCACAGTAAGCCGACCTGGCAAGATGATCGCAAAGTGTTTTGGGCCGGAACAACATCTCTCTTCGGTCCTACCAGACTGACTGAGGCATACTATATAGACGCCACACTGCTCACCTCCAAATAGGAGGGGGATTTGGAAAAAGTGTCCTAAACCCTGACTATTAAACATTTCCTGGGTAGACAACCGCATCCACCGGGACATCCTACTTGTGGCCAAAAAAATAAAAAGCAGCAAACGGTGGTGTCTGACAGCTTGAATGTCAGAACCCTTCTAGACTCTGTTACAGAAAATCGTCCTAGGCAACGCACTGACCTAGTTGCCATTGATCTCGCTCGCTGCAAATAATAAATAAAATATTTATCAATATTCAAATTTTATTTTTAGCTGCAGTATTTTAAGTCTAAAAAATTCTTACTTTTTACTTTACTAGAATATCTTGTTCTTTACTTTACCAGGTTGAATTTCTTGTCCTTTACTTTTCCAGGTTTAATAAAATCTTAAGAATATTACTTTTCATGCGCGCATTTTTCCATATAATCCATGATTTTTCCAGGCATTGCTATTGTATTAATATATAAATTTATAATATTTATTAATGATTGTCAACAAAAATTAGCTCTCAAATACACATTTATGCAATATTTATCATTCAATCACAGTAGTTCCGAGCCAGGGTCTCTACCGAGACTGCTGTTCATGAATTCGTGATCTGTATAGAGCGTAAACTAACAAAAATAAGATGACACTCGGTGTCTTTTTAGATATCGTTGGAGCTTTTGACAACATACCCTTCAGGATTATGTTCAAGTCACTACGAGAACTCAATGTGCCACCAGTACTCATCCGATGGATTGAGTATATGGTGAGGCACAGAACCGTTCGAGTATAACTACTGAGGGCAACTGTTAAAAGGGAAGTAGTTAAATGAAACCCCCAAAGTGGGATTTTATCACCTTTACTATGGAACTGTATGCTGAATCCTCTTTTAAAGGAGTTAAAAATAGGAATATTTATGCCCAGGCTGATGCTGATGACATCGCAGTGCTGGTCGCGGGTTCTAAAGCATCATTGGTCAGACGCATTGCCAAAATGGGACTACATTTTTCATGAAATATGATAACGAAAAATTTGAGTTCATTTAAAAAAATAGGTATATCATAGAATTCACTAATATTTTAATCGATAAATTCACCATTTTTTGCTATAAAATCATAAGGAGAGTTAAAAAAATTAGTTATTAAAAAAAAGTTCGGTTCTTTTAATTATAAAAAAAAACGATACACGGGATTGAACCTAAAATCTTTCCACCCACCCCCGGTACTCTAACCGTTACGCTAACATGTCATATTGGCAAAATCGCAGTAAAAAATATTTATATACAAAAAAGTTATGCAAAATAAAAAAAAGCGTTAGTCACTTATATAATTACTCTCCTGTTTGTGAACCCACATATTTTGTTGTAACTTTTTTTCTACTGAACCAATTTTCGAAATTTTTTTTCAAAATGTAGCTAATGAGGTGTTCTATCCAACTATATAACCTGTTTGAAATTTGGTTGCGAACGGAATTAGTGGTGGGGGTTTGAATGTGTCTCGATTCATTCAATTTCGGACTACCGTGGTTGAATGATATATATATATATATATATATATATATATATATATATATATATATATATATATATATATATATATATAAGGTGTATATATTATGTACGGTTGGTTGTATATATATATATATATATATATATATATATATATATATATATATATATATATACAACCGTACATAATATATGCATTATTATACTATAATATATACACCCTTCATTAGAATAAGATACATTGTTCAAAGAAAACAATTATTCCTGTACTCGGTCTACTTCTGAAGGAAAATAATCTCTTAGTTGCGATATTTAATTCTTGTATGCATATAGAATGTTGAAATGAAATCGGTTTAGTTCCAGAGACGTATATACCTTCATTAAGCGATGTTCTCAACACGTGTCTCCGCTTATTTTTAATCACGTTTCCTTTTGAGTAATTTTCCACCCCGAGCTGTTGTCTACTTTGTGCAGTAATCTCGTTTGTCAGGTTTTGACTTTTTAGACTAATCAATAAGATTGAATGACAGCGTTGCTAAACTTGAACTGACAAAAACATCTTCCTAGATTGGTTCGTCTGGCATTGGGCGTATCCTGTTTCAGGAAAGCACCATGAACCTTCCCAACAGGCTATAAAAAGTACGAGTATTTGTGGGAAAAAAGGATTAATTTATAGCCAGAGTTCAGGATGGAAGTTTTAGTTGCTGACTTTTGGAGAAAACAAGAATCGGCTCTTAAAAAAATAAATGTTATGCAACGTGTATTGTTTCTGCTGTGTATACTTCGTTATACTGTATACATATTCGACCAACTCGTTTCAGGTACATAATGATTGGCAGAAATCATTATTTACATAATCGGATTTCTTTTTATTCTACTCGACATTTTTAGTTCATTGTGTCGAAATAAAAATCATCGTACTACAACTTCCCGTTCTACCTAGAAAAACAATAGTGTTTTTTAGAACGTGACAACAGCATTTCACAATCCTCAACGCCACAACTTAACGTATTGTTTCAATTAAGTTGCAAAAAAACAATACGACTGGAGCAATTTGATAATAGGCAAATCATGTTTCATGTACA
Source organism: Euprymna scolopes (assembly GCF_053919585.1). Taxonomy (NCBI): domain Eukaryota; kingdom Metazoa; phylum Mollusca; class Cephalopoda; order Sepiida; family Sepiolidae; genus Euprymna; species Euprymna scolopes. The sequence goes on from NC_136487.1 coordinate 57,156,638, forward strand.
ACTCTAAGTAGCTTGATAATATTCGAGATTATTTTGGTTTAAATATGTTGTATCAATGGAGCGCATATAAGCGCGTATGAAACTATCAGGTATTAGCAACAGCATGTGAGTACGTATGTAAATAAGCAAGACGGCTTAGACTTGCACCTAAGAAACAGAAAAAAAACAATGCGGTCTATTGGTGTCAGTGAGAGACTTTTAAGCTACTGTTGACACATCAGGGGTTTGTTCATTTCGTCATAGACAAAATAGAAAGTAAAAAAAACAAGAAGCAGACATTGTTTGGAAGGTAAATGTAATAAACACTTAATAATGATAAACCTAGAACCCCATCCTCCTACGTAGACCCCTACTACCATATCTTCTTCTCCAACATCAAGGGTCTACGTTCTAACCTTCCAGAGGTCTAAACCCAATTACAGGAGACGAAACCTGACATATCCTTTCTAAGCGAAACTGGAATAGGGCCGACCACCTCCCTAGATGAGTTCATAATGAAAGGATACTCTAAACTAACATCTAAATCTGACCTCCAAGATCGCCACGGGCATGGAATATGTGCCTACATTAAATATGGTTTCCCATGTGGCAGGGATATCTCCAGAGAATACCCTAATCTACCTTATATGTGCTTCCGGGTTGCACTTGCTTACACCACCGCATTTATATTTGCCCTCTATCGCTCCCACAACAGTGGAGTTACTGTCTTTAAGAGTATATCAGAAAAAAATTGACCACATCCTGTCTGCTCATCCCTCGGCTAACATTCACATTTGCGGTGAATTCAATGCCCATAATGTGGAATGGCTGACCCACTCAAATAAGACTGATGAGGAGGGGAGGTTCTGTCATGATTTTTCCATTGCCTATGATCTCACTCACATTGTCCGCGAGCCCACCCGTGTGCTCGATAGTACTGGTCAGTTCGCAAGCGTCCTAGTCCTTTTTCTATCCACTTCCCCTGATCCATGCTCATGTTCCGTTCTATCTCCTCTGGGATCCTCCGACCACTGCTTCGTATCAGTTAAGATAAAAATGAAATATAATAAATCTATAGACGTACCTCTCCACTGTACTGTATACCGATACTCTATAGCGGACTGGGATAGCTTCCGTACATTCATATCTGATCTCCCTCTGCATTCCATGTTTAAAAAGGATGTGTCCTCTATAGCATCAGATCTGACGAAATGGTTACTTGTAGGCATAGGCCAATTCATACCATCCAAAAAATTCCAACAAAAACCTAACAGCCAGCCATGGTTCTTCCCCGAATGTGCTGCTGCCATCGCACACAGAAATCACCTTTTCCATAGCTACCAACGTAATAGATGCACTGAAACTAAAGCTGCTTTCAGAACCGCCAACAACTACTGTAAAAGAGTAATAAAAAATGCAAGAGAACTATATGCGCACTCCGTTAAGTCCAAAGTAGCTGAGCAGCGGTTGTCTTCCCACCAGTTCTGGCAAACAGCAAATAGGATCTTGAACAGAAACGTGCGCTCTATCCCAACCATTATCAATGGACCAGAGGCCATCTCGACAGTATCCGACAAGGCAAAACTATTTGCCAAAAACTTTGCGACAAATTCTACCCTGTGTGATGAAGGCCATCAACTCCCCATATTCCATCCTATAACAGACAAAACGCTATGAAACATACAAATATCTGTGCGTGAGGTCGCCAAGCTAATCAAGAACATTGATTCCAGTAAAGCAACTGGTCCCGACGGTATTCCAATTATAGTGTTAAAAAAATTACAACCAGAACTTGCCCCCATACTTTCCAAACAGTTTAAGCGTTGCCTTAAGAAGAAGTGCTTTCCAAAACCCTTGAAAACCTCATCAGCATGCCCTGTATTTAAGAATTCAGGTTATAAGTCATCTCCCTCTCAGTACAGACCAATAAGTCTCCTGTGTCATGAGTAAGTTGCTGGAATCCACAATAAATAGAGAAATAGTCAACCACCTCAGCAGAAATAACCTTCTTAGCGACACGCAATATGGTTTCCGCTCTGCTAGATCTGCAGCAGATGTGCTTACGATTATATCTCATAGGATTGTCGAATCTCTCGACAATAGCTTGATTTCTCGGGCAATTGCTCTCGACATATCATAGGCTCATAAGACTAGTTGTAGATGGGCAGAAATCAGAAGCCCAGAGTATTAATGCTGGAGTCCCTCAGGGGTCCATATTTGGCCCAAATCTCTTCCTGATCTACATCAATGATCTCCCAAAACACAAACTAAAATCTTTCGTTGACATCTATGCTGATGACCCAACCATCTATGGCAACACACCAATGGCCGTAAATGATGATGTTCTCTATGTTTCTCTCTCCTCTGATCTTGAGCTCGTTGTAGAGTGGGGAAAGAGGTGGCTGGTTACCTTTAGTGCATCTCAGACCAAACTCCTATCCCTACATCACAAACGCTCTCGTCCCCATCTGGCATCAATTGAAATGGATGGCTCTCATCTAAGGGAGGCCCCAGGATTTGATAAGCTCCTGGGTTTGACCATTACACCTGATCTTAAATGGAACACATACATAAGTCTGTGGACAACGTCGCTGGGAAAATGGTGGGATCCTTCTACCGCCCCAGAAGATATCTCACTAAGGATGCAATTCTCTATCTATATAAGAGCCAAATACGTCCAAAAATGGAGTACTTCTGCCACATCTGGTCGGGGGCTGCACAAAACAGCCTGTCCTGCCTTGACGGAGTACAAAATAGACTCCGTGGCTTGGTGGGGGATGCCCTTTTCTCTACCCTGCAACCACTTTCCCACAGAAGAGACGTATCGAGCCTGTCATTGTTTTATCGTTATTTCCATGGCAGGTGTTCGTCTGAGCTCCAATCTCTGGTCCCTCCTCGCCAATCTTTCTCAAAAAACAGCCGACTAGCTAAAACTACTCTCAATAATTTTCCCCACTCCCTATCTGTGCCTAAATCAAAACGTATATACCATGAACAAAGCTTCTTTTTTAGACCTGCACGCCTGTGGAACTTTGTTCCGCTTGCCTGTTTCCCTCCCGACTTCAACCTGGATGTCTTCAAGTGCAACACAAACAAATTCCTGATGAACCGCCCCCCTTAGTAAGGACATCTTACCAATTCTCCAATACTATTGCAACACTATCCCTTTGATTACTGTACACACAATAACCCTTATCCCTGAGTGGCCATTGGGCCTTGACAAGTGGTGAACTCCATGTAAAAAAAAAAATGCTGATTCGGATTTTTTTCTACTTGATTTTTCCTGAGTTGCTACGCATGTTACATTAATAAAGTGTGAATATATATATATATATATATATGTATATATATATATATATATATATATATATATATGTATATATATATATATTGTTGTGGTGGCATACATTCATTTGCATATGTGGATAGTAATTACACATAGAAAGGAAGACTCAGTTAGTATGGGTGTGTGTTCACTAGAAGCCACCGAAGGCCGCCGAGAGCAGATGTGTTTCTCCAGCAAAGACTCTCTTATTTGACATCATTATGTAAATATCCTGTAAATATACCTTTTCCTAATACATTTCTTGTTTGATCTACCTTTGTTTGTTAAGTCATCATTTGTATTGCTTTCTACGTTACTTGTTTCAACCTGCAAAATTAACAGTGACGACGAGGATGAACGTCAAATATAACAGTTTGACGAAGAAATGGAAAGAACTCACAAAGAAGTACAACACAACGGTTGACCTTCCTAAGGAATACAGGTTTTGACGTACGAAATCGTCGTAAAAACGGATTTTACGCTAAAGAGAAGTCCGACTCAAGCGAAAAAAATTAATAATTCAGCGAACATTGGAAAACTGTAAAACATTTTCCTCGCGAAGTAAAACACTAAAAGAAAGAAACGGTTGTTTCCCAAATTCCTAGAAAACAACTACATTCAGGTTAAAAAAAGTAACCTCGATTAATAGTATTATATTTACTAAAATACTAGTCGGAAAAAAGAGACAAACCAATAAAACCAACACAAAGTCAAGTATCTGCAGAATGTCTTCTTGGTTCCTCCTCTTCTCTTTTCTCTCTCTCCCAACAATCGAACACAGCATATAATAACAAAACTCTAAAGCACGTCTGACAGCACTGACTTCTGCCAACAGTCTACCCCTCCTCTTAACAACACAGGCTTTTTATATCGCAAAATCGTTCACCTCTATTTGCATATTCTTCTAACTCACGTGATCACTACTCTATAAATAAGAGTCTTGACCGTTTCTTTTCTTTCTTTTTATTTATTTTCGGTGACCGACCCGCACGTGGTCTATCCAGGTAAGTCACGCATTTCTCCACACTCCCCCCTGATCTCATGATCACAAACAGGACATGCGGGCAATCGTCATTGGCGGGTACTCCTTCGAAGAATCGGGGGCAGCACTTTCTCATTGCTGTTTTCTTCATTACCACCATCATTACTACCAGTCTCTTCCATTATTCCGTCTCGTGGTTCCATAGGCGGTGTCTCACAATCAGTGCAGGGGGGCAGTATCCGTCTTTGTCGGGTACTTCTCCGAAGAATCGGAGGCGTCATCTCCTCGGTGTGCTCCATCATCCCTTCTTGCGGGGTTTCACAATCACGGGGGGTGGGCAGTATTCGTCTCTGTCGAGTATTTCGATGAGGCATTACTTCCTTGTGTCCATCGCTCTCATCACTATTGTCATCAGTATGCCCCATCATTCCCTCGTCTGGTTCTGTTGGTGGTGTTTCTATGCTCACCTGAAGGGGCAGTAAGTGATCGGGATCATCTCTGAACGGTGTGTGATGATCCTCATCGTCCTCAGAATCAGAAGAGGTATAACAAGGGTGGATATCTTTTACGTGACGTGGTATGCCACCAATCAACATGGTCTGAGGACTTATGATTTCGTCTATTTTCCCCGGAAAAATTTCGTAGTGCATCCAGCATTCGGGGGTTTTATCCAAACAAGGTCTCCCACCTGATATGGTTTATTGACAACACTCACCACTGATGGTATGGCATCAACTCCTTTCACACGCTGTTCATATTGGTAAATCCCATTGGCTGGTGCAGTTGCTGGTGTTGCATTGTCCTTGGGTGTTATATTATACCAGTACACAGCTTCTGGAATAGAGCACTGCGTCCTGGCTGCAATTCTTTTGATGGTGCGGTGACACCGTTCTGCTATACCATTACCCTCGGGATAATATGCACACCGATAATGCATTTTAATCCCCCATTCGTGCACGGATTTCTGAAATTCTTGACATCGAAATGTGGCGGTATTATCAGTCAGAATTTCAATCGGGGCACCACGTTCAAAAAAGACGGCTCTCAACTGTTGTATAATGCTGGCTGCATCCTGTCGTGTCAACAGGCGCCATATTGTGAAACGCGTCGGGCCACAATCCGTCATGGTCAAAAAATGTTTGTCCCCATAATGTGTTATGTCCATCCCTACTCGCTGCCAGTTGCCCTCCACCTCGAGCTTCCCTTTTTGCCATTGGGATGGTGCCGGATCAATTCTCTGACACTCTTCACACGAACGTATGGCTGCTTTCACTGATGCTTTTGTAGTTGCAGGGCATGCTCTTCGGACAAAATATGCAGTCATCTGAATTCCAGGATGTCCAATCTGCTGGTGTATCATACGGATCTGGTCAGGTGTTAATTGATCCGTTACAGTCGCGCATGTTTGTTGTTGAAGATCGGATCCCTGCCTCATTGCATCGATCCACCTCTTTGGTACTCGAGTCAAGCTATCAGCCAAATTCTGCATCGACGAGACTAACGTAATGTCTACCTACAAGCTGTATTCGTCAACTAGACGCTTAATTATTGCTAGTCTCCCTCGTACTAGCATTTCACTTACAGCTCTAGTCTAAATTCGAGCCTTTCCAGTCAAGGTGTCGGTTAACCAATGGTAAACACAAAATGAGTCAGTGTGGAGATGCACAACATTAGTCTGCCATTGCAATGCGAGATTAAGACCTTTTAACTTGGCATCAAGTTCTGCCAAATTTATGTGTTGGGCATCATTTTTCGGACGAAGCCAGCATGCATCTTCCACAACAACACCTAGTTGCTCCAACACGACACCTGTAGCCAACGAACTTGCGTCAACCCATGCATTTAGTTCGTTTCCAGACACTTGCCACTCACCCCGGGCAGGGTCATTCATATGCACTCTGGACAACATTTCAGCCATGATTTGTTGGAGAGAATCATCATCCGCAACATCGTCCCATCCTTTTGTTACTGTAGTCACTCGTCTTTTCACCACTCCTGTTGCCGATCGGAGCCATCCACAGACAGGTAGATGTCCTACCAATTTACCACAGATAGAAAACACAGTACGTCTTGTTAATACATTGGGTAACTTTGGAAGTGGGCTCCCTCGCTTCCATCGCAATGTATTGCCCTCCTCCCAGACCTCGAGGCCTAACACGGGCACTCCATCCTTTAGGCGCTTAGGGTCTTTGCTTATTAACCCAAACGCTTTCAGTTTTATTCGAACTGCATCCGCAGACATTATGTCCTCATTAACATAGATGTCATCTATGTAGGCTGAAGCAGCTTTTGCTGTGGTCTCATCCTGCATCAAAACAGTTTTAATAATGGTTGTCATAATCACGGGTGCTAGGTTTAGGCCAAAACCCAAACCTGTCAAACAATATAGTTTTCCCTTGAGTAGTACTGTCTGAAACGGCCATAATGACTCATGGACACGTATCAGCAGGTAGGCCCTCTTTAGATCCAGAAGTGCTACATTGCTCCCTTTTTGCATATTCTTCTAACTCACGTGATCACTACTCTATAAATAAGAGTCTTGACCGTTTCTTTTCTTTCTTTTTATTTATTTTCGGTGACCGACCCGCACGTGGTCTATCCAGGTAAATCACGCATTTCTCCACAACCAATGCCCTTTAATTGCAGTCTCAAAGCAAAAAAAAGCTCGAACGTGGAAAAAAGCGACGATTTACGCCGTTTCCCGTGGAATCCATCTTTAAAAAAATAACAAACTGTAAAACTGATTTTTTGTAAAACGACAAACAGATTCGTATTACTAAATTACGAAGAAAATATTCGTATTACTAAATTACAAGGAAGTAACATACGAAGAAAAAAAGTTCACCAGTTGATTTCGAAATTGCTGTAAGTACCAACTAAAGACTTTTTGGTAAACCAAATTTTTCTCTTCGGTATTTAAAAAAAATACCACAGTTAAACTAAAATCAAGGAAAGATTTTTTTAAACTATAGTTGCCACTGGATAACGGATATAAGACAGTAAAACGTCACGCAACAAAAAAAAAATAAAATGTAACCCATACATTTTATTTTTTTCAATTGTGACTCGAGTTGAAAAACTTCTTGTTTTCTATAGAAAGAGTTGCACTTAAGTTTGGTTGTTATTTATGAGGAAATGCCTAAAACGGAAAAGTACATCGTATTTTGTGGTTTCAGCAAAAGCCTCAGTTCTTATGTTGTGGTTGGATGAGCTTGACTCGCTAGAGAAGTGAGAAAATATTATTTGAGCAGCGATATTACTATTGAAAACAGGAACTATGAATATTTTTTTGTAACACAAGCAGTTTAATATGGTACGGATATTGTGTTGCATGTTAAATTGTAGAATTTTTCTTATTGACTGCATTACTGCTACTGAACGATACAAAAAATGGAAGATTTATCTCGAATGTTTATGCAATTTTAGCAGACGCAACAAAAGGCGCAATCCGAGCTAGATGCACGTAGAGAGGAGAAATTATTGAAATGGCAAATGGAACAAGAAGAAAGGCAGAAGAAATCACAATGTGAATATGAAGAAATGCAAAATGAACGTTTTGCTAAAATACTGGAACTATTAAAGACTAATCGAGAAAATGTCGACAGTACTACTTTCTCGCATACACCTATATTTAATAGCATGGGACACATTTATTTATGTGCCGGAGGAAGAAAAGACTTTTGAAGCATACTATACAAGATACGAGGATGTCTTTCAACTGGACTGAAAATAGAAAATTGCTTATGTTTGATATAGATTCATATTACCCCTCTAATTCACCAAATCTCTTCGAGGAAGCACTAGAACTAGCTAGAAAATTAGCAATGATAACAAATTTAGAATTAGACATTATAAGACTAGCACGAAGAACTCTAATTAAATATGATAACAAACTATGGATCAGAAAGAACAGAAACCTCAATTTTGCCGTCACAGTGGGGGTCAGGATAGTGCACAAGAAACATATCTTGTGGGTCGTTATATACTAAATGAACTATATAAAAAGATTCCAGGACTAAAAGGAGGACTATACCGGGATGATGCATTATTCTACTTGAACTCAGCAAATATGTTATTAAAAAAATTATTCAGTAAACTGGACCTAGATATAACAATAGACCCAAACCACAAATGTGTAAACTTCTTAGACATAAACCTGAATCTAGACAATAACTCATATGAACCCTACTATAAACCCAACCAAACGCTATTCTACATGGATCACAAGTCCAACTATCCGAATAGTATGAAAATAGCATTTTTACCTAGTATCTCAAATAGAATATCCAAAATATCACAAAATGAAGAATTATTCAATAAAAACAAGGAATATTACAATCAAGCCTAAGCTAGATCAGGATATATAGAACAAATTAAATTTGTTAAGGAAACTGAAAAGAATAACATAGGTACAGAAATAACAATAAACAATGCAAATGTAATATCTTACAACATGTCGATGAGGAAAAAGAAAAAAAGGAAAAAAAAAAGAGCAAAAACAAATGAAAAAAAAATACAATAAACACGAAAAAGCAAAATTATAAGATAGACCATAATAAAACTGAAAGAGAAGTTAAAAAGAAAAATAGAAGGAAAAGCCAGACGTGGTTACATCCACCGTTCAGTCACCGTATAAAAAATAACATCCTAAGGGAATTTTAACAAATCATAGAAAAAATCCCGCAAGATAGTAAACTATGTCAGATAATTAATAAAAACACTGTTAAGCTATCCTTCCCAACGTCTGCTTACTTAACAAATATCATTATTGGCTCAAATAACACAGAATTAAACACATTTAGAAAAACAGAAAAAGGGCAGAAAATGAATCTAACAATGTAAAAGAATGTAACTGCCGGGACACTAATGAATGTCCAATGAGGGGGAACTGTTTAACTTCAAACGTAGTATACACATGTGGCGTGATAACAAATAAAGAAACTAAAGTATATCTAGGGGGCATCGGAGCTTGCTTTTATGGCAGATGTCGTAATCACCTAGCATCGTTCAAAAATGAAACTGAGAAAGAAAACAACACAAAAAATAACGAAAACAACAACAATGTAAATAAAAATAAAAACAACGGTAGAAAGATCATAACAATAGTGACAACCACAATTACTATAACGAAAATAGAAACAGAACCAATAGTAATAACGAAAACAACAACAAAAATACGAAAGTACGGGTAAAAACGGAAAACTATCTTTGCATAACACCAAAAGATGGAGGAAGTGTGGAAATCTTTTTACCCGAATACGATGTCCAACATGATCCAAATATACCATTTGTTGTAAAAATCTAATAGATAAACATCTGAAGAAGTTGCTATTTTTACGGAAACATAAAACGTAAAATTGCCAACTCATTAATGAAACAGCTGTAATGGAAAACTCCAGGAAATAAACGAAGGTTATAAAACGAAAACGCGAGTCTTTGAATTTTAAACAAAATTTTGCACTATAAATATATATATATATATATATATATATATATATATATATATATTTCTGTGTGTATATATACATATATATATATATATACGTATATATATATAAAGAGAGAGAGAGAGAAAAAGAGTAGGTTTTAAAATATATATGGCCATATACATTTTATAACTTACTACCTAGCTCTACTTACGTATTGAGCACTGTTGAAGTAAATACTTAAAGTGTACGCATAAATCTATACTTTCGTAAATTAATTAATGTGATTAAATGAAGTAGTCAATATATATATATATATATATATATATATATATATATATATATATATATATATTGATGCATTTATTTTAACACGTCAGTCTTCATTTGGTTTCAATACTGGTGTAATGAGAACAGGATAAGATATTCCGTCCAGTTATCTTTTATTTAATTAAGCCTCTTACTATTCGCCTACTTGACAAGCTGAAATGTACGGCCTTGATAGCTTGGATTTTCCAAGAGGATATTATCTATATTCACAACATTCTTCCCCATCAATTTTGTCACTGATAGGGAAGAATATCCCTTAACTACCCAGGTCTCCTACGAGATCGAAGTGACCGCCTCTCCAGTCTATGTTTCTTGGTCGAATTACTCAAACAGGGAGGCTCTTTACTGCGAGTCTCTATGTGGGCTCTAAAATACCTCGCTCGGAAATATTTCCTTCTTAAAGGAGCAGGCCGTTCCACGTCACAGTCAGTCTCAGTATGAACACGTTTTTTGTGCTAGTCCTTCGTCTCTCATGGATTCAGGTGTTAGCTCATCCAAATTGTCTTACTAGGTCATAACAGAGACAGTTACATTAGATGACGTGGCAGGAGCAAATTTCAGAGCTATGATCTACCGCAGAGCCTTTAGTATCAGAGACAGTTTATTTGTACTCAGTGGCTCTCCACGCTCCTGATACGTCTCCGGCGAGTCATAGATCTCTGAGATACATATTAGACTATCTACCCTCTTCTATACCGTACTAGCGCGTACTAAGTTTCTGCCTCTATCAGCTTTACCTCGTCCACCAATAAATCGGTCTTGGCGTTACCGGCATATCCTCTCAAAACACAGTACTGAACTGCGTCGATGAAAAGGTAAAAAAACTTTCATGGGGGTGGTATTCTTGTCGGTACACAATAGGTATCGAATAACTTATAATTCGACTAGAAGGAGATTTTCCGACTTATCAGTCGATGTCCGTTTTTTATGCAGCCAAGTGAATCGTCTTGCGAATAATGCCGCTATATATTTCGCAGTAGCCGTTGCCCTTAGGGTTGTGAGGAATTGTTCGACTTATAGCTACTTCTTGTTTCTGTATAAATCACCGAAGCTGCTCTTACATTAAAAAGCACCTCGACTCGAAGGTGTATAGGCAGCGAATCAAAAGACGGCGAATAGTGAGCAGAGATATTGTATCATTGCAGTACCCGGTATGCTTGAGCTAGGGAAGGATAACAGGAAGCCGTCAATATTCGTCAGAAACATTTATTATATATCGCTTCCTTGTTTTGCTTGGTAAATAAAGACTGAGCCTTTCACACTGTTGTTTGCTCTTGTTTAAACGCCAGTTTTTGTTTTTTGGTGGGGGAGGTGAGGTTATAAATTTGACGCTGTTTTCAAGCAGAATTACTGTTAAAGTTCGTATTTTTTTTATTATGGACCCATACTGTAACCTGGACAATATACGCAACTGTGCCTTCCAGTTTCTTATCTGTAATGAATTAGTCGAGCAGTTTTTTAGAAGCTGGCTACCACTTTCGTAACATCCCGCGAAATTGATATAGCATACCGTTTGCTTCGAAAGATGTGTAAAGTTTTTTCTCTAGGTTTGATTGCGATCTGATGTTACGTTCTTTTCAAGAACGCAGTGCTAAACATACGATATTTAGCTATTTCGCCAAACATTTTATCCATCCTGGGTAGTGAGAAGACGTTCCAAAGAGTAGCTCCATTCATGCGCTGGGGTATTCGATAACCATTCTCTTTTTATGGCTTTTAGAAGTGTTTATAACTTCCTGAGCCCTCCATGCTGATTTTCTAGGCTCAATTATACCATCCTTGAGTAGTTTTTGTTTTTACCCCAAAGGCAATGATTTATCATTATTATTATCATTATTATTATCATTATTATTATGATAAGTAGTAGTAGTAGTAGTAGTAGTAGTAGTAGTAGTAGTATAAGAAAAACGTTTGCTTCTGACTGCTATGAGTTTGGAGTTTTTAAGTTAAGTTTTTGTAAAAGGACGAGCACTGAACCTTTACTGTCGCCGATCCACAAAAGTTTAAGGCAGGCATTGAACCGCTAAGCGGATGTTAATCTGTGAGTATAGCTTCAATAAATCGTGCCCCCTTATTATTTCGCAACAAAATTTTTCATTACGGATTAAATTATTTTATAGGAGAAGTCAGTAAATAGTAATGCCAACAACAATAATCACTTACTTGTGCTGACAATGACGCGTTATTAATTGTTACCCTGCGGGGGAAGGGCAAAATACAATTTTGGGGGGTGTACGCTGCTTTCTTTGATAAAATTTTCTGAGCTTCCGGTATCGACCAGAGTATCTGCAGATCTGTGATTTTCACTTTTACAATGCTTTTTGAAACGCAGTCAGGGGAGACGACCTAAGTTGCAGTTGTATTTTGACAGTTGGCTTTGTATAGGGGTTTAGAAGACTTGCGTGACCAAGTTTTCCACATTTCGGAAAATGAGTATCTCTATGAGACCATAAAACTAGTAGATGTATACAATAGCCGCACAAATAGCAGGTGACCCTTTCTAAAAACGGCATTACCTGATTATTCTTGAAGCTTCGTAAGAGTGTCGTCATGAGGAGGGTAGGATCGATTGTTTCTTTGTAGTACGGCACTCAGAATTAATTTCGTTGATTGTGGAGAGAGGTAGATTGTTAGGAGCGCAGGTTTAATGATGGAACATCCCGGTCTTTCCGAATATAGAACATCGATAAAATGTGTAAATTTCTCCCTCCCCAATATTTACAGAACCTGCCGGCTGAAGCGCTTTCCGGATCTGGGGTAAATCCCTCCCGAAATTTTTCCATTTTTAATTGAATAAATTGTAATGAAAACAGGACACAAGATTTTACTCCTCTAATTGACAAGCTTAAACGTACAACTTTTATAGCTTGGATTATCGTGGATTTTTAAAGAGAAGACAATCCCTCTGCACAACAACTAATCATACATTGCATGTATTAGGACTAAAATTACCACTGTAAAATAGGCATATAATAAATAAATCAAATTATCTTACGTGTATATTCAACCATATCTTAATGTCCAGCTGTTGAATAAAAGCAAGTTTTGTCAAGTATGCATTTTTCTACCAAATTAAACTTAGATATATTTACTTAAGATTCTCCCTGGTTGGAATTTAAAATATTGTTCTTATCAAGCACAAACGTTCTTGAAGTAGCAAAACTATATTATTCTATGAATAAATTATGCAATGAAAAATATCAATGCATTTCAGCCTGAAAAACAACAATTCTTACCCCGTTTATGTCATAGGTCTTTGATGGAATGGGAAAACTGAAGTAACAAAAGGCGTAGGAGGGTTACAAATATCACGTTCTATTTGGGGGTTATAAATTAACCAATTATTTTATCTAAATATACTTTCTCATATACAAACACCCCCATCTTTTTCTTTTCTATCTTTAATATCAAGGTTCTATTGTTCACTAGCACCATAAAGTTGTATAATGCTATACACAGTCATCAGTAAAGGAAAATAGTAAACTGCATTACGCGAGTAACAAAGTCATGCTTCGTTTTGGAATTACCAAAAAAACAGTTTTCCATTTGAAAGTTTTCTTGAGATAAAAGAGTAATTTCAAGGAGTAAATATTAGTTTACGAGTATAATGATCATTGGAAAAATGTGCACTCTCTTTCCAGATATATTTATCCTGAATAATCAGTATTTGAGAGTCTAGATGCATATTTAATCTGGCGGTAATGAGTCGGGCATTAAAATTCCAACGTATGCCATGCATGTTCCCTGCAGTAACTGAACCCTGAGATAGATTTGCTTAACAAGACTTGAAACTATTTCTAAAAACATAATGATAATATATATATATATATATATATATATATATATATATATATACATATATAGTTCTGTAGACATATATTTTCTTAATATATCAATCCGTATATAAAAAAGCTCAATGTGATTTCAAAGCAATACATAGAATAAATGACAAAAAAAAATGATATTCCAAAATTCATGATGTTGACCATCTTACAATTTATTCCTTTAATTTAGTTGACTTATACAATTCTTGGCACTATATGTTTCGTAGCGCAAAATCTATCTCTTAATTATTATATCAATCAGTGAGTCTATTATGCCCTAAACTTATCAGAAGAAATAGCAACAATCAATCCGTCAAAAGGAATTGAAATGTGATTTGACATGGAAAAATCCGAAAATCGGAAGAGATACTGTAACTACCTTTTTATTTTTCCATTACGCACTTTTGAATTCAATATGGCGTAATATTCACGTTTTACATGTTTTGCGAGGGCTATTGGTTAGTCTACTTAATTTGTCTCGTCGCCTCTTTATCCTCCGTCTAGTTTTCTTCGAAGTTCGCCTTTCTCTTACGCATAGCTCACCTGAACACCGTTTATTCCCTGACATTTTCCCACGATCTAATGTTGGTAAGTGTCACGGTGCGGTTTAGTATGTCCTTGTTGCATATTTTCAATGCCTTCTTTTCTTGTCTCCCAATGATCATTTAATCATATAAGTGTTTTTCTTGGGGAGCTTAAAAATGTATTCTGTTAAAATATCCTATCCAGCCGGGGCACAGATGGATGATTTTAGCCTTGACCCTACTCACTGTTGCTCTGTTTAGCATTTTTGTATCTGTGGTGTGGTTCTACCAGAAAATGGAGCAGCATTGTTCGGAACGTTCTAAAATTTTTCCTACGCTTCAATATTGGATCCATGTTTCGCAAGAATATAAAAGGATTAGGAAAACTACTGTCTGGAAAGCCAGGATTTTGTTCACCATTAGTTTTTCGTGGTTGTAAAATATGTCGCAATTAAACGAGCAAATGTAGGTTGCATTGATTATAGTCTATATGTGTTTTCTGCATGTGGGTGTTGATGTTAGATAGCTCCCTTTAGAGGTAATTTAATATACTTGCTATATCCTATTTTAACGTCGATTAATATATACAAAACTTAAGGCAGATATATTTCATCGTTGTTAATAATTGAATATAGTATAAAATCGATGAATCAAATTATGAAACATCAATCGTTTGAACCCATCAAAATAAGAACCTGGGCTGAAGCTATGAAGATGAGAATTACAGGAAATAAGATACCAAGATATTTGCCTATAATCTCCGTCGAATAGAACGAAAGCTGTCGCTAGGACTCGCCTTTTCCGTACTTGCAACTGGAAGTTTTGTCCTTGATATAATCAAATAAACTTTAAATCATGAATATAAATTGTAACCGAAACTGTGTTAAGATTTCTGACGTAGTGGATAGGGTTGCGTTTATATCTGAAGTAAACACTTTGTGACACACTCGATAAAAGTATAAGTTCTATTTGCGAGGAGTAATAAGCATTTATTAATTGAAAAGTATTCCTTAAATTTGTACAAAGCAAGCTGAAGAGCCACATGCCATGAATAGGAAAAATAGTTGCGTGTACCAATCTTGCGACCAGCTTATACAAAACCATATAAGCACCACAAAAATACAAATAAGCTGCAGAGATGTGTTATTCTAACATATGCAAATAAATAACAGAAGAATATTGCAAAGAGTAAAATATGAGTAGCTGAAGATCATTTGCACCTCTCACCCGTAAGCCTTATGCCTTTGTTCTTGTTTTACTGCTATATATTTCGGAATTCTTCCGAGTGTATACTTATAGCGAGTAGCGGTAAGATTTTCTGAAAAAAAAAACATGGTTAATCAGTATTTTGTAAGGGCATATAACTCCGGAACAAAGTGTTGATAGGCCTATCTATCATTTGATCTCGTTATGCACTGTTATGCACTCTACTATATGGCACGCCTTCTATTATTTATTTACTAGCCATGCCCTTAGAAATTCCATGAACTGAGAAATGTATGAAATCATCATTTATCATTTCTGAATTGTGTATAATACTGATTTCTTGATAGAGACGCAATAACACGCAGCTAATATAAAGACAATGTTCATTGTATTTTGAATATGGAACTGTCTGAACCGAGACAAATAATAAGTACCTATGAATAAGAATACAGTAATATTGTTCAACATTGTTCAAGACAAAGAATTATATCACATTGCGGGAGACATCGTTAATTTATTCCAGCACACCTAGGCAGCTAATGTTCATTTTTGCCTTGTTACTTTCGAATGTTTCCTATTTTTATCAACCGTTCGAATTGACGTATTTCCTCCAGTAAAAGATCGCTGCAGTTCGGAATTAATTCGAGTTAGTTTCTTACATCATTACAACAATTCTCCTACATTGTCATTATTATATTTTGAATGAGATAATATCAAAATTAGGTAACTTTCATATTCTTACCAAAGGTAGCGAAATTAGCCCATTTTACATCCAAATTCTGCATATTTGACATACTTTTTCCGAAGCAGTTTGGCTTTAAAAGCTGTATTAGGTCTTTTGAAAAGCATAACGTATGGACTAACTAAGAAAGTCTCGCGCAGAATGTAATACATATATTAATTCTTACCTCCGTCACATTCCCTCTATTAGTTACTTCTTTTTTTTCGTCTTTTCTTTGATGTGCTCTTGCCATTGTATTTGCATTCAACATTTCTTTCGCCCTCTTTATTTTGTGAAAAAAGTGATTAATTATTGCTCAAAAGGATAGAAAGAACGGTGTGCATTTATCTTGCTTACTAACCAAAAGAGATTGTTTTGCCTTCTCAGCTTTGTTTCGTGCTGGATTCACAGAGAACGTATGAGGATCCACTTAGTGATTTTTTTCCATACAGTGATGTGCAAAGGGGGTTAGAGAATTGTTCGGGGTGGATAAGCTGGGAATAAAAGAACAAGGACTAACTGATTATGATCAACAGAAGATTGCGCTCGTCAAACAATCCATCTTGTTTAAAGACAGCAATTATTACGATCAGTTGGCCTGGGAGCAACATAAATATCGCGTGCCCCCTCCAACCGTGCTGTCGCCTTGCTCATATTAGAACATATAACGCAAAACCTGGAGGGGAAACAGCTTTACCAGTACTATTTTCAGCAGAAGGAACAGGCGGATATAATAGAGGAGATTTTTGTGCCTACTCAGAGATTTAATGATCATTTCGATTCCCCATAGACCGGCTGTGAAATTGGACCCGACTACGACTACAAAAATTCACCCAGTATTTAACTCCATCTTTGAATAAAGCTACTTACCAGGGAGTCAATTTAAGTAACTTGTTGGCTTTCTGCTCACTTTCCGCTCCAACAATCATGTTGTGTTGGCAGACATCAAGAAGGCCTTCTTGATGATCCGCCTGAAGCTGGGATCAGATGATAAATGGTTCTTTTTTAGGAGTGCGAACGACTACGTTGTTTTCGATACAACATAACCATTTTGGGGTTTGCTTCCAATTTCTTTTTAGTTTAAATTAGGTTCTCCGGTATCATGCTGCGCAGTTTCCCAGTGAAAACTGCAGATTTATGAGGGAAAATCGCTTTTATGTAGATAATCTCATCATGTCTAGTGATAAACCAGAGGAGCTGTGTGGATTATATACCCTCTCTCGGGAGCGGTTTCATCAATGCGGCTTTTAACTACCATCTTGCAATTCTGACCATGTAGGAATTCGAAGCAAGATGGAGGAGCATGGTGTACTGATTGTTCATGGCAGTGGTTGGGAAAACTACTTAATTATCGGTACTGTCCGACACGCTTCGATTGGCTGCGGTTACGTGCAACCCTGCCAGAGTCTATGATCCTTTATCATTGTGCTTGCCCGTTTCACTGCAAGGTCGTAGTCTGCTAAGCAAGCTTTGGGAGAAAGAATTAGGGTGGGATGTGCCGTTCCACCTGATTTTGTTTTCTTACTGGAAGAAACTTTCTTCAGATTTCCCCGGATTAGGGACCATTTCCTTTCACCTTAAGACACTCAGTGAGAGTGAACCCGGCGAATTCTTTGTATTTTCTGATGCCTCTCTGGAAGCCTATGCGTTCGCGGCATATGTGGTACAGAAGTGTCGATCTTGTTTGGTATTTGCCAAAGTTAGGGGTGCTCCTTTGAAAAAGAAAACACTTCCTACTCTGGAGCTCATGGCTGTGTTCCTGGCCATGAAATTCCTACCTACGATTCTAAGAAACTTTGGAGGGTTCACTCCCTCTGAGATCCACGTAGCCACAGATTCTCAAGTGGTCCTCCTTTGGCTCATCTCGAGCACCATCACGAGCAAGAACCTGTTTGCCCGAAATAGACTGAAAAATATTCAGCAGATGAACGTTGAATTGGAAGCCACGCTCAGTGTATCCCACCTTTCGGTATATTCAAACGACAGAGATCCCCGCCGATTTAATCACAGGGCGAATGTCGTTGGAAACGTTCAAAACCTGCTTCCAGTTCTGGTGCTATGGTCCTAGTTGTTTGAGTAGTGGCACCAAATCCTTGGGATACTCAAGACTTGTCATGTTTCGACAAACGTAACCAAGGTATATCTCGTGCATCTTAGAATTCTACGATCCTCCATGAGAGAGGAAAACCTTCTGTTCTGCCTTTGGAACGGATCTCTTCATTTAATAAACTCTTGGGTGACTTTGTATTACTTGGGTGTTTTTTTTAGATCTGAACGATGACGATTTTGCCTCCCACCTCCCACTGCCCACCCAGTCGAGAAATGCTGCTAAGGACAATGCAGGTTCGGGATCATTGCCTGGAGGATGCCCGCAATATATGCTATAATGAGTACCTGTTGAGCCCCCGGGAGAAACCCAAAAGGCGTTCTAAAGTGTCCTTCCAAAACAATAAAAGTTGGGGATGTTGTATCGGTTAGGAGTCCACATAGGTCTAGGCCGTTTTGAGTTCTTGGGATCATTTTGGAGATGATCTACGGAGAGGATGGGGTAGTCAAAGGTAATAGGTGGGGATGCGGTGCGTATCCACTCGTTATAAAACCTATTTCCCCTTGTATTATTCTTAAGTGGCGAGGACCAAGATGGATCCATACCGGCATCGGTCGATAGGCCTGAGGATGGGATTACCGCTATTCCTCTACGATCAACACCTGCCAATTAATGAATTTGGCCTGTCCGATATGCTGTTCACCACAGGGTGATCAGGACATGATTTGTTGCGACGGATGTGATAACTGCTGTCACTTTCAGTATGTGCGAATCGAGTCTCCACCTCATGCTAAACAGAAATGGTATTGTCTGAGTTGTGCATCCCAGAGACGGTGGCGAGGTAGACCTAGCCTCCTCCCTGAATAATTAGTAACCAACAAAAATATATACTAAGCGGTTTACTACCTCGAGTAAGTGCATGCCTTATATTTTTTGTTTTCCTTCATTTTCTTTTTTTCCTGGGGAATGTGTGAAAAAATGGATTAATGATCACTCAAAGAGAAGAAGAGCGATCTGTATTTACCTAGCTTAGTAACCAAAAGAGATTGATTTGCCTTCTTAGCTTTTTAACCCCCCCCAGATAAGATGATAGTAAATAACATGCCCTTTTGGTTTTTTAAAAGGAGATTCTGTCCGGTTTTAGATTTTTAGATGCATTTGTGGCTATTGCCGGCAAAACTACTTTTTGATTACCTCAACTTTGCTGACAAGAGATTGTTAACATATTGTCACGTCGCAGAAGAGCGGCAATTCTTCCGCAACTTGAGGTATGTGCACATTGCTTCCTTTTCTCGACTGAGCAGTCATTGGAATTTTAGGGAAAATTATTATTATTTTTTTTTTACAATTTACATTTGATCTCGGGCGCGTGGCTCAATGGGGGAAGACCTGGCTGATTACCTTTAATGCATCTAAAACCAAACTCATATCCTTATATCATCAACGCTCTGATACCCATCTGGAAGCAATTGAAATGGATGGCTCTCGTCTAGAGTTAGATGTGTTTTGACAAGCTTCTGGGTTTGACCTTTACTCCTGATCTGAAATGGAACACGTTCATCAAGTCTGTTGCCAAGGCCGCTAAAAAGATGGTGGGATCTTTCTACCGCTCCATAAGATATCTCACTACTGATGGAATTATCTATCTATATAAAACCAAGTTCCCCCAATGATGGAATACTGATGCCATATCTGGACAGGAGCTGCTAAAAACAGCTTATCCTCCCTTGACAGAGTACAAAATAGACTCCGTGGCTTAGTCGGGGATGGCTTTTTCTCTACCCTGCAACCTCTCTCCCACAGAAGAGACCTTGCGAACCTATCCTTGTTTTATCGTTATTTCCATGCAGATGCTCGTCTGAACTCCGATATCTGGTCCCCCCTCGCCAATCTTTCAAAAAACACCCGTCTAGCTGAATCCACTGAGAAATGTCACCCACTCTTTATTTGTGCCTAAATCAGAACGTGGATTCCATGAACAAAGCTTCTTTCTTAGAACTGCACGCTTGTGGAACTCTGTTCCGTCTGCCTGCTTCCCACCTGACTACAACTTGGATGGGTTTAAGTCCAACGTTAACAAATTCCGAATTAACTGCTCCCTTAAGCAAACACTTCATCAAATCTCCACACTAACGTACTGTACTTGCAATAACCCTGATCCCTGAGTGGCTTCCGGGCGTTGATAAGTGGTGACCACCGTGTAAAATAAAACATTATTTGATGTTTATTTCCTTAAATTTTTATTTAGAGTTTTATTAAAATTATTTTAGATTGGGAAAGAATTCGTGTTAACGTTGTTTATAATATGCTCTTTCAAATTATTTGTTTGTCAAGAAGTGTTTTCTAATCGGAACACATTTGTTTAGTAATCCATTTTTCTAAGGTCAGAATATATTTTTCCTTAGATGTGACTAAAACAATTTTGCTTACAGCAGTATATATTTGGTTGCAGATTGTGTTACTTTCATTTTTTAGTAATTTCACTTTCAAAATGCGTGTTAATAATAACTGACGAATAGATGAATAAAAATAATTATTACTTTAAAAAATGAACCAATCAATACATAAGAATAAAACATTTTGAATTGTGCAATCTCATAGATGTAAATTTCTTCAGTACTTTACATATGCTTTCAAAAAAGCCATAATTATTCCTTCTGGAGCCGTGATTTATACATTTATTTTATACTCACTAGTAGTTTGCACACAGACCATCATCAATTTATATGTTTGAGAACAACTTGTGGTGTTACCGCAAGTTTAAATGACAATAGGTCTCCTAATATTACCGGTACACTCTATCTCTTTCGCTTCCATTTGCCAATTTATTTGCTTTACCGCAACAACTGCTTACCACTGATTCCACGTAACTAGCAGACATTGAGCTTTATTCTAATTTAATTTGCAATAATCCTCTCCAAGATCCGATTTCACTCCGGATTTATCCAGTAGAGGCATTATTTGTGTTTTCTCTCCTCTGCATTTCCATTCTCCTTGACCCTTCAAATATTTGGTGCGGTGACAGCCGTGCTGACGCTAGTTTATTGTTTTGGGGCACAGGGAGAAAGGGAAAAAGAAAGGGGAAACAAAAAAGAGGTAAGAAAAGGGAAAATTAATATGCAAAAATGAAATATGGGAAAGGAATCGGCAATAGGAAGAGGGGAAAGGAATCGGGCAAAAGGTATAGGGAGGGGAAAAGAAAAGGGAGAAACATAAAAATAGGTAACAGGAATAGGGAGTGAGAGGAAAGCATGAAAGGTTTAATAGGCACTTTTTTACTTTTTGGTGCATCAGTTTTCTCGGTTTGACATTTTTGTTTCATTTCTGTTGCAATTTATACGGATTAGTTTGTGCAGTCCAATTTTTACTTAAAATGTTTGCTGATTTCAGCATCACTATTCGTTGTATCATCTCAGTCATCCAATAAATTCCGATTCCTCTTAGTCCCCCGCCACGTTTGGACCGTTCCTTGTGCTCCTACAATTATTGGTATTATATTGAGTTCCTTCATGTTCCATATTTAAGTTCTCTGGTAAATTATTATAACAATTATCATGATTATTACCACACTTTTATAATTATAGTTACTAATTGGAGTTCTCAAACTAGTCGTTAACCGATATTACACATTGATAATAACTAATGGTGTTCTCTTAAATCTGAGTGACTGCAGGTCCTCATATTTCCACTAATGTCTACCCGTTCAAATAATTTTGTTAATAAATATCTGTTAGTGAAGCAGCCGCTTGTTGATGTCGCTGGCATAAACCATTAGTCTTTATTATTATTATTATTATTATTATTGTTGTTGTTATTGTTATTGTTATTGTTATTATTATTATTATTATTACTACTACTACTATTATTATTATTATTATTATTAATATTATTATGTGGGCATACACACCCTAATAATCAGTAATATAGACTTATCAATTAGCCATATAAACAGAAAGTATAGACCGCTCAATGAGAGCTATCCGGATGTCGTACAGAGACTATATTTACTAATCTTCCTGTATCACTAACCCTGTTCTGGATATAAATGTTCTTCGTATTTTCACCAGTCGTCGTGTTTTCCTACTTTCACCTTTCCCGACTCCACTACAATGGCGACAAGGATGTAAAAAAATAAAAATTCTTGAACAGAAGTCACGCGCAAAAACTTCAACTCTCCAGCTGTACGAAATAATCAATTGCAAACTCTCTAAGTTACAATACAAAATCTCAAATGTTACACGACGAAAAATTGCAACATAAAAAAGACAATTCTACATTTAAATTTATCTACTCAAAGAAATGGTAAGTGGATTTTTTCACGCTTGCTAAAAAAGAAAGAAGAGAAAAAAAGCAATCTTGATTTAATTTGCCGTAGAACGGGTCGACACAATTGTTTATGCAAATCATATATGGACTTTATGTTGAATATTCTTTCTCTGTAACGGAAATTTCGGGAAATGAATTCTTGTTTTATGATAAAGTGGTTATTGTGACCGACTAGTTGTTTTTTCGAGAGAGGAAAAAGCAAATATTCTATTTACGGGCTGGGAAGCCATTTTTTTGTTTTGATGACTTGAAAAAAAGTTTTTCTCTTTTTTTTTTGTCAAACCCATTTTTTTGCAACGGCATTCACGCATACTGAAAGGAAATGATACGTTATATTATTTTTCTCACCTGTTAATTTTTTAAGGCACTTTGAAATAAAGACTCTTTTCGGTTGGTTAAACTTTTGCTCGCCAGCGAGGTCAGGAAAATACTGCTCGCATAACGATGTCTATTATTGAGAACTGAAACCCAATGCAGAACCAGTTTTTAGGAAAAAAAGGAGCGTACCATTCGCTTCGCTACAGAAAATTAATGAGGAACTTGACAGACTACTCAGGACCGGCATCTTATCAAAATGGAATTTAGCCAATGGGCAGCTCCTACCATCTACGTCAAAAAAAGTCGAAGGAAATCCGCGTTCGCGCTGACCTTTCGACTGGGCTAAACGCCGTCTTGAAAGACTACCTTATTTACTGCCTAGTCCCGAGGAGATTTTCGCAAAACTGGACGGAGGTAAGATCTTCTCTAAGATCGATCTCAGTGAGGCTTATCTTCAGAATCCGTTAGAGGAAATTAGCTCAAAGCTGCTGTGCATAAACACCCACAGGAATGTATACAAATTTGAGAGACTAGCATTTGGAGTTCAGGTTGCTCTAGCGACTTTTCAAGAAATAATGGATACTATGCTAGACGGACTCGATTTCGCAACTGCATGCGTGGACGATATGATTTTCATCAGCAAATCCAAGGAACAACATAGAGAGCACATACTAAAAGTATTTTCACGGATACAGGATTTCGGGTTCAAAGTTAAGGAAGGAAAGTGCAATTTTTTCCTAGAAGAAAATAAATACCTAGGATACATAATTGACTAAGAAGAAAGGAGACCAGATCCTGGCAGGGCAACTGCAATAAAGAACATGCCAACTCCCGGGAACGTCGCCGAACTACAAAGCTTTCTAGGACTGACTAACTATTACAAGTCATTCATTCCCAACATGCATAATCTTCGGCCCCCATTAAACAAACTCAGTAGTTGGAAATGGGCATCTGAATGCCAGGAGATATTCAACAAAATAAAAACTGCACTTACGTCCGACCTATCTCTTACACATGAAAATCCAGAATTATGTATCATAGTTGCCAGTGACGCAATCTCTCATGGTATAAGGGCTTGCATACAACACAGAATGCCGCATGGAAGCAAGAAACCATGGCACATGCGTCGCGCACGTTATTACCTTCTGAAAAACATCCTTCGCAGATCGAGATGGAAGCCCTCGCAATAATATTCGCAATTACAAAGTAGCCTCGTTATTTGCATAGAAGATTTTTTGATTTGCAAACTGACCATAAACCGCTCATAACTATTTTCGGATCGAAGAAAGGACTACCGGTGTATACAGCAAACAGATTGCTGAGATAGGGTACGATCTTACTTAACTTAAACTCTAAGGTAGAATATCTACCCTCACAAAAAGTTGGTCATGCTGAGGGATTGTCAAGACTAATTCCAAGTCAAAGCGAACCACTAGAAGACACTGTTCTCGCTTTTTTAAACAAACGACAGAGAGATCAAGAATCTGCTGTTTAACGTGATTAAAGTACTACCAGTTACCCAACAGGAAATAAAATGCGAATCCCAAGAAAACGTATTCATTTGCTCCACAAAACAGAAAATCATGGAAAAACATCGACAGATAGCGGACGTTTTCTCCTTATGTGACAACGTACTAGTATATAGTGAAAGGATGGTTATACATAAGACTTTACAAACATGAATAATAAGAGATTTTCACGCATGACATCCGGGAAGAATAGGATGAAAACCTTATGCGGAGTTATGTACACTGCCCAAATATGGATGTGGACATCTCAAATCTGATGGATTCTTGCAAGGGCTGTTCTCTAGCAGCTAAAACACCACCAATTACCTACAAACCATGACCAAAGACAGACCAACCTTGGTTGAGAATACATGTTTATTTTGCAGGACCAGTGGAGGGTGTCTACTACTTTATTCTAGTAGATAGTTATTCAAAATGGCCAGAAGTACTCAGGTTAAAGAGACCCACCACAGGGGTCACTATCTCTTTCCTCCGTGAACGTTTTGCCTGATTTGGCGTTGTCAATTGCTTAGACAGCGACACCATTCACAAGAGACTCTTAAATCAACTTAGACATGGCAAAGACACACCTCAAGTCGAGCAAGATACTAGCGATACGTTATATGACATGTTCCATTAGTCATATGAGCAGCAAGTATAGACCGCTCAATGAGAGCTATCCGGATGTCGTACAGAGACGACTCCTCACGGACTTACTAATCTTCCTGCATCACTAACCCTGTTCTGGATATAAATGTTCTCCGTATGCTCACCAGTCGTTGTGTTTTCCTACTTAAACCTTTCCCGACTCCACTACAATTATTATTATTATTATTGTTATTATTATTATTATTATTATTATTATTATTATTATTATTATTATTGCTGTTGCTGTTGTTGTTGTTGTTGTTATTGTTATTGTTATTATTATTATTATTATTATTATTATTATGATTATCATCATCATCATCATCATCATCATTATTATTATTATTATTATTATTATTATGATCATCATCATCATCATCATCATCATCTACGAGTTTTCAAACAGGCCGTCAAAGTTCTTCGGATGTGTTTCCTGTGATTTGCCCTTGAGTCTGAGTGACAACAAATTTCCCTATATTTCCATTACTTTCAACCTATTTAATTTGTCTAAGTTATATTGCTTACTAGCATTATCCGTTTAGCTTTAATTTCTCGTTGCTAGCAAGCATTGGTTTTAGCTTGGATTTAATTGGAAATAAGCCTCCCCAAAGTCTCAGTTCTCTTTGCACTAAATCAGCCTTTGTTTAGTTTGGGTCCTCCTTGCTCGATCACTTCATCTTACCAGACACTTATGAGCGTTGGGTGGAAGACAAGGACGCAGGACGTGTTTCTGCATGCTCAGATTTCACGATTGCACGTGATGCTTTTTGTGTCGTTTCTCTGTACCAGTATGTATACGTCTAGTTTGCGCATGCTATGCTTATTAGTCTCTCCATTGAAGATGCTCCTTAATATTTCAGATGTTTTCATTATTGTGATCAGTTGTATATTCACGTTCCTGCATAATACCAAGTGCACTGCCTTTTTCACTTGATTGAATATATATATATATATGTATATATATATATATATATATGTATATATATATATGTGTGTGTATGTTTGAGTGTGTATTTATGTATGTGTTAAATGTTTTGTCTCTTTATAGGAGGTATGCGACCAATGATTTCGACGATAGTTTTTATAACCACCGGCTGTGCTAACGATTCAATGAAAATCTTCCAAAGTTACTATAAAAAGTGTCCAATTTTGGATTCAATCAGTTCACTGTTAACTACATCACGGACCGCATTTAATTCATTGCCGTCATCATTTTTACTAGCAATTATTTTTTTTCAGGACTGCACTGCTTCTCCATCGCCATCTTTGTTCAATATGATGTCTCCAAACTTAACAGTAGGTATGCATTATTATTGTATTTATTAATAATATTATTATTAGTACTCACGAGAATTTAAATTCAAATTGCTTATTTTCTCCCTTCTGCAGTATGTTTATTTGGAAATATAAGTGTTATATGTTGACATTTTCCTTTAAAAATCCAATCCAATATAAACAACAATATTTGCGCAATACAAATGTCTTCTCTTCGTCATAAAACTGAATTTATCGTGCTTTTACGAAAACATCAGAGTAGGAGACTTCAATTTCTCTCGGTGTGGAGATTCGAAGCTCACTACGAAGCCATCCTTGTCTTCAGGGGGATTTAAAAATATTAACAACTTATAAACGCAAAATTCAGGCGCAAAGATTTGACAATCAAGTTTCGTCAACGAGGGGAAATCCTGATCATTGAATAAACGCTATTTGACTGCCTCTTAGTTTATATTTCCCAGAAAGGCAGTCATTTCAGTATTCCGATAAATTTGTTGACAATTATAATAAAACAATAATTTTATTTTAATACTTACAGATAGTCGTGCCCCATACTTCTGCAATCACCTTTTTTTCTCTTTCTCTCTTTCTATATATATATATATATATATATATATATATATATATATATATATATATATATATATCGCAATGAAAGACTGTAAATTAAAATTTACAAGAATTTTAGATATTAGCTTGCCGGAACTAGTATAAACTGAGACTTAAATGATTGTACATAAATCAGATGTGCAGACAATTAATTTTTATATGATGCAGATCTAATTCATTCATGTACCAGCAAATTTAAAGCATCGCTATATAAATTATTTCATAGTATATATTCTCTCGTGAAAACAACGCATAGTCTGAAACACTGAGAGAGAGAAAGTGTATCGTTTCAGTAAGCCCATGTTTTAGGTTCTATTTAGGGAGAATATTCTCGTTGACCTGTTCTTTCCTGACTTTAATATTGTTTGAATTTCTTTTATTTGCCAGATACTACTACTGACATTTTCACCTCTTGTGGATTTGGCAAAGTTTTCCCATACCTTCAAATCGAACAGTATAAAGTCATCACAAGTAACATAAAAAAAGAAGGCTACGCTTCAAAATGGACATAACTTTTCTTGACAGTTTTTTCAGTCTTTTTTTGTAAACCCTGTCATTTTGAACTCACGTCGATATTTTTTCTTTTATACGTATTTTTCCCTACACGCGATAATCTAATAACACTTATTGGCAGGAAAGTACTTGCTATGGCAGTGAAAAATGTGAAACTGATATTTGTTGCCAGAAATTCCAGAGGGAAAAATGTGGAACATAAGTTTCGTTACGTTCGCTTATATATGTTTACGTGTATATATATATATATATATATATATATATATATATATATATATATATATATGTAGCTATATATGCATATATATGTAGGTATATATATATATATATGTAGGTATATATATATGCGATAGTTCTATATGAATATGGCTTTGTGAGCATGTATATACATGAAATACATGAAAAATGTACGCATCTATCACTTTAAGTTTCAATAACTCAACGTCTATAAAACAACACTTTAATAACATAATTATAAATCTAATATTATTTATGTGGGTGTCTTTATTGTGTACGTATGTGTGTATGTGTTCGTATATGTGGCCTGAACTTGCGTGTCTATGTTCTTACCTTTCATTTTGTCATAAGGCAAATACATTTTTAATCTCAGTATAATCAAAAGCCATGCAATCATCTGCTTTATATATAGAAAAAAAACTGTGTATGGTATATGCATATGTAAAAAATGCGTTTTCCGCTCGGTACACTGATAAGTCACTGGCTTGCAGAGTTAATTTTGAGGAAATCTTTAAAATTATTGCATTACTAGGATTCTCAATGTGCATGTGTTGAATTGTTTTAGAAAGAAAGTTATGGCTTTTGGTAGCTAATGTCATTATATTAAAATCAGTTCTTCTATTATATTCGAATATACTAAACTAATAGAGGCATCTACTTTGTTATCGCGACACGTCAGCATAGACTCCCTACATAACTATGATGCACTAAGTACATTTTCGCTATTCGTTTGTTCAACGCTGGATTTCTTCATATTTTCGTCGGCGTTCTCCTGTTCATTCATTCCCGCGTTTATTTATTGACTTCTTTCTTTTGATAAAGGTCATCGCTCATATCTGGATTGATTCTTTGGCTAGTGCTTTCATTTAAAGATTGATCAAATAAAATCCCTTACAGATAGGAAATATTAGTAAAAGGCAGATCTCTGAGTGTTTTAAGTCTTATTCTGGCGATAGAGCTTTAAGTCCCTCCCCGACTAAAATCTATTTAAATCCTTAGGTATTTTTATTTTGCAAAATAAACTGTTGTGTGTGATATTCGCTTATCTTAGTATAGTCTCTAGTTATAACACTTTCTTTGCAATGGGAAACTCGCAATACTAATTCATGATTAGTCGGTTTAATGTTCGCACAATCTTTGTTTATAGCTATTCATATCTAAATAATATTATTAACAGGCTCATGCCAGCTATCTACGGCTCTTTCATAACTCCTTTCAGGTTCCACCACTGAACCTTATCATCCGTTTCAATGACATTTGTTCATGTGAGCATTCTAATACTGAAATATGTAGTAGTAGATGTATCTAACACTAGGAGGGAAATACTTTTCTATTTTGCGCAAAACAATGACATGTAAACTGAACAAGTATTGCTTTAATAATTAATGGCGCCAATGGAGATTCGCCATAGATTATTTGTAAAGTCGTTCAGGTTCTTTGGAACAGGCTGATATATGCGCCATTCAAATAAGTTTTCCAAATCTTTGGGAAGTATTCATGTTTAAAAGGATGTATGAGTATGAGTAATACTATTGATTTTAAACTTGTTAATTTCCTATTTTACTGAGACACAGATTCCTAATTTTTCCTTGACAATGACATCCATTTTCTCATATTTCAATACACAATAAAAATAAAATGAAAAATACTAAACACTTAAAACCCTCTACTCATTTATGTAACGTTTGATAAGCGTTTTTATACTACGGTCTGTGTTTGCGATAAGGGCATTTATCCGTGTATTCATTTTTGTCTTGTTAAGGTACAAGCCAAGAAAACAATATGCTGGCGCCAAAGAATTTTTAAAAAGGCAAGGCCTTTGCAAATGACTGGTTAATTAATACAATGCCATTGGCGAAATCAGTGTCGATAACGTGTGTTTGTCAGGGTTTTATCATACAGAAATGAGTTGGTTGGTGATCATTTAGTAAAAAATAGCAGAAATTTACATAATGGTATATCCCTTACTTTAGTAAAAAGATGTGTTTCAGATAATATTATTATATTAGGTTGGTGCGAGAGAGTATGACAAATAAATGTAGACAAGCCGATATTACATTTATTAAGCAGATATTGTTAAAAAGCTTATCGTTCAAATTATTTTTAATATGCTGCGATGGCCAAATGGATGAGATGACTTGCGTTGTTTTGCAGCCGTTATCGCCTTACCCACATTAAACAGAGAATTATCAATATAAAGGGTACCTAACATATGTTCACTTGGGTGAGTACTGTTTTTAGGTAGCTTAGCATTTTTACTTAGAAGGCTGTTGAAGTTCTTAAACCAAATTCTTATGTGCTTCTAGCAGATTTACTTTTTATCCTGACATTTAAACAGAATTATAGGTGTCGAGTCATCTGCCTATTTTCTAAGCAAAGCAATGATGTTTATTTATATGGTGTACCGAGAATGTGTCAATTCCCCTGTTGATTAATTCAACTTAAGTGTCTGAATAGCCAGTATCGAGTAATTTTTAGCAAAGATTATCTGAACCCTATTTGTCTGTTATTGTGATTTGTGGTATTTTGCGGAGATCGATTTGAAAGTTAAACAAATCCCCATCGGCTGCTTCTATATTGTAGGAGTCAATCTGGCCAAGTAGAATAGTTTAGAATTTATTGCAAACATAAAAAATACTTCTTAATAGAATAGACTGTTTTTCTCTTGAAATATGATATTGGGTAGGGTTTTGTCGTTTGGAAAATCTAAGACTAAGTTTACGTTGACTAATAATATTCTATGATCATAGTAAACAATACTTAATTATGCTTAGGGTTTAGCGACATAAACCACAGCTACCGAGCGAGTAGGCCAGTGAACATGACAGCGTGGAGTTATTTCCTGATCAACTTGTAGGTATAAAACGTTCCCGGTGTTCAACCACGTGGTCACGTTAACAGCCATAAAAACATGGCTGTGTTACCGAACATCCATGTGTGTTCTTCTAAAGAGAAAGAACAATTCTCCATTTGGATAATTAGTATAATTGCACATTGGGATTATTTTAATCTAATAAAATATAGTAAGTAAATTCGTTTTGGAACTTTTTTTCTATCGCAGAAAGTCGAATATTTCATTTTATTTATTTCTTTTTTATTGCAAAATAAATATTTTTATATAATATTATTTAGTCCGTTCTTATAATAGTAAATAAAACTTTTCATTGGGTATTTCCAAATATTTTAAAGTTAGCATTTTCACGACAGTTTTTTTTTTTACGATCGATGAATTTTCAATATTTTAGCACCGAGCGTAATATATGTCTTTGAAATATATTTAAAATTTCAAGTCTTGTTTTTTATAACATTTTAACTGTAAATAATTTACATGACTGAAACTGGAAATTGAATAGGACATTTTTTTTATTTTCCTCCAAGATATACGAACAGCACAAATGAATTAAAAATCATTAATAAATAAGGAGTAAATTCTTGTTTTATCTTATTAATAGGTGATGTTTGCCCCGTGCCGAAATATTATCTAGAAAGCTAGTTACACGGGGGGGGGCAACTATTCTGCCCTTTCACCTAACAATTTAATGAAAAAAGAGGCGGTTGTTTTACTATGCACATAGATTCGAAAAAGTTGTCAACAAAACAAATATATATCAAAGACCATATTATTACTTTTCTATCAAACTGAGTAAGGTTTTAGTGTTTTTATTAAATGTAAAATGTTTCTTCGGTTCGAAAATCATAGTCTTTATCGATATATTAAAATACAAATGGCGGCGAATTTGCTTTTTAATACGTTTAGTTTGGGAAAATAAGTTCAAACAAATAAACTATACAAAATATTGTTAGAAACTCACTCCATATATGTTACCGTTACATAGGCTTACATATATTGAGTGTGTTTCTAATATTATTTTGTAATGCAATATCGTAGATGTTTACTATATTTTCTCAGTTTTTAACCAATGTTCACAATATGGTATGACTGGCTTATTTCTTTAGTTATGTGAACTTTATTTCCGAATTCCTGTATTCTACACTGATAAGAAAATGAAGACTATAGCAGAGTATAGGATTCCTAACAATGCAACTGATGATAATACGCTACACATTTTGATGAAAAACATGGTAAAATGGGCATAGATCAGAAAACCAAAACGTTAAAGATAATTTCTGCATTTAAAGTAAGAGATATTAAAATATTTCAACATATGGGAAATATCAAGCTTACCAATAAGGGACACTCTGAATAGAAACAAAAATAAACTTAGTCATGAAAGATTTCTCCACCACTGACCGAGGACACAAAATGTGAAGTGTACCATCAAAACAGATACTACACTGAGATATTG
This sequence comes from Euprymna scolopes, assembly GCF_053919585.1. NCBI lineage: Eukaryota > Metazoa > Mollusca > Cephalopoda > Sepiida > Sepiolidae > Euprymna > Euprymna scolopes. The sequence continues at coordinate 57,188,743 of NC_136487.1, forward strand.
CTCCGAATGCCAAGAAATGTTTGTGTTTAATGTGTCTTTAATTGTTTGTTACCTAAATTCATAATTCAGTTTTATCATTATTAGATTGCATATTGTTTTAACATTAAGTGAGTTTACAAAAATAATGTTTATATTTTATATTGAAATAAGTTCAGTTTCATTATTGATCGAATTGGGTTCCTTTTATTTTCTCTTTTAACATGTTTTAAATCTTTTTAAAAATGCTCTCATATAGTATCCGACAGTGATAGTTTGACAAATTTTACCTATATTGCCAGCAAGCATTTTTCAGTTAAAAGCCCTTCAATATCTCGGAGGTTGTGCATAAACACTATTTCTTCCTGTATTATTGCATATAATAGTGTAATTGGGCAGCCTACTCAGAGGGATATTCAAAACTCAAATGTTTTCTTTTCCTTCCAAGATAATATGTTAATAAATCATTCGGCATTTAACTATGTCGGTTCATGTTACAGTTATACGTAAAATCCAGTTCATTCAGAACAAGGTCAGCAATGTAAGAAATTTGTTCAGTAGTTAAATAGAAATAGTCAATGTAATCGAGAGGATTTCAGTTATTTGAAAAAGAGACCGATATGGGGGTCGTCGTTGATTTAATTTCTAACTAAATTAAAAATATTTGGGAGGAGATTGAACACTGTCTACAATAGTGTTGTGGGAAACAGGTAGAAACAAGACACCGATACTATCGACTGAATACTTGATATGTTTTTTTATATGGATGAGGTGATTAGTAAGGGTTGGCTTGCTGTTATTTGAGAGTGCCATCTAAATGACGGAAGTGATGTTCTTGAGCTGCTCTGATGTCAACCCGTAGTGATGTTGTTTTGTTTGGGCGTTATTCCAGGCGACTATAAAAACTAAAGATTTTAGTCGGGATTAACTTAATTAATAACAATTTTTACAGTGATTTACGAAATATTTATTATCTGTGGCGACTTGTTATTTGCATCCACGAACGCCCGGAAACCTTTATGGTGACCTCATAATATAATTGATCAGAAAATGCATTATGATACCTGACCGTGCATGTATGGGATAAGGTAGACCCACGGGCCATGTGTACTATACATATGCCCCTAAGTCAAACGGACTCTGCTGAAATTAATTGTAAACCTTTTAATATTTCTAATCAATATAAACTACTAGCTTTAAAAGGGAGGAACCAATTATCTCTCTGTCCTAAATGAAGGTGTACATTAAAATAACTATTGCACGTTCGGAAATATAACCATGTATATGCACACTTAAATGAAGAACTTGTTTTATTCAATTAATGCGCGAAATAATGCAGTACCTTAAAAATGTTTTTTCTAGTTTACGAAAATACATGTTCGTAATCAATTAATAAATAGCTATTCATATATATGAGTATAGTGACTGACAACTAGAAACAGCTGACCACGATTACAACATTTATGATACTTTCTTGACGTATATAATCGTCGAGATAGCGCACCCCTTTCTGAAATGTCCACACAAATGCCTCTCTGAAACAGCATTCTTTGTGAAATGGACATAAACGACGGGATTATTTCATGTTTTCTCATCTTTGTTTTAGTGTCTAAAATATTTGGACTCATTTATCAGTTTCAGAACTATATAGACGTACATGTTTTTAATTCAGCATGGAAATCATTCCGTTTCATGGATTCGCGTGAAATTGACCTGTACTGTAAGAGCGTCTCGGTTGATTTCTTTTTAATCGGCTATTCCAAATATAACAATAAAGGATTCTTTTCAAAACCATTGCATATATTTTGCACATATAATGAGAGGAATCATATTTTATATACATAGACGTTCCCAAATTATATATTGGAATTTCATTTTGCTTAGCGGATGCCATCTGCATTTCTTAGATTTTTTGTAGGGATATTGATTTCCATTAAATGTTCGTCGAATCTCTCCGTAATCTCTAATATTTGATCCGTACAAGCTCATAAGAAAAGGGCAGGTGTTCTGCCTCCAGCAAATTAATCTTTAGATTACACTTGTGACATAACGATCCTCATCTTTCTGGATTGGATATTTTCAAGACGAACCAAAATAAATAAGTAATAACGAAATGAAACGAAAACGAATCCACTTTTATTGATCGATTAAGTTTAATCCTCTGAGATTTGAAAACGGAAATCGTGAAGTTTTTCGATTAAAACATCAGTAGCCAAATGCGATTTTCAAAAGGAACTTTAAAGATTAAAATGAAAAAAAAAAGAAATCCGGACACTATGTTTTTATTTATTTTTTTCAATGAAACCTTGGCTGTAAAAACTTTGATAAGAATAAGACGGGATGAAAAAGAAACACTTTTCAATTACGTTTAAGACTAATCTCAGTTAATCATTGTATTTTAAAATAGAATATATCATCGTAATTTTAATATTGCTATGCCGTCATTACATAATTTAGTCTTCGAATAAAATTATTACATAGCACAAACCTACTTGCAAAACATTTAGACTTTATTATCAATCCATAAGGTCATTTGGCGTAAATAACTTCCGAAACCTTAATTTGTTAAAATAGAAAGTGTTTCTATATATTTTAGTATAATTTTCTATTTAACAGTAAGTCCGTCAACATTACGATCATATTTAAAATTGGTTCAGAATTGACACATTATTCATATATATATATATATATATATATATATATATATATATATATGTATATATATATATGTATATATATATATATATATATATAGTGATGAAATAATAAATATTGTGTTTCCTTAGTGAAATGCATCAATCTTAATTTACTTTTAAATGTTATTCTTAAAAAAAACACTGTTACCTTTTGTTTTAACTTAATTGTTCTTAAAATATTCTATTGACAGTAAAGAAAAATAATATTTCTATTACATTGGCGAGAGAATCAAGTAACTCAGTTTTATTATTATAAGATTGCATTCACGTCTGGAGATCAAAATAATGCTTTAAACATAAATGCGTGATGAATGAATGGAACTATATAAGTTCACTATTGTACTTACACTATAATCATGCTTACACACCACTCCTCGTATGATAACGGAAGATATACGTCGTTGAGCCTGTTAAGGGTCTGTCTATATAGGAATAGCATGTGCTCTATGTGCTCTCATCGCAGCATTGTTTTCTGTTGCCTTACATTTAACCTTGACACTGGAATCTCGCCGTACCGATTCAAGAGAAGTGTTGTAATTTATTCATACATCCTTCCTTCGGAAATACATACGGAGCAACCTTAATAGATACGTATCAGTTGCTTTTCAATACTAAACGGCAGTTTTGACTCATACCCTTATTAAATGACGAGACGTGTGACACGACCTATGCACCATTAAATGCATTACTTATTTGATTTACTATATTGCGAAACAGCACGATATAAAGGTATAGTTTTGTTATCGCTAACAATAAACTTATAATAGTGTTGGTTTAATTGCAAGTGATAATCAATTGTGTATTAATATTTAAATATAGATATTTTGTGGTTTAAAGATAAGAGGTTTATTAAAATTGCGTTAATAAGAAATTATCTCTCACTTCTTTGTCAACATTGAAAAAGTACACAAGCTCAAAAACATATATATATATTAATTCATAGTTGTGTGCGTTTAATATACATGTATTTGCGTTATTAAAGTATATTCCAGATTTACATATCTTGAAGAAATCCTTACACGATCTTAGATCTGTTATCGTATTATAGATGAAGCTGCATTAAATTTTCTTTATTTCTTTCATATCGCCAACTAATTTATCAGTATTTCACTTTTATTTTACCGTCAACACACATCTGTACTTACGCATACACGCACACACACACAGAGATACATATATATATATATATATATATATATATATATATATATATATATATATATATATACATGTATCAATTATATATATTAGATGTTCGACGGTTGTTATATATATTAATACATCCTGTTATGTTATGCGGGGGATACAGTTGGTTACCTTGCTGATAGTCAATTGAGAAAATCGACTAATGTTATTATAGAAAAAAATATTAGATAATGGGCATTAGTATTGTTTTGTTTGCTGTTATGCAGAAAAACGCACACAGAGAAAATGTTTGAAACAAATATTTAGTAAAATATTTAACTGAGAACAAACAAATCAGATTCACGATTTTAGTCTTGACGGGAATGTAGGTTTCTAAACAGCAGATTCAGCAAGAAGTTGTTCAACATGACTAAATAAAATATATATGTAAGGAATGAAATTAAGTGACGTAATAGGATATGTAAGTTTAGATATTTACGAGTTAGTTACAGAGCCAAAAATTGCCCGGGACAGAAGTCCAGGAGAGAAGTCGAATTGAGAATGTTTTACTAAATATTTGTTTCAAACATTTTCTCTGTGTTCGTTTTTCTACATGACAGAAATCTCTGTTCCCCCCTCGCATATCTTTCACGAAAAACACCCGTCTAGCTGAATCCACTGTGAAAAATTACCCCACTCTTTATCTGTGCCTAAATCAAAACGTGGATTCCATGAACAAAGCTTCTTGCTTAGAACTATACGCCTGTGGAACTCTGTTCCGTCTGTCTGCTTCCCACCTGACTACAGCTTGGATGTGTTCAAGTCTAACATTAACGCATTCCTAATGAACCGTCCCCTTAAGTAAACACTTCATCAAATCTCCACACTAACGTACTCTACTTGCAATAACCCTTATCCATGAGTGGCTTCTGGGCCTTGATAAGTGGTAACCATTGTGTAAATAAAAAAATGTCCGAACCTGTGAGACAGTAAATTCTCGGGCAACTGAACTTTGGGCCTTCACGAAAAGGTAGTAAAACAGAAAAGCGTCCAGTCCTTTTATATAGAAAGCATCTGCCGACTAAGTTGGTTGAAAATGCAACCGACGTTACTAGGCAATACCGTGGAAAGATCTTCAATTTTATCTTGACCAATTAACAAACAAAACACGGTCGAATGGAGTTCTGTTTTCTGTTGGCAAATTAATAAAACTAAGACGGTGTCCCGTCCCTGTTTGTGCATTAAATGATATATGTTTGTCTGTATTGTATGTCACACACACACACCCACACACACACGCGCGCACACACACACACACACACAAGAGAGAATTAGGAACAAACTAAACGACAGCAAGAAGCAGCAATATGTATACAACTTGATTATATACACTCAGTTTCATGAATATTGAATATATACTGTTACATCCCCCCCGGAACGTAGCACTTGGTCACTGTACGAAAAATGTTGTGATTATATTTCTTTGATTCCCAAATCGTCAAATATGTTTAAGTCTGTTAGATAAAAAAAAAAAAAAAACAATTCGTCATTTCTTGAGGTATACAACCGTTGGGGATTATAGACAACACACGCAGTTGATGATAAAAATATTTAGTATATTTTTGTGAATATACGCTTTCTGTTTTTTTAATGACAGATTGAAAAGTCCAATGGCGTGCGTGACGGGGTTGGTGGTTGTGATGTGTGTGGTGCTGTTTGAAAAGAATGTGTGGCAAGCAGCCTCCTGTATCGCCATCTCGACCTTTTATCTCCTTCTCCTTTGTTTCTCTTCGTCTTTCTTATTTTTTTTTTGTTTGGCCTAGATGAGTTGAACATCCCACCTACTTATGTGGGCAAATTCGCGAAAACCGCGATTTTACGGCCTTTAATTTGACTTCGTTTTGACTTCTCTTTCGATTATTCAACACTCTCTCAGAAGAGATTAGTAGACTTTAGACGTGAAAAAAGACTTTGTTGAAAAGATCACATCTAATAAAAAAGTTAGAGAATAAAGAACAAATAAGAAGTTATACAGAATAGAACTAAAATATATACTCAACCTATAATCTTCAGTGAGGTCTATCTATCCCAGGAAGAAATGAGGTTATAAATATGAGATGCGTTCGTTACAAATTTATGCACTTTTTAATGTCAGTGGGGTCACCCAATATTTTGAGGTAAAATAAAAATTCGCTTTCTACTGAATAAGCCAGAAACCTTGTTCAGTGCGGTGAAAATAGTGGTTGACCATTTTGACGTTTTTCTTGAGACTGTGTTCGGAAACATTATCCAGGGCTGATACTTTTGCTATATATCCACACAATGCCTCTATGAAGACACTTTCTACATGAAACTGCAACATGTTAAGGATCAGCCGAGCAAGCAACTAGTCAAAAATACTGAGGAAGAATATTGCACAGTATTTTTGAATTCGCAATTATTAGTCTTATTCTCATACAAAGTGATGATTTTTGTGACATGAATATTCTGCAACACTTCCTTTTCTTTGCAACACTACTGTAGTTAATGCAATTCCTAGAACAGGGCTTACATCCATCTTTACATAATTATTTAAGGTTGAATTACATTTTTCTTAGATCTTTGCCAAATGTTTTAGAGTCAAATCCCTTGTCTGTTTCTGCAACACGCTTAGCCCCTCCTTAACATATATGGTGAGAGTATTGCAACGACTGCATCTGTGAGAACGTTTCGGTTAAAATGAAGTTTACTATAATTACAGCCAACCTGCCAATCAAGCTGCGGTGTAAAATTATCATCGGTAGTTGATATCAAGTGTACGATCTTACTTTTAGTTAAAAAATGTTTCTTAAATCCTCGTACATGTTAATAATTTTTCTGAAGTCTACAGAGAGATAGACGGTACTTATTTGCACAGAGCAGAGCGCCTCATTACGCGTGATTCCTAGCCTTGTTAAGCGTATCAACTTTCTACTCAGAAAATTTCCTATTGTAGTCAAAGAAAGATTCTTTTTTTGAATTGAATGCTTGCCCTAATTCAACAATACCAGTTTCGAACTAATCCAGGCATTTTTGTGCATCTCTCTTTCCAATACTTGCAACTGCGCAAACGTAGAGAGTATTACAGATACAGGTGCTCGTTTATTCTGCATTGCCAGCAGTGAAAAGAGTTCTCAATTTTGTTGGTGAAACACTCGCGTTGTTGGGGTATTGTCATCCTCCATAGTGTAAGTACTGGGATGCTTTTAAGTTTGATTCTATTGGGCCACTTTTATTGGAGATTGCCCTTACCGCTAACCAGTGTTATGGCAATGTTCAGTATTTCGCCTTTATAGGATGTTGAGCGCTACCACAGTAATAGATTATATGACGCCCGACGTCCTAGTGAGTAATGCTTTAAATATGTAGTTGTTCACGAAGGAACACCCGTAGACACTGCCCATCCTCGTTCAGTCTCCCAACATGTAACTGACCGAATCAGTTATAATAAACATATCTGCGTGATCAGAAATTGTGACGCGAGTGTTTAACATTGAAGATTAATTAGTCTTTAAATATGTGCAGTAGGAAAGGTGTGCTAGTATGTGAAAATGTGAAGATTAATCGAATGATGTAAACGACCTACATTTTCTTATTTGTTTGGAAAATTTCCTCTTTTGGTGATTACTTTAATCATTGTTGTCCAATGACTATGTTGTGTAATTAGAAAGGGTAACTCCGTAACATCTTTACTGTAAAAGAAAATTATAACAAAGTAAAATAAGTACAATTTTATACTTGACGTTACCCGAGAAGGTTTTATTTTATTGCACAAATTATATGATAAAGAACAAGTTTGAAGCGAATTACTAAGGAATAAAAATAACAAATATTGATAATATGATCCAAATAAACCGGTTTATTATCAATCTATAATGTAGATACAACATGTGGAATAACTAGTAAAAACAACTTCAACAAAATGGTCCGATTGGAAAGGTGGTTGTGTGCGTTAATATTATATGTACATAAGTTACCAGTAATATGTAACAGCGGAGTAAATTCAGTACTAACGATGCTAGGAAGAACACGAGTATGACTGTCGTAACTTATTGGGTAAAATGTAAAATCAATTTTACTTGTTCCATCGATAATTATGCGGTCCTATTAACATTATTTGATAAAATATGAAAATGTGTATTATATAAAAAAAATAAACATTATTAATATAACAACACAAGACGGCGTCAGAATTTATAACACAATTGCAAAGTAAATGCTGTTATAAGCGAACTGAATTTATTATATTTTACAACTCTCACAGAATCTATAATTATTTTTATTAGGTAGTCTTGTAGCGGTTATCAAACTTTCTCATGCATCTTGATCATACTAACTGTTTATGGTCATCTTCAAATCCTCGGAAACATCGTTTGAAGGTTTATTACTATAATAGTGTTCCCCTCTTTCTGTTTTCCGTTTCACTTGAAAAATCCTCATTGCTGATTTGAATACGCGTGACGGTTTTCTTACCTGCATTTATATCCTATTATCTAATTCAAGGTTTTATAATCTGATTTCTTTTGCAGACTACAGAAAATGCCTACACCGATTTTCTCATCGTAAATGCATGAAGAGATCAGGCGGTAAGTAAAACCATCGTTTTAATGAAAACGATTTAAAGTACTAATGTACAAAGTCAGGCAGCTATTAGACCTATTTTATTGCGCTGTGTCTAATATGCAATCCAAAAATGCTATCAAAAACTGAATTATAATATACAGCAAAATAAATAGCACTTTTCTTAGACATGCTCGGAGAAGTGCAAATATTTTTGCCATAGACCTATAACAAACAGTTGTGTGTAGCAGAAAATATATTGACACTAACCGGTATAAACACATCCATGAACTTCTATTCCGGAGGGGTTTCATGTCTCCAACGTTAAAGAGTATTTACAAAGAAAATTAAACCTGAAAACAACTTTTTTAAAAGTTGAAAGATTATTTATTCTTTATAATAAATAGATGCTTTATTTTGGGAAAAAGAAAACCAACAAATCGTCATTTGGCTTTCTAATTTCCATTTTATAATAGAACTTATATACTTTCAACAGCATTGCATTTTGTTGGCGAACACACTTTGTAAAATCTAGGCATGATTGATACACCGACAGCAAAGCATCCCAGAAGGATGCCGATAGGCATCATAGAAAATCCTCCTGTGTTCATGGAAACAATAGTAGCGACCATGCCTAATTATGCAAGACAATGTGAAAATGAATGTGATAAAATTAATAAAGATGTACGTTCTGCAAAAGGTTTCGTAGGATTCGCGATCCAAGCTGCATAGTGGAACATTTGAATATTTCTAATTCGCCAAAAAAAAATGCATACTTACACAAATTGGTTTTACGCGTCGCATAACACAGACGTGTTTTATTGGATCTTTTCTAATGGTGGACAATAAGATCAGTAGTCGCTGTAATTTCTATTTGGCTATTTAGAAAATATATTAGATACAAAAACGGTATAAAAGATGAGGTTCGATATGATTATTTATATCAGTCCTCTTGACGACACTTTTAATTTGCAAATATGTTCTATTATAATATCTAATGCATCTACAAATTTAATACCTAAACATATTTTGAAAATAATGGAAATATCATACATATATTATTAAATACTAAGTTTTATCAAAACTAAAATTAAAACCCAACACAAATTCAATAAACTAACTGTCTTCCCTAGAATTTTCCTCTTGCAGAACGTTATAGCACATAACTCTATTCGAGGTGATAGCAATATTTATCAAGTTCGATGTAAACAACTTATTGTTAAGCCGACTTCTTTAATAAGTAAATTCTCTCAGCTTTCTACCACTACCTATTATTACGTTATGGTGTAACAAATATATTGGCACACATTAATGTCATGGTGAGAATAGTTTTTGCATTTTGATAAGCCGTGCCACTTTCGTAAAAGTGTACATTCAAAGTAAACTATTAATGATAAATAACGTGTGAAATAATTGAAAGAAATCAAGGCTGTAAAAGAATTTAACTATTTAAATAAAGTTAGCTCATTTAAGAACTAATATATATATATATATATATATATATATATATATATATATATATATATATATATGCGACCAGGGAAAGTATAGATTTGCCAAGCCTACAGTATGATATAATAGAGAGCACAATATAATAAACAACCCCCTTTAAGACAAAGCTAATGTCTGAGAGGATAGTAAACTAACAGAAACCATTACATCTATTTAAACACAAGTAATGTGAGAATGATATCATGACAACAGGATAGACAATTACTAAGAATGTAATCACTGTGGTATTTATTTAATGATTACAGTGTAGATATTTAATGATATATTTATAAAAAAGAATATAGTATTTATTAGGAAAATGTTTCTCTCTTAAACAGAGGATAATAATTCGGTTTTATGTTAACGTAAATATTATCTAATAGATCAATTCTGTAAAAAGTGGCAACATTACATTGTACACAGCGCTTGGCCTGATTAAAGAGGCCCCCATCGTTTTAGTTCGAAATTGTTTGAGATAAAATCTGTAGCGTCCAGAGCTGTGGTTTGTTTAGAAAATGGATTATAGGGTCGTACGAGTGCAAAAGGCGTTTACACAGGGGCTGCTTGTCATCGGATGTAACGTCGCATGGCAAGATGTGGAATACGGGATGTGGATTACGACAATATTTATGTTCGGAAAATCAAATTTTAATAATTCGCCCCGGACAGTGAAAAATACACATTTGTTTCCTGGTATTGAAAAAACATACACTGCGTTTAGGATATTGCAAGAATCCAAATTCTCGAACTCATTAAGATGAGGAATTAGTGAAGAGTTCATGAGGCATCCAACCTGGTTAAAAATAAACTATAGATAAAATAGCTCAAATTGCTTGACTATTATTCATATGTTATGAAATATTTTTTACAAGTAATGAGCATTCAGTCTTTATACTGAATAACTTATTTTCTAAGAACATTGTTGTAAAACCCATAAAGATTAATTCGCGCTGACTGGATTTAAGTAAATTATTTTAGATATGAGATAATGATTGACGCACTGTCGTAATGAAAAATCGACTTTGATTTGGATTAAATGTTTACTTTTCACATCTAAGCAAATAAATATGTTATAAAGCCAGAACTTAAACCAACAGTTGATGACAAAAGAAATTAACAGTAAAAAGTCCGAGTATAATGGCTAATATTTGGCAAAGTTGTGAAGCGTCAAATATATCGCAATTGTAGTTTCGAAGAAAATACGTTTACAGGATCGGACTGAAATTAATATGTAACTTACAATTGGCGTATAAGTCAGACAGAAATAGTCGGCAAATGGAACCTAACATAATGTAGTCCACAGGCTATTGGATTAATAAATGGTTGTTCACATTGAGAGATCATCGGCTATTTTATCTCCGAGGAGCGAAGGGCGTTTACAAACTGATGATCTTACATGTACGCGAATAACTTTGAATTGCGACTCCCATCATAGCAGTGTCAATGAATAAGACGGAAACGACGATTGCATTTATAAAAAAAGAATAGCACTTTTTATATTGTTTAAAGAATCTTCCCGTTGAACTCTTTTCTTTATGTTAAATAACAGCGGCCTGGTCTTGTAAGTGAGTAAATATGAGATGGGATAGCCGAGGATTCGAACTTCCGAAGCAAAATTGTGATTTGAGAATTCCTATCATAAGTTTAAATAAATACTGAATTTTATTGACAATGGAAAGTTTTATTACCATTGTTTAGTTCACATCAAATAGTTATATATATGTTTATTGAAAAGGAAATGTAATGATGTAATTTTGTTTCTGTTAAGAAAATGAAATAAAGATAAGGAATTTAAAAACGGACAATGGAAAATATTAAACATATTTATTAAGTGGGTTAGGAAAATTAGATTAGAGGAAGCATGCCAGGCCACGAGTATGAGTATGCAATGGCGTCATGAGTTATCAATATAGAGAGCTTTAGTTAGTTAAGTCAGTCAGTCAGTCAGGGGAGAAGAGTGGAGTCAGAGACAGAGATGACATGGAACCTTAGAAGCGAACGTGAGAAGAAAGCATCATGTCAAGACTTGAATGTCTTGATGCAAAACCATTGACCTGTCGGAATGGAATAAACGAACAACTTTATTTTTTTGTATCTGCGTCTCTGTGTTATGTTATTAACAGGAAAGGTATTGTGAATTTATATTATAAGAACTTTGTGAAAATCATCATCTCAAAAATAGGTAAAGATATGTTTGAATGTTATAGAAACACTCCCATTAGCAGAACTATCATACAGTATAAATGTCAACGCACTCTCTCTCTCTCGCTCTATCTATCTATATATCAAATCTCCTCTCATTGTGTATTACATGCCGTCGGCTCTCCTGTATTAAGATGTACCCTGTCTTTTACATATACATAACTGTTTCTCTCTTTATATATATGCGATATATCTGCACACAAAATAAACACTAATCCACCCATCTAAATGAATTACATGTATGTATTAATATGCCCCTGTCTCTCATTATATATACCCTGTCTATCTGATACATCAATATGATCACTCACTAATACGACCACGCAACAACAACGATATAATATAGGTCATCTCTTCTAAAATAACACCCAATACATAACATTTATAACATGTATAGGTTTTGCGGCATTTGAGTTTAAAAGAGCTGTTTCATTCTCCTATGTTTATTCTGTGTCTACATACATTTAAAGACACGCATGTATAGTATGGAAATGATGTATATATGATGTATACGTGTTTTTTTATATACGTCTCTATATTTGTGTATTGTCAAGTGATATAAAGTGTCATTCTAATGGAAGTACGTAAAAAAATCTATTTAGGTGTTTTATATAAGTTTCAAAGTCATCTATATGACTAGTGAATATAGGTACGTTCGTCTATAACTGTCTAGCGTTATGGTGATTAAATCTATTTGTTTTTCATTTTTCGTTGAATTGATACGTCTATAACACTTACGACAATGTTAATATAATAACAGATATAGTTTAACAACTTACAGGTAATATATACAACAAAAAAGGGCAAATGACAGTACCTGGGTGTTTTCATCTGCTAATAGAGACGTATATTTGATACATGTTTGGTCTATATTTGACAGGCCCTCGGAAAAGCTGCAACTCGAATCCCGGTGTTGTTTACAGAAGCTTTATTCCGGATGTTTTCCTAATAGGAAATCTGCAAATAGACTATAGACGACAGCCATTTCTCATGACCTCTACTCGGAGTCCTCACGATCTGAAAAACTTTCTCTATCTCAATCTCTACCTGCTTTCTCTGACTCCCGACGTTTAATCAAGGGTGTCTTCCAAGCACTACATATAGCTCACGTTACATTAAGTGATATCTACGTCACGTAACATATTCATCTAGAGATCAACCTTTGTGTAAACTTATTGTTTGTGTTCTAACACCATTTACTATTAAAATAGTTTAACATAAATACTGTATATGTACATATTTATTTCGCTATGATAACATTCTTTCTGACATTTTATTTTTACAATTTCATAGCGACCATAAAACCGTCGACGAGTACCACTCGGCATTGCGCGGCATATATCTTACACGGGTATGTATATACAAGTTATGTAACAACATATTTATTGACCAAGTATCAAATGCAGAAACACAAGTTGTAGTGAATTCTTCGTCGTTTCAAATATATTCTATATATGTAAATATTATTACAGACTTTTCAATATTATAGTGTAAAAATATTTTTCTGTCATATAAACCTAATAAAATATTATTCATTCTAATATTAATAACATACGCCACGAGAGAAATTGCGATTATGAGTTTTCGTAAAAAAAATTCAGATAAAAATATTTGAGATTATTTAACTATGATTAATACTCTAATGTTTAACATTCAATATTGATTATAACCTGTAAGTTTTAAGTATAATATTACATTTGTTTAGACACGCGTATTAAGGAGTTTCTATTTGTAAATTTTCTGTCACAATTAGATCATCAATAGCATTAAAAACTGTTGTATTTCTTTCTTTATTACTGGAATGTTATGATCGTCCTTATGATTGCGTTTTTACCACATTTCAGGAAACGTAGATTGTGAAGACGAAACGTGTTAGCACACTAGCAACTATAAGAATGAGGATAACATACTGCAAATAAATACATAAAACACTCAGCTAAAAGGATTCTAATAAAAAAGAACACTTTTATTTGAATTTTTATACGTTTTTAAGAGTTTAATGTCGCTTCGTCTACTCACATTTTCAGGAAACCTGTTCAATTTATATCTGCCTAGATTAATTTTAAATAGCATTTATTTGTGAAATGCACTTGTTGACGGATGATTTTTTTTTCTTTTGCCGTTTATGTTTGGTTTCCTATGCAAATCTGAAACAGCTTACGTTGGTCTCAGTTTAGCATTCTAATTTATCGTTAGTCTTCTAATTATTGTTGCAAAGTTCAAAATGTGCTTTATGAACGCAGAAAACAATAGTCATGAAATCTTGCAATATGTATTGATATAGGTTAGTATATAAATATATATATGTATATATATATATAACATAATATGTATACTATGTATACGAAATATATATATAATATAATGATAATAATATATCTAATATAATATGATATAATACATATATATAATATGATATATGAAAATATAATACAATATAATGCATATATAAATATATATATATATATATATATATATATATAGAGAGAGAGAGAGAGAGAGAGAGAGAGAGATGTACTCGATGTTGACTGGTCGTAAACGTACATTCCTGACTGAAAGAAACTGAGACATATGCATGCGAGTATTAAGTTTTTAGTAAAAAAAATAAGATAAATACTCAGACTGGCATTAAAACCAAAATCTAAATATACTGAGTTTAGTACAAAAAATTGCAGCCCATTTGTACACGATCTCCAGAAAGTGCTTTCAAACCTTTTTATTCTTGACAAATTGTGAGAGATTAGTGCATGCTATCGTGAAATAAGTAACACACGTATTTTTAAAAAATCCGACAGCCTCCTCGCAATTATTTTACAATTTTGACAACTTAGTAGCGGTTGTCCTCGAAGTGTGTGTATGCGTATGTATTCTCATTTTGAAAGCAAAAAAATTTAATTTAAGAACCATAATTAGAAGACTGAAAGTAGTCTTCATCTAAAAAATGAAGAAAAGGTCAACCTGCACTGAGGATTTGTGAAAAGCTGAATTAATTATAATAGAAAATAATAGTATATATATATATATATATATATATATATATATATACATGTATATATATACATGTATATATATATAGTGCGTTATACATATGTATGTATTTTATATATACATATATATTATATCTGTATGTATGTATTTAATAATTATTATAGAAAATAATAGTATATATATATATATACACATGTATATATAGTGCGTTATACATATGTATGTATTTTATATATATATATATATATATATACATATATATATATATATATATATATATATATACAAATAAATGTGTGTGTTAGATAACATAATTCATAAAATAATTTGGAGTATAACTGCATAAGTCAGGTTCTTATTTTGAGCACATTCAATATTATTAAAAAAAGCTAATTTAATTAGTTTATTAAAGGAACCTATACATAAAAAAACTTATTCGTTTAGTAATTAACAAATTAATTAACGGAAATATTATTACAGTCACGCACGAAATTTCTAAAAATTTGAAATAAAGTCTGGCAAAACAGCGTGATGATATTCGTTGCTTTCTATTTTTACTGTTTTCTATGGGGCGTCATGGTGATGATGTCACAATCAATATATTATGAGATCATGTTCCCGCTCATTATCACGTAACAGTATAATAGCTTTAACCGTAAGAAGATGTTCATCATATCAATGATTATAGAATATATTGTAATTATCGAAAAGGATTTTAAGAGACCATCTCCAAAATATACCCGGTGAATTAATACAGATTTTTAAAAAATGCGCTTAATATTTTGATCAGAATGTGGATTTTACATTTTTATATTAAAAATAAAACACTTTATCTGAGAGTTTATTTCACGGTTTTCCGTTTAATATATTTCCATACTAACGAACCAAATAGATTGCCGAGCGAAAACCTTAAAACGATTGGCTTATAATAGGGAGGACGTATATATTATTTAATACTTAATCTTTAAGGAAATTAAAATTAAGTGCTTAGTTTATGGACAACTTATATGTACGTTAATATGTATCTTCACCTGTGAGTATACTGTTATTGTTAAATGTTTGAGTAAAAAAATGCATGTTGTTAACCTATTTATAAATGTGGTAAATATAAAATTATATATATATATATATATATGTATATATATATATATATATATATATATATATACATATATATTCGATTGTACGAAAATGTAGTTCTTTTATTACTAGGTTAGCTTAAAGTATAAATAAGCCAAGCACTTATAGATTCGTTGGGTTACAAACAATATTATTCTACTGTTAAAAATTATTATAACATATATAGTGTAACATAAAACAAACTATTATATTTTAACGCTAAGTAAATTATTAGATACTAGAAATATACGCACGACCTGCGTGCGACTTTGCTATACACTATTATATCTGCTTCATAAGCATCCCTCCAGTAAGTTTATTTTGTAATTGCCTAAGGTATTACATTTTTAACAAACTCTTGAAGTGACTAAAATCCAATAGTGAACTTTACAGCAAGTAGAATATATAAAAGTTGACACTGATATTGTTACACATTAAAATTTAAACAATCACAAAGAAACACGATGGTTAAAATGTGTTTAGTGTCACAAATATATTTTCGTTAAAGATGAAGGTTACTTTATGATATCAGATAGCACTTTTTTCATAGAAGTAAACTTGAAATCATTGCTTAAATTTTATCTATTACATTGAATGCTTATACATGTCACAATCAAGATAATATGATTTCTCATCATATGCTCCTCTATAACTTTTCAATGAAAAGCTTCAAGGTAGACTATATGTCTGATGGTTTGATTTAGAGCAAGAATTGTTTAGTTTTTCTGAACTTACTGTCTAACTGCTGGGGATATACAAGGTACGGTGACTGAAACAATCTGGTGCCAAGTCTACACAAATTGTTTTTAATTTCTGACCTTAACTATTAGTAGGATCATTGCAAAACACAACTTCCCAGGAAATTGGAGCCTACGAAAGTTAAATGGAAAATCTGAGTCAGATGGAACTCAGGGGATCTTTGGCAGCAGAACTTTTTTGGGGCCACAAGAAATCGTGGCCTCAACTACATTAGTGTTCCATCTGGTAAGAACGCACCTGGTGACGTTAATTGTTTTGGACAGTTCAAAGGATCGAAGGATAAGGATTGGGGTCCAATTTTTAGATTTAAAATGTGAGGTGGCATTCCAGATAGTTCCAAAGAATTAACATACTTCACAGGGCAATAAAGCATTTCACGTTTATTAGTAGCAGAATCAAGTGATTTGTACTCTTTCGAGTTCTATGTGAATTCACCCAGTTGTTCAAGCGATTATCCAGTTGTTCAAGCGATTCACATAGCTATTTAATGGCGAAATAGTAGTCATAGCAAACCGGTAATTTTTCGTTGTTTTGCAGATCCGGGTAAACTGTGTCTTTTATTTGCTTTACATTACAAACACGTTTTTACAGCTCGGTCAGAATTAGAATTGTGTCAGGTGGAGAAGTGATTGGAAACTGACCATCACCAATTAGTATAAACAATTTTTGGAAGTCCGCTGCGGCTGTGTTTTCAGAGGCATGGACTCTTATATTAGTTGTAAATCTCTTCACTAAAACGTGCCTCTATAGACTGGACTGCTTCAAAGTTGCATTCACAATGTTTACACCTTTGCCATTTTTACCACTGAGATGATTTGACGGAAATCACCGATAATGCTGCTAAAATGCCACACATGGGATATTGTTTCCTGTGATTTATTGGAGTGTTCGGTTATTCCTTCATAAACACTTTTGTGTGTCATCAGGGCTTTGCCTACAATAATTGCTGAAATGTCTCGAATGCCATTTGCCAAGGCTTAGGTACCAGTAATATTTCAAACTGGCTGATCCATTAGATGAGTATCCTAGGGTACTTTAAATGTGCTGTGAAGAGTGCGGGCACCTTTAAGTAGAGTGTCAGCAATGGTATTGGATGCTTTTAGAAGCACAATTTTTTCTATGGATCTAATCTTTGCAAGGATCAAACTGATTACAAAAGTCATGTCTGTGCCATATAGAGCATCAAGATACATGTTTTCGTACATCTGATCTTGTGCTTCCAACATTGCCATGAATGAATTGCAAACTTCTCTTTTATAATCGTGCAGTTTTTTCTTTTTTTTTTTGCATATTTTCTGCTTGTAGCGAAAGTTCTTTAATAGTGTAATTTACTTCACGTTCATACTCTCTAGCAAGTCTTACATCATCTCCTTGTCTCGATGCACGTCATTCATAGTTTTCCAATGGTTGAGCGCATATATGAACATTTTCTTCAATTAGGCGAAGAGTTTTGTTTTAGATGGCATAACTAAAATCTGCTTCTGGATTACTAACTTCTTGCCTGTACCTGAAAACAGACCATATCTTGAAAAGTGTAGTATCTGTTCTGATACGACAATTCCGCTGTTTTATTATAGGTCAGTAAGATAATCCTTCCAGACTAAGGCACTTTTAAAATTGTCCAATCAAGAATATTCTCTTTGGGAAAGCTGGATTTTACTCATATCGAAAACCGACATTGTCTCTGAGTAACTCTATTCTCATGGGGATGAAATTAAAAAAGGGCATTATTTAAAATTATTTTCTCTATCCCCATAACACACCAGGCAGCGTTTAAAATATAAAAATATTATGTATTTTGGAGTAAAATTCGTAACTTCATCAATTTATGAAATCGTTTGTATTTGTGTGGGCTATATACGCAGTTTGGATTTTGCTAGTTCGTTTCTCGTAAAGAATACCCTAGCAAATTTTGTTTATGGCGAATTCATGTAAGAAATATGATAAAATTGTTTATTTTGGCGTCAAGCGTATGTTTATCTTCTGTTCTAAAAAAAGAAAAATCTAAATTTCTTTGATTAAAAAAAAGAAAACATATCATTTTAAAATAGAAAGAAACGGATCACCACAAAAAAAATGTTAAAAATTAAATTGAAAATAAAATTTAAAATATTACATCCGGTCATTAAAGTAAAATAACGAAATAAAAATAGAACTAATGAATCAGTTTCAAAGAATATTTCTATATTAAAACAAGTCTATTGTAGCGGGCATTTAATAAAATCGATCGTATTCTTAGTGTTTGAATAAAAACATAGTTCCGGATTTCAAACAATTTATCAGTGTTGCCAACGTCTGATATATTAGCAAACATAAGTAAAATCATGAATGTTTGCTGACTTGTGAGGCAAGAAATTTTGACCAACACAACTATTTGTTAAAGTATAAAGAGTCAAGAAATTTTAATCAATAAAACAAATCAAGAAATTCCTGATATCAAATGCAGTAAAATTCAAGTATCTTTTATAATTGCTGAAACTGTTTACGCTTCTTTATTTCATATCTTTCACTTGTGTTTACACCAATTAACCAGTTGCTTGTCGCTAAACGATTCAGGATTTTATTCTTGAAAAATTGTATACAAAATCTAAGACTACCACCTACTCTAAATGTGGGAGTTCAACTCGAAATTAATGTTTGTGATAGAACAAGTCATTTGTTTACAGCATTTGAGGAGTAAAACCTTCTTTAAGCGATAAGAGGTCATTTGTTTAGTTGTTGGTTATCAGGGTGTAAAATCCACTTTGGGCAACGTAGTTTATAATTAGAAAAAATGTTTCAGCACGTTAAAAGTATATAGGTTGGTAGATAATTAAATTCTACTTATTGTTTCCGACATTTAAACTTCTCGACTGTTTACTTTTCAACACTTTAACTTAGTGAATAAATACTTCTAAATTAAGGGGAGTGCTTAGCTTGTATTTTAAACTACAGAGGTTTGAAGCCCCCCCCTCCATAAAATGTACTAGGAAAAATAGATTGTATAGAAAGTTTTAAGAATTATTAGCCGAAATAATAAAGGTGAAAAATAAAACCAATATTCAATAAACAATCCTTCTGTTTCACCTACGTGAATGATTTTACTTTGTTTTAAAATATTGTCAAGCGTTTTTCTTATTGTTATTCTAAAATTGCGGGTGTGTGCCAAGTATATGCAAATTTTCTAGAAAAACACGAATAGCCACTAGGTCGAAATCTTTCCCGCTACATTGCAAAAGAAATCTCCGGATCTAGGAGATGAAACCTCAAAATTTGCAAAACTGCAATTTTGCTATGAGAGTTATATTTCTTGGGAATTATTTGTTTAAAGGTAAATAGCTGCCGTAATTTTATATGAGTATACCAGTTAAAAACGTAACTGTTTTATGCATAATTAAAATGATTAAAACTAAATTAAATCAAATATAAATTGAATTAAAATCAACTAACCAAATACATTTTAAATACTATTTCTTAATAATACAATAAATGATACTATTACAGGAAATAATTAATAAGATCGAGCAACTT
This sequence comes from Euprymna scolopes, assembly GCF_053919585.1. Classification (NCBI taxonomy): domain Eukaryota; kingdom Metazoa; phylum Mollusca; class Cephalopoda; order Sepiida; family Sepiolidae; genus Euprymna; species Euprymna scolopes. Next base: position 57,209,187 of record NC_136487.1, read on the forward strand.
ATTAAAATAGATTTTCGTTAATGTAATTTGTAAATTAGGTCAGCCATGCAGTGCATATTTCGTTTGTAAAATACAAAATACCGAAATAAGGTATAAAATTGAATGTGTAATCCTCTTTGATAGATAAAGCCTATAATGAATTTATATATTTCTTTGTCGATAAGTAGTTGTACAACCACACACACACACACGCACACACACACGAACGCTACTATATATATATATATATATATATATATATATATATATATATACATATAATTTTCAGTATGTGAGAGAATATATATAATTATTTTAACAGCTCAAAGAACGCCGCAGCCCACAAAAGCTACACCACCATCCGAACCGGAAGTCTAAGACTCGAGTTTCGCCCTCATTTGGGTTCATCAGTCGGACATATCCGCGAGTCAAACACTCTACCAATTGCGCTGGTTGGATGATCACGCCACTTGCCGTGATGAAGTGGGTCTATTCCACAGCTTGTTTTCGTCGGGGCCTGCTTGATCTGTGTTGGTTAATAGAATTTCCTGTGTACGGGGCGTTTGCTCAGCTGAGGCCAGGGCTGTAGCCCTTGATATACGCAAGGACTGCCACTAAGTGCTGTTAATAATGATTCAATCGTAGAATATAAATGGACATATCCTACATATAATAAGACCATTCTTTAAAAATAGGACTATCCAGGTTGTCATTAATGGAAATATATCCAAATCGCATTACATTAATTCAAATGTGCATCAAAAGTCGATCTTTAGGCTACTATTAATCCTAAAGATAATTAATGCTTTTCCTGATAATATTGTGCCCGAGATATGTATGTTTTCAGATAATATAACGCTCTCTAACATGCACGCAGGGATACGAATGTACAAAAATCAAAGCCAATGGTAGAATCTTAAGAAACTGATCCCAAGGACGTAGTGGAATGAGGCCGTAAATGGACGGTAACATTTAATGCTCGTAAGACTAAGCTACTCTGATATCCATGAACAACCAGAATTCTACATGCGAATTGTTCCTTCAAAGTTCTCAGCCTAACATGTCCGGGCAATATAAACTTGAACAAATACATTGGGGATATTGCGAAGGCTGCTGCATAAAAGGAAGGTTATGTCTATAGTGCTTGATGATTATTAGCACCTGAATGTCTTTTGTGCCTTTACAAGTCATACATTCAGCCATGCATGGAGTATTGTGTCCACATCTAGGCTGGTGCATCTACCACTAGTATCTTTCTCTAACTAACTAGTCTTCAATCTAATAAGTCCCACTTGCTCAACAAGTTTCTAATCACTGTCTCATTGCTGTAATATTACATCTCTGTGCCTGTTTGACAAATACTTTTTGGAATGTGTTCTGATGACGTTGTTCCACTTGTGCGATCTCAACGTGCATATCTCCGACAAACGAGCTTAGCAAACAAATTCCACCCCTTTACTGTTGGGATCCTTATATCTCGAACAGCTTTGTTCTCTAATAGTTTGTCTTCAAACAGCTAGATTTTGGAATTGCTTTTTTGCTACCTGCTTTCCTTACTCTATTGATATACAGCAGTTTAAATGTAACTTAAGCAAACATCTTTTTCACTTTTCCGAAGTATACTTCCAAATAGTAACCTCATACGCCCAAGTGGTGATATGCGGTGTTAGGGGTGAACGTTAGTAAACACGTACACTTTTGAAGATATAGTATATGGAAGTGTCAAATATCAATTATTAGACTTGAAACTGGCAGTCAAATTTACAAATTTTCAATTATTGTAAAATAACGCTGAACTTCATGCCCCTTACCGAGATCTACTGGTTGCTAATACGAACAGTAAACTTGCTTCGAGCTTTAATTAGCACTTTATTGCAAACTGCAACACATATTTATCAACGAAGCAATGCATGCTCTCAAATTAAAATTTAAAAAAAAACATATTTTATTCTACATGCTAACCTTTACTTATACCACTGGCATCACACGCTTAATTATACTTAATTAAACTCTATGTAATTAAATTATTGCAATTAGTTACATGTAAGTTAATTACATTTTTTATGTTATATGAAAATATATTTCGTCTGATGAAAAATCGATATGAGATCAACGCTGTATAACTTCTGATACAAACGTTATTACAGTGAATCAAATCATATCAAATTATTTTTGCAGGTTTGCGTTTATTTAATTTAAATTATTGCCAGGTTCCCAGAAACATGGGAAATAATTGTCCTTTCGATGTTTTATTATGTTTTATTTTATGCTACAATGCGAGGTAAAATGTATAAACATTATCATTGGCGCAGATGTGTATTTTTATAATCTCGAATATAACAGGCAATATAAGTAGGCAATGTCGTAATAATGTAATGGAATGTAATGAATGCCTTTACAAATGATATGGTAGTAATAAAATAATAAGAAGCTTTATAAAAACATAATTAAAAAATTAAAGTAAAGAAATAATAACCCTGGGAAACGGCAAACAAAAAGAGAAAGTCGTTACTATTTTATAACATGAAGATTTTTTTCAGTATTTTTCTGTGTGCATCTTCGTTCCCTACGTATTCGGCAATGGCTGGGCTGGCTTTTTGAAATTTCACACAACGGTAATTGATGTAGTTTTCTCACGTATTTATTTATCGAAGTGTGTACGATAAATATTGATAATCCAAAAATTCCGATTAAATCCGAATGTCTGATTTGAACAAAGTTTACAGTTTTACACACTCTATCATCCAAAGTGCATTTGAGAATTTTTCACCACACAAGCAGATAAACATCAGACTATAACATCAACTGTACTTTTTTTAAAATCAGAAGCACCTTCGTAATGAATGTTTTTAGAGCACAAATGAACAACGCCACTTGGATTCTGTACGGGTTTCTTTAATTCAAGTTACTATATAAAAAATATTTTATAAAAACAACAGGTGGTTCCATGATAAGGCAAAAAACATGTTTTAAAGCAATTTCTGTTTAGAACACAATTGAAGCATAATACTTAGCTTATGCTTTTTAAACTTTGAATGAAGTCATTATGTATTTCTTGCTATAATCTTATGTGATGACAGGCCAATTTTTATGATTTCATGTTAAACTGAAAAGCTACAGAAGGGATTAGAATACACTAAATATACTAAAGCCAGATTTTCACAGCTGTTGAACTTCATAATTTCAATCGTGATGGAGGACATTTTAGTAGAAAGATATGCAATAAAATTTTGTTTTAAACTTGGAAAAATTCCACAGGAACGTATGAACTCCTTCTCACTGTTTTTGCACCATATTGCCTGAACGGAACATCAGTTTTTAAAAGTCGCATAAGTGATTCTGATGAAGAATGGAGTATTTGAGTTATAGTATGAGGGGTGAGAGTAGTCAGGAAGTCCGAACACCAGATTGCATTAGCTAAATAAGGAATTCAAAGAAAAAGGACAGTCGTGCATCTATTCAGACAATAAATGCATAGTTTGTTAAGAGCGTTGGAAATTTACACACAGTGTTTTCAGTGTGGGAACTGTACACACAATTGGGAGCTGAAAATGTTGAAGATGTTCGATAATGCATCTGTCCACAACTCCATCCGTGTCACAGACTATTTGACTAAGATTGGTATCAAGACAGTTTCTTACTTACCCTATAGTCTAGGCCTTGCTGCGTGTGACTTTTAATCATTCCCTTTACTCAAGGGAAACCTTAGAATCTATCTTTATGAGACAAATGCGGAGAGGAAAGATGCTGTAACGCGCGGTACTTACAAACTCACACGAGGACGTCCATCGCCTCTTCCAGAGGTTGTTGGAACGGTGCAACATATGTATTGCAACCGGAGGAAATTCGTTCGAAGACGGCTAGTGTTTTACGTGTGTACTATAAACAAAAATTACTATACAAAAAACGTCTACAAACTTTGGAAAGAACCTCCTAGATACTTTACAGTGCACTGTATACCAAAAGGTAATATGAAGAAAGTCACTTCGGGGGGGCATGTGACGCTTCGCTATCGGTACAATATAAAATTCAATGGAATATTGGCTTTCTAACGAAATTTGCATGAATTAAAATTCATTTAAACGTATTGTACACCAGGCAAGACTTGCTAGTTATAATTGAAACAAATATTGCTGTTTCTTTAAAAAAAAACACCTTCTACATATTTCACACACAGGCCGAATTGTATTTATATAAGCTATAACTCAATTTAAGACATCAAGTTTATAAAAATTCCACGTTTACTATTTTGGAGTGTTAGCTTACACAATACAGTGTTCGAATGATCAGAATACGTTGTTTGTCTTATACATTATAGTCGATCTAATTACCGAGAGAATAACGGCTGAGGACATATTGGCCAACCCTTAAGTATATCTTCGCTTAGTGGTAGAAAAGTGTAAATGAAACTTTGGACAATATTTACTTTTCTTATTTTAAGAAACTCTTTTAAATATTCGTTTCTCTCTCTTAAAGAAAATAAAGATAAAAATGACCTTTCATGGCGAGCTGAAAATATTTTAAGCCAGGTGTAAACAAGAAGTGATAGAAAGCAATACGATATAACAGGCAAGAGACATCGGATCGATAGATGTGATCTCAGAACGAAGAAAACAGGTGTGATTTTTACCAAGCAGGTACTAAAATGTCCATTAAGTCATGCCAAGTCACTTATTGGTTCTTGCATCTAAAGTTGTCTACTTTAATCAATAAACCCACCTGACCTAATGATTTAAACCCTCAGAGACGAGCACTGGAAACATTATTTCTAGCCGAAATCATTTTCACTTAATAAATATTTGTCAAAAGTTGTGCAAGGGTACTCCCCAAAGCGTTATATTTCATATTGTCTACTAGTGGACATATTTTTCGTCGGAACGCAAAGAATTTCCACTGGAAGCAGTAATATATATGGTCTATTTCTCGTAAACTATGTGCACACAGACAATATCAATCTGCATAAAAATGAGACAATCCCAATAAAAATCATTAATTACTAGTAAATCGACAAACAATACTGCTAATACGGCTATTATTATTTATAGCAAAATTTAAAATAACGCGTACATAATACAAGAAAATACTAAAAAGAATTCTATCAAATTGAAAGGAAATAAAATTAACATAAAATGTGTGAACAAATTAGATACATATCACGATTATATTTGTTATTAATATAATGGTTATTATTATTATTAGTAGTAGTAGTATGAGTAATGTCATTATTATTATTATTAATAATAGTAGTAGTATAGTGGCAGTAGTTGTAATAGTAGTAGTAGTTCATTAACTATTGGAAACATTACTGCGCATAGTCCAATACGGGAATCTGTAGAAATGTCACGCTTGATTCTTCATTTACATCCAGTATTTAAAATGAAAATACTTGGTAATTTGTAACAGTGTGATGTTGTAATAATAATAATGATAATAATAATAATAATAATAATAACAATAATAATAATAATAATAATAATAATAATAACATTAAAAGAATGCATCAAGTTGTGCTAAGAGAAGTCTTTGATGATGGCCTGTGTGGCTTAGATGAACCCATGAAACCTCTCTTGAAAACATCTTCAGATTAATACAATATCAGTTCGATCACATCTTAAATACAAAACAAAATATTTCTTAGAAAAATACAGAGAACTGCTTGAACTATAATATTATTAGGAAAAGAACTATAGTGAGACATCACCTTTATCTAGAAATTATAATTCATAAAACAACCTATAAACTGGTTGGTAAAAAATGTCACTATATTTTCTAAATAATCTAATTATTTAGCATATAAGTTATAGGATTTGATAGAAACATATATGTAAATTTTGAAAAGTTTTCGTAATGGTAAGGAAATGGAATGAATCAGTAAGTTATGCGATTAGTAGGGTTTGATTTAAACAAGGCCGATAGCCATTAGTCGCGTGCTCTCGTGTAATAAATTAATGCGTGAATGTAGGATTGACATGAAATTCTTAAGAATAAACTAAAATTACCGGAAAATGGGCTGAAATGACTTAAATAATTAAAAAGTAAATGACTTAGAATGACTTTAATGAACTTAAGGATGAATTGAATATATAAAATAATTGGAATCCTTCAAAAACAACTTGAATGATCTGAAGAATGACTTGCATTGCTTTGAGACTGACTAGTTGTAAAGTGGAGTATCATTTTACATTAAATTAATACAGAAAAGTGACCCCCACTTTATATCACAATAAGTACAGCATGTAGTAAGAACAGATACTTAACTTTGATCTTAGCCAAAAGGCAAAGAAAAGCTGTATTTATTTGCCCCCCTCCGAGTAAATTTGGCACAATGCCGATTTTAAATGTGAGGAGTGAAGGGTAAATGGCGGCAACTCCCCGGAACAGATACTACACTTTGATCTTTATATATAATTTATTTCGTGAAAATGAAAATTACAATCAAAATAATTCAATGTAAAATTAAATTAAATTAAAAGCAAAATTCAAGTTTACAAAACAAATTTAGGCACAAGGCCCTGTAAGATCTGGGTGGGGGAGTGTGCAGGGTCTTTGTTACTACAGTGTAAATTGAGTCTTTGGCGACTTTACTCTTGACTGGCAACATTTACCACAATACCTCATTCACTCTGTGAACTCTAAATTAAGTAATGAAAACCCCAGCGTTTTTGCAAGAAATAATATATTTACAATTATTTTGTGTGTGTGTGTATTTTTTTTTAATTAAAATGTGTGTGTGTGTGTGTGTGTCTGTGAAAACAGTTCAATTCATTGAAAAATGAAAAGTTCTTGAATTTTGGAAGAAAAACAGTTCGTGTTGGGGAGTGGGGAATCTAGAAAAATACGCAAAAAAAAGCCTAGTGCATTGTTAGTAAGGTCCCTCCCTAGCTAATCTAGAAAGTTACATCACCTACTGTTTTCCGGGGCACCGAAAACAAGCGGGAAGGTCCCTAGTGGGGATTGGGAAGGATTCTTATCGGGTATGGGGAGGAAAATAAATAATTGTCCAAAGCCAAAAAGGGGAAGACAATACTTGTAAAAGAATATATTTTTAACAGACATTCGTAATTTATTATAAAATTATAATTTCTGAATTCGTAAGAGGAGTTTTCCTGATTATCATTATTAAAATGTTTTGAACTTTTAATAACATCTTTATCGTTGTCTTTGCAATGTTGGAATTTATTAGAGGAGTTTAGATTGTTAGCATTATACAACTGTATTTACTTGAATCTCATTTTGAATGTTATATGTATAACACATATTGCTGGTCTAATTTGCAGAGTTATTATTCCATAGGATATGAACGGAGTATTCATTATTGGTATTAATTTAAAGAAGTGATATCAGCTATGATTAGTGTGAAGAGTATTTGGAATTGATGCACATCCAATAAAAGGTTGAAAATTATAACACATTTCTTTTTTATGTTATAAACTTTAGAAACGATTATTGCTCAATCATTTCATTTTTTTCATAAATTACAACCATATTTTGCAAGTTTCTGGAAAAATCCTATTAGTATCTATGAAAAATAATTATTCTTTATAATTTAATAAAACAGATATCAATCATTATTTGCAAACTGACATGAAACATTTCCTAAATATTTATATTAATAAATATTTACATGAACAATATAACATTTCCACCCTATAAACATTTATAAAGACCAAGTAAACATTTTTTAAATATTAAACATCAAAAAGTCAGAAAATTATATATTTATTAGATTCCTATAAAACAACATACACAGAGCAAACAGAATTAAGAAAAAAGTTGTTGGTACAAATATATCGAACCTGTCGTTGAAAAGCGGGAAGACGTATATTTAATTCAATCAAGACAAAAAACAAACATCAACCAAGGTTAATCCTAACGCAAATCACTATTATTAAATAATGAAAATTCAATATATAGGTAGAGATTTAAAGAAAATAAAAGTTTGGAAACACTAGCTGGTAATGAGTAACTTATTAGTATTCTGATTTGCTAACACAAGAAACTGGCTGGCGATAACTAACTTATGATTATTGCTATCTGCATCGAACAGACACAGGTTTTTGATACTAAGCTTATCAGTGTAAGGATCTGCACCGATCAATCAACAGTGGACGATAAGTAACTTATTAGTATGGTTATCTGCACCGAATAAACACTGTCTGCCGATAAGTAATTATTAGTATTTTCATCTACACCCACCAAACGTTGGTTGGGGAAAACTATCTTATTATTGTAATCTTTGGCCACGAAAGTTTATGGACTGAAATATATAAATCAAATAGTCAATAAATTCATTTTTCTTTTATGTGACATTTTACTGTGATAAATAACTAAAATGCATCTGTAAGTGGTTGGAGTTCCGTCTGAGTTCCAAACTTCGGCCCATCAATCCGGCCCGTTAAGAGGAGTACGGGTCTCATCTGTAAATAGGACTCGTTGGAAATCCATTTTCATGTAATTCTGTGCCCAAGCCAATCATTTTTTACCTATGTTGTTTGCTCAATGGATGCCTTGGAATAGTTTTGATGTGCCTTGCCATTTCATTCAACACAAAAATGGAAGCCCTCGATAAACACATTTTAAATATGGAATCATCGATAAAGGAACTTCTTAAATACCATGTAACAATGATGCCAATGTGTTGTAGTGTATTAGTCTACACGTAAGCATTGCTTCAATCCTCAATGATTTATGTCCACGGACCGAGGACAAAAGAAAACATTTAAGAAAATAGCATTTTCATAAAGTAAAAAAAGAATACAAAATAAATACATAATCATCGATTCTTTATTTCATAAGAAACAAATAATGGTGTTTTAAGATAATTCTTTACTGGTTTGAGGAAGCCTATTCCATTTTACTAAGACATTAATTCATTTTTTCATACAAAAATTTACAAACTCAAATATACACCTAGCTATTAATATTTACAAAAAATAATAGCAAAAAAGTAGCTGAAATATGAACTTCAAGATGAATCCCTGGAAATGTCACTTCTGATTATTTGTAACAGGAAATTATTTTTCAGCGACTAGATAATGTACCAAAGTCACAAAAATGCCCCGAAACATCACATCTTTATATTACAAAACTGCAGTTTTGACTAATTGTAAGAAAATAATTGTTTTTCAAATACTTTATTTAAGGTAAAAAGCTTTTAACATTAGGAAAAGGCCATGGAAATGCTATTCTGATTAGTTGTACGAAAATGTTTATGTTTTTTACCTAAGTTCCTTAATGTAACACAGCCTTATCATTAAAAAATATCCTTAAAAAATCTCTTCTGATTAATTCTAATAAAAATGTTTTTTTACTACTTCATTTAAGGTAACAAGTTTTTTACATTCCAAAACATAAATCACATAAAAAATGCAATACAATCTGCATAGACTTGACTCAAATTAAAACTTCATATGGAAATATTTTCCAATACTATTATTCAATGATTGTTTATGCATACTTTAAAAAAAGTATGTGCCCATTGAGTTTTTAAAAATATTTTTTTACATTTACTGCGATCCCGATGCTTTTGCCGAATACGTTTCCCACTAACGCGATTTCAAACAATTTCACTCTCAAAAGTATCTTCTTACGTACAAGCCGTATACTCGGTGAGGATTTAATAATATACGAACTTGCACTTCAATAAACCTGATAATTTCATTTTTAATCTTACTTTTAAATACGTACTGCTATCAATTTTAAGTATATATAACGTAGCGTGTCTGTTTCAACTTAATATTTTTGACGTAATGTATACATCCTTGTAATAAAGGAATAGCATTGTATATCAAATATATAACCTGTCATTAGTAGACAGCAGGAATTTCATGCGAATACTGATATCTTCTTATTTTATTTACTCTATATTTATTCATTACTTACGTGATAAATAAAATTCATTTCTATTAGTGTATAAATAATCAATCGTAAATATATATATATATATACAATCTATCTATCTACTTATCTTTCTATCTATCTATCTATCTATCTCTCTCTCTCTCTATATATATATATATATATATATATATATATATATATATAGAGAGAGAGAGAGAGAGAGAGAGAGAGAGAAAGCGAGATTTATATTTATGAATTCGTATTCCTTACTAATTTTTGGCTATTCCTGATGAATTCCCATGCACACATATACTCCATTGCTGGTTTTCAAGCATATTTTATTTCATTACCTGCCATGAATTTAATATTTTTTAGTATCGTAAATAGTACGGCACAATTCCGTCAGAATTTAAGAAGTTGAGCTAAGGCAGTAGCGAATGGGTGACGTTTAGGAAGGCTAGGCACTGCATGTTACTTCTGTGAATGGTTGGGCATGGTGCAAGAACCCTAACTCTGAAAAAAGAACTCCTCACTACTATACCATCTACAAATCTGTGTATTGCCTAAAACACCTGAGGGGCTCAAGACTATGGATGGATGGATCGTAAATGGATCACAACTTACTACAATTCGTTAAAACAAAAATTCAGGTTAGCTGTTTTGTGAACATTGCATTTTGTTGATATTTTCCTGTGGTATAAATACCTCTCCTGACAAACAATCGATTACGGTATAACTACTGTGGCTTGTAGTAATGAGTACAGTAATTTACCTAATTACATTATCGTGCTATTTTATTTCTTTGCTTCTGATTTTTTGTAATATTTTTTAAATAAAATAAATAAAAGAAGATAATCAAAAGTTCGACATCAAAAGAGAAAACAATGATGATTAAATTATAATTTTCCTTACACAGAAAATATCCTCAAACAATTAGTAACTTCCATCTGAAACTTCAGTTTTTTCTTTTAAAAAAAAAAACGAAGCAAAATCAAACATTCGTACGAACACATAAAGCATGTTTTAAATAACGTATGTTTTTGCTTTCCTCCTCTCGCTTAATCTATCTATCCATATCTATCTATATATCTATCTATCTATCTATCTATATATATATTATTTTATATATACATATGTATCTCTCTACTTACCCATTATATATATATATATATATATATATGTTTACATAACGTTTTAGGATTAGACAAGTCATTGGTACCGTCGGTTTCAAATACCTTGGCTGACAAGAGCTTGATATGGGTATCAAAACCGGTCTTAATTATCGGGTTTGAAACCGACGGTACCAATGACATATCTCATCTTAAAACTTTATTTGAACAAAAGCATGTACATAAATACGCTCTAATTCGGATGTTCCTCATAATTGAGCATTCTACTTGATTTCTTTTTCCAAAAAGACAAATCATATATATATATATATATATATATATATATATATATATATATATATATATATATATATATTGTAAAATGTTGCTGACTCCTAGTGGGGATAGATATTTATTTCCTATGCACCGCAGCAAAATATGGCACAAGGCCGGAAGGTAAAGGACAGGCGAGTTCCCCTAAAGAAACGACACTCTTGCCTCAACAAATATTGCCTGGGCACCCCTGTCGGCATTCCCCGGTAGGGGCGCCTCAGGCGACAAGCAATTAACTTGCCCCACCGGAAAGCCCGGTGGAAAGGCCTGGGAGGGTGGACCTCCTAGGTAGTATTCAAGCGGTGTACCTCAGTCCGACAGGTGCTGGGCCGGTTCCCGCCCCTTACCTGTCGGGCTGAGTGTAAAGAACGTATCTCTGACGAGTACTTCAATCCTGTCTCCCTGCAGACGAACTTGTGGGGGTATGTCCAAAGTTACTATAAAAATTGTCGAATTTTGGGTTCAATCAGTTCGCCGTTAACTACGTCACGGACCGTATTTGATTCTTGGACGCCACCTTGGTTACTGCCAATTACACTCTGATCTGAACTACGCCAACATCTTGGTCTAACATAATGTCCCAACAGTTAACAGGTTATGCGCCCATCCATCGTCTTTTCTTTGACGGATCGGAATCTAAATTCGAATTGTGGCAAGTAAAATTTCTGGGATATCTAAGGATTCGAAAACTACAGAAAGTGATACAATCTCCAACAGAGAATCCCAACGACCCCAAATTTCTCGAAAAGAACGCGACTGTTTTTGCAGAACTGATTCAATGCTTAGACGATAGAAGTATGTATCTGATCCTAAGAGATTCATTTGATGACGGACGGAAAGCATTGAACATATTAAGAGAACATTATCTATCAAATAGGAAAGCGAAAATTATATCCCTATATACAGAACTAACGTATCTCAAACTTAACGAGGATGAAACTATTACCGACTACGTTAAAAGGACAGAAACAAGCGCCAATGCCTAAAACTCTCAGGTGAAATAATAAGCGAAAGCTTGTTGATGGCTCTCAAAGAACTTCCAGCCGATTTTAACCATTTACAACTGTTATAACGCAAAAAGACAAACCTATAAATTTCAATGAATTTCAAGTGGCATTGCGCAGTTAGGAAGAGACTAATCATATGCTCGTGGACAATAATAACTCCAGCAATATTATGAAGTTCAAAAATGCTTCTCGAAAACAGACACCACCAAATTACGCAGCTCATCGCAACGTGTTCTCCCTTCCAAAATGGCACCACTGAAAGGGCATGGAGAACCCTTTTTGAGACGACAAGACGTCTACTTATCGAATCGAAATTAGAGCATTGTTTATGGACGTATCCTTTAATGGCAGCAGCATATATTAGAAATAGATCTTTCAATACAAGATGAGGAAAAACGCCGTATGAAGCGTTTTGCAGTGTAAAACCCAAAATGAACCGAATGCATATATTCGGTTCAGATTGTTTTGCATTTATAGAAAATACCAGTTAACTAAATACTACACGCGAAAATGTATTTTCGCAGGGTACGACGAAAACAGTACAGTACATTTAAACTACTGTCGAGCCCAAAATGCCATGAAAAGGGTTTGATGTGTAAAATTCAATGATACATCAAATTTAAAAAATGGGGATCCAGTGGATGAAGAACGTGAAATATTACCTAGCATCTTAATCGATCACAATGAAAATATTAATAAAGACAATTACAAAACTACTGACGAAAATATTAACCAGACACGTCGATACCCAATAATGGAGCAAAAAAGGGCAGACTTCTTACAAAATGATAAGATACAAGACTACGCAGTCGATTACTGTTACTCGTTGAACAGCGCACCGGAAAGTTATAATGAGGCGATTAATTTAGAAAATCACCAAGAATGGGAACAAGCTATGATATCCGAATTGAAAACTTTATCTGAAAATACCACACACGAAATAATGGCAAAACTAACAGATAAAAATATAATTTCTTCACGCCGTGTTTTTTTTTTCCAAAAAAATCACAGCCTCTGGCAGTGAAACTTTTAAAGCAAGATTTGTAGAAAAAGGTTTTCCAAAAATGTCTGGAGTGGGATATTTTGCAATATTTTCACCAACGAAAAATGTAAGGACAACTAGAATGCTATTAAAACTTGCCACTCAATACATTTAAAAATGCATCAAATGGATGCAAAAATGCTTATTTAAATGCTCCGATTGTCTGTGAAATGTATATTTACCCTCCAGAAGGATTTAAAATGAAAAATAAAAACTGTGTGTGGAAACTGAATAAATCCTTATATGGACTAAAAAAAAGTGCACACAATTGGAATTTAACACTCCATAATTATTTAATAGAACATCAATTCAAGTAATGTCCCGTAGACGCGTGCATGTGTTCCAAAATGTAGGTAATAAATTGTTGATTTTGGTTTTTGGGTTGACGATATATTATTCGCCTCAAACTGAGACAACACTTTAAAAGATGTTAAAAATCAATTAATAAAAAAAATTAAAATGGCCGATCTTGGACGACTGCCATGGTTCCTCGGTATAAAATTTACCTGTGAAAATGAAACTATAACTCTGAACAAATCACGACATATTGAAACAATGCTGCTCAAGTTCGGAATGTAAGATTGCGAACTGTGTAAAACTCCCGTCGAAATGGACATAAATTTAAAATATATAAGTAGAAGGCCAGACCAAAAGCTACGAAAATTCTCTCACTTGTGCATTGTGAGCTAGCAGGTCCGATCAGCCCGATGGGGAGAAATAATCCAAGACCCCCCCCCCCAAAAAAAAAGCATGGAGGATCGAAATCACAATAAAAATAAAAAAAAAACAAACAATTGTAAATTGTCCCGGGCGCGACGTTAACTGCGACCATTTCTATCTTACAAACCAAATTAACCAACTAGTACCTAGCATAATGTTTCCAGTTTTTGTTAAAAACAAAAAAGTCACTTTGTAAATTTCCTTTTTGTCAAATAATTTTTGTATCATTTTTTTGGCAAACACTTATTAAAAAAACGTATTTTTGTGAATGTTTGTGCATATGTTTTATGTATTTGGAAAGTATTCTATTTGTATGTTTATATATATTTGAAACATATTTATTTTTATATGTATCAAAATAAAAACTCAATATGATTTACAAAAAATGGCTTTTTGCACACACTATACCAATAAATTCACAATTCCGTTTGACCAATGAGAATAAAGACAAATTCCCCCGAAACAAAGAAGAAACAAAACAAAAAACAATAATTTTATTCGTTTATTCATATTTGTTCATTTATTGGTTTATTTTATTTTAATTATTTATTTCTTTTATTTTCCTTTCCTTTTCTCAAGTCAAACAAAAAATTGTACCCGAAAGGATTTTCCATTATATCAAAACAGGGGGTGTGTAAACTTTTTTTGACTCCTACTTGGGGGTATGTGACCAATGAATTCGCCTATTGTTTTTGTAACCACCGGCTGTGCTAACCAATCAATGAAAACCTTCCAAAGTTACTATAAAAATTGTCGAATTTTGGATTCAATCAGTTCGCCATTAACGACGTCACGGACCGCACTTGATTCTTGGCCGTCATCTTGGTTACTGCCAATTACACTCAAGATCTGGTCTGAACTATGCCGCCATCTTTGTTCAAAATAATTTCTTAACACTTAACACACACACACACACATACACACACACACACATATATATATATACATATATATAATTTTTCTAACTAATATATATGCTTCTTCCCATGTGGGGGTAACAATTGGTAAATGGGAAAATTATGCCGAACTCGCATTTAGGTACAAAGGCGCGAAAATGAGAATTAACAGTAAAGGCGAACAGTTAAAATATATAGAGTCGATGAAAGTCGAGTAAAAATATAGGTCGATTAAAAGTTCGAGTATTGAAATCAGCACTTTTAATCGACCTATATTTTTACTCGACTTTCATCGACTCTATATATTTTAACTGATCGCCTTTACTGTTAATTCTCATTTTCGCGCCTTTGCACTTTTACTTCAACACCTGATGATGATTCGTGGACGAATAGTAAGCGCTCATGACAACAACAACTATGGAACTTTTATTGGACGTCGTTAACAAAGTCCGCGCAAACCGAACTACGCAAGACGTTACTGAATTTCCCGAATGCGATATCATTTATAGTGGGTTGAAGCGTTCTTATATATGTTGCTGCAAGAATTTAAAGTATGTTTCGTATTATTTTGATGTTGTATAAATTTTATGTCGTCAACAAGGACCTTTCTATTATTGGAGAGGGGACAGGTATGTTCTTTTATCAAATGCTTAAATATAGTGCAAGTATTATTTAGATCCATAGTAAGTCGCCGGGACAATCTAAATATATCTAGTGCTATGCTATATGAGTGTTATGTTATGATCGTTCACGTTATATAAGCTGTGAGTATATGTATACATAGGCTATGAATTTGACTTTTACGTTAGAAAATCTCTAGGTATGGGGCAACCATCTTGCCAGGTTTCGACATGATCCGTCCATTGATGTAGGCTGTAAGAGAGGACACACACACACACACGGCCATATATATATATATATATATATATATATATATATATATATATATATATATATATATATAACTACCTAATTTACTCACATAAAATTAATATACGAAATTATAGATTTATGCGTAACCTTTAAGTATTTACTTCAAAAATGCTCAATACGTGGGTATAGCTAGTTAGTACTTTACAAAATATATATGTCGATTAAGCTACACTGAATATTCCGCAATTCATCCACTCTAGGACTCTTCAGGCTTACCTGAAGAGTCCTAGAGTGGATGAATTGCGGAATATTCAGTTGTAGCTTAATCGACATATATATTTTATAAATTACTATGTATATATATATATATATATATATATATATATATATATATATATATATGTATATATATATACTTGTATTGTTTTGTAGAAAAAGAAATCCCATACAGTGCTCTATTATTAGGGAAAAAACCTTTCTCGAAATAAGAGCAATATATTTCTTGTATAATATATACAGGACTTTACATTTATATCGGTAGTCGGTACCGACGGTTTCAAGCCCGGTAGTTGAGGACTGCTCTTAATGTCCGCCTCAGGCTCTCTTCAGCCGACTCTCACCTGTCTTTAACCGGAACTGAAACTCTATATATGCCCACCATAATTTTTATTTATTCATTTATTTATTTTATCCTTTATTTTTTTTATTTTTTTTATTTATTTGTATGCTACTTTAATAAGGTAATACATTAGAAGCAATAAATTAAAAAGTGTGGGATGATGCCTTCTATATTATTATTTGTCTTTAAGCATCCCCCCTATCATTCAGTTTAAGTCTCGTTTAAAAGCGTTTTAAAAGTTCATTTTGAAGCTATGTCTAATCTCGTTTAAAAATAGGGTAATAAAATTTACATTGAAATAGACCTAGAAAGTGGCCAGGGGATGGTAAATACTAATATTTAAGTATCGCTTAAGATTTATTTTAAATAAATCTCTAGTTTCGTTTTAATTACGGTAATAATATTTAGTCAAATAGACTTAAAATGTGTAAAAATATGGCATATGTTTATATTTAAGTATCGTTTCACGTTTAAAATTATTTAAAACGTTATTTTAAAATTATATGTAATTTCGTTTTAAAAACGGTAATAAATCTTAGATTGAAATAGGTCTAAACGGTGTCAAAATTTGCGTTTTTATATTTAAGTATAGTCTCACTCTATTTAAAAACACGTTTTAAAACATTTAAAGTTTTAAACTTAAAAATTCTCTCTAGATCTCGTTTAAAATGGGTGATAAGATATACAACAATATAAAATAAAATATTTTGACATGTGTCTATAACTAAACCCTTTTTTTATCTTCGCGTTTTATCTGTTTTTCTATCCCAATTTATAAGAAGCGATTCTCTTCTATGTATACAGTCCTTCAAGCATTCGTTTCTTACATTTAAGCATCCATCTTCTTGGGTTGCTTTTAAAATATAATATTTTTCGGCATTGGAGAGCGGGCATTGTTTTAGCTCTGGTGAGTATGAAGGTTTTTACTCGATCTTTTTCCATTTCACCGTAAAAGGTGCACCTTCTTCTTTTAACTGCCAGATCTTATATAACTATATATATATATATATATATATATATATATATATATATATATATATGTATATATATATACATATATACATATATATATGTATATAAGAACAAGTAGTTAATGAAACATGTAAAAAACACTTTGAAAAGGAGTTAAAAATATTTTAAAGAGGAAGCAGAATATAAGTGGATAGTCCTTAATCCGCAGAGTTTCGAAGAAATACTTTCTTTCGAATCTTAGGGTAAGATTTAAAAAAATATGGAATAGGATTTTGCTTGCAAAAGTATTTGATGAGACTACAAGTAATATATATACATATATATATATATATATATATATATATATATATATATACTAGCATTTTAGCCCGGCATTGCCTCAGTATTTGGACGTGTATCTTGAGCAAAAAAAAAGGGGGTAATAGGAAGGCAGGCTCGAACCCGTACCGCGAAGGTTGAAATGAACGGGGGGAAAACATGGCGTCTTTACGGTTACGACCACCGCCAAATCTGAAGTGACTCATGTTTAAATTAAGGCTAGAAAATCGAAAGGAGAGGTAACTTTCAAAAATATCGGCAAAAAAGCGACCCTCCTGCAGAAAAAAATGCCAAGTTGAAGGTGAAGATATTAATTTTTTTAGCCAATTTTTGCTATTTGTAGTCTAAAATGTCGAACTTCAAAACGATACTGACCTTGGTAAATCCGTCGACGTTGTCGAGAGTTTAAGGACTACATGCCAACAAACTTACATGCACACATTTATATATGGGTAACTGATAATTTTTGACTTAACCCAATGATAAAGCTTGCCCTATCTCTGAATACCCTTTATGCAAAATTTCAAATGTTTAAACTAGAAATTGTTTGAGTAATTTGGTAGAGACCGAAGAGGTCAATTTTTTTTAAATCTGACCCCTATTATGACCCCTTAAAATTCATTGTTTTGTTCTCAAATCAAGTTATTAAGTTAGATACATGTCCAAGAGACTTATGTCTAAATTTTGAAGTCCTTTGACCCAAAATTCTCGTAGGAGTTTGGTAGAGTTCTCAAATGTCGCATCGTTGAATTTTGACCCCTTAACAGCCAAATTTTAGGCTGAAAACCGATGACAAAGATTGTCCCAAATGTCAATACCCTGTATATCAAATTTCGAGTCTGTAGACTTAAAATTTACAAAGTTTTTGCGTAGGGAAATGTACACACATACACAGACCCACAGACTCACAGACCCGTTCATTTATATATATATATATATATATATATATCTATATATATATATATATATATATATAAACAGAGATGTGTGTGCCACAGACGATTTCTGATTGGTTAATCCAATAATCACATCTCCTAAAAAACTATGGTTCGTAGGCTCTTAACTTTACCATAAAATATTATGGCTTTATTTATTGTCCATCTTGGAAGGGTTTAATTTTTTCCTAACTTGCGATTTACAAATTAAAAAAATACGAAACTTACACAATCTAACAATCGAACCTCCGACATCACGGCCGCCATTCTGGTGATAGCCGCAGACACGTACACAGAACACGAAAACAATGTTTTGAAAATCTAGCAAAACTTAATTTTCCTGACATTTTTTAATATTTAAAAATAAATTATGCCGGCTGATAAAATTTTAAAACTTTTTTTTTAAGCAAGAAAGATAAAATTAAAAAAAAAAAGAAAATGCGCGTTCACTCGTGGTCTTTTCATTTCGGGTTTGGGTACTTGTGCAGTTTTACATTGACATTAAAAAATGGAAATATTTTTAAAAAATATATTGTACGTACTCGTCATAGGATAAGTTCAAGTAGGGGTTTTCCCTTTTTTTTTGATAGCGAGGCCAAATTTCGCGAATTTGGCCTTTTTTTAAAGCAGTTTGGCCTTCAAAATTTCTGTTTGGCCTTTTTCTTCACCGATGAAATAAAAAAGCAAATAAAAACAACGCAATAAAACTTTTAAAAATACGGCACACTTTTGTTGTTCTTGTTTGTTTTGTTTTTTGTAATTTTCCTTTTTTTTTATTTTTTCAAGATAATACTATTAAATGGACACTATTATGCCAAATTAGCCCCCCCCAAAATGGACAAAAATTCGAGATTTAAGGTTTTGACGAGATAATTTAGCGAATTATCCGGACTATTGCGAGAGAACTATCCATTAGTTTTTCCTGAAATTTTGCCACAAATTGTATTTCAATAACATAGATGTGCATAGTAACAACAATTTTTGCCGAAAATTCCCGTTGCGTCCCCAGATTTCATCGGTGAAGAAAAAAAGGCCAAACAGAAATTTTTAAGGCAAAACTGCTTTAAAATAGGCCAAATTCGCGAAATTTGGCCTCGCTATAAAAAAAAGGGAAATCCCCCTACTTGAACTTTCTGTTTGGTTAAGAATCAAGAATGCTGAATTAATAATTACTCGCTTGTCGCATTTTTAAAAAATATTTTCATTTTTGAATGTCAATGGAAAACTGCACAAGAACCCGGGTTTGTATTACTGTACACATAGATGCGAAAAAGTTGTCAAACAACAAATATATAACAAATAAATGTTATCAAAGGCAAGATAAGTTACTTTTCTACCATCTGGATTTTTCGTGTTTTTATTCAATGTAACATATTTATTCATCTCGAAAAACGGGTTTGTATTACTGTACACATAGATTCGAAAAAGTTGATAAGATACGAAACAATATGCATAATATAAAAACAGCACGAAAACAAACGTTGTGATCCATTCCCAGCACACGCGCACGCACACACACTCTGGCGATAGCGGCACACACGTACAGACAACACGAAAATAAACGTTATTAGTACTACTATAATTTCCAGCACACGCGCACACACACACACACTCACGTCCACTACCGTCCTTGGCTACGTCACGTTATGGCAACCAAGCCTGCTGGCTAACACCAAAACCGTCTTAAAACGTCTTTATAACGAAGGCTACGCTAACACGCGATAAACACACAGTACATTTTATTTTCTTCATTTCTACGCAAATATTACGCAAATATAAATCATATAGAATATCTGTATGAATATAATTACACGTAATAGTTAAATAAAGATGATCATCGTATAAGAGAACCGAAAAAAAACTAATAGGGAATTAATTAAAAACGATAAAAAATATGCACATTAGCTAGATCTTTTGTAGATGAATGCAATTCCACGACTCATAAATAACAAAGTTGTATTTTCTTTTTAAATAAATAGAAAAAAGAGGTGTTGATAAGACTATCAATACACACAAAAAAATATAGATTCATTTTTGGGTAAAGTTCCCCCGGGTTTTCCTTTCACTTCAGTAAATAATGGTCTTTTATTATATACATGGCGTACTATTATCCTTATATATATGATGTTTATGTTTATATATATATATATATATATATATATATATATATATATATATATATAAGTGGTAGTGTCTGTGTGTGTCTGTGCGTCTGTGTGCATTTCCCTACGCTAAAACTCTGTCAATTTTAAGCCAAGAGATTGGAATTTGATATACAGGGTACTGAGATTTGGGAAAATCGATGTGATAGGTTTTCGACAGAAATTTGGCGATTAAGTGGTCAATATTCAACGATTTGACCTTTGAGAACTCTACCAAACTCCTCCTAAAATTTTGGGTCTAAACACGTGATGTTTTAGATATAGATTCCTTGGACATGGATCTAACTTATTAACTTTACTTGATCCCTAAACAATAAATGTTAAGAGCTCATAATAGGGGTCAAAGTTTTAAAAAATTGACCTTTTTTTTCTCAGCATTAACCTCAAAACACCTGGGCAACGCCGGGCACCGATTGCTAGTATATATATATATATATATATATATATATATATATATATATATATATATATATATATATATATATATATATATATATATACTGGTTATGGCGTTGAGTTTGCGCCTTTACCTGGAAAAATGGAATGTACTATCTGTATGTGGAGTAATAAGATAATGACAGGTGCTATCATGATTGATCCATTAGTGTGGGCTGTATGAGAGTGCTGCACACACACACGCGGACGTTAATAACTTACACACACACACACACACACATATATATATATATATATATATATATATATATATATATATATATGAATGATTACTTTTGATATCTTTCTGACAAATGCTCTCTACCAAACTAATCTGTCAAGTTTGAGTCTACAGACTTAAAGCTTAGTATATGTATGGGAATAAGAACGGTGGAAGAAATTCGCTGTGATTTCATCCGGTACAAATAGCTGCTAAGCGTGCAACATGTAAAAATCATGGGCCATTGCATGTCATAAGTAGATTTAAAATGATATTTCTTTATTGCGCAAATATACATTAACTAGCAGGGAAGCCCAACGTTACCAAGAATTGAATGATAATAAAGAATATTTAACAGTACCATAATTGTATTCTCTCGAAGTCATATTTCACTCAAATCATTAATTGCTACTCTAACTGTCGGTCCATTTCTGTACACCGTGAGGACTCTTCACATGCATACCTTCAATTTACTATATTACCTAGCATATATTGCACCGTACAGAGTCTACTTCCGATTTTATAGAATTTTGGTTCATACATAATGGCCTGAATTAAATATTAAAATAAAAAAAATTCCTGGTTCTATTGTGCAGTAATCGGAAACGTTCGCCTGTTTTTTTGTCTTTCATCGAATTTCTTTTCGCTTATTGGTTATTGTTACTTATCTAAGACATTTCTATACAAAACCTATCTAAGAATTTTGTCCGATGCATAAAATACATTTGTGTCAAATTTCAGAAATAGGGCCTAGCCACTTAGGAATCTATAGAATACGAACATACACAAACACACTCGCAAAATCCTTTTTATATAATAGTAGATATATGGATGCGTTTGCAGAGTATTATTCCTAAACATTTCATATGCATAGTAATCTGGCTCAGCTCATAACGGATAAAGCTAGAGAGTTACATGAATTGATTGAGATTCTGGTTGATGGAATCCAAAACTTGTTTTTTTTTTTACAACCATCTATATGCTGAATAAAATGCAATAATCAGTATAATATTTATTATATAATAATAAATATGGAATCTGCTTAAATTTAAATGTGTATGGGTGTGTTATACGACCGGGCTACACCGTTGACAAGAACTATATATTAGTACATTACAATGCCCACAAGATATTGCCCTAATAATAATACACACGAAATCAGCATAAATTTAATACCATACGTAACATCACACACACACACACACATACACACACACCTATATATATATATGTATATATATATATATATATATATATATATAGTCTTTGAAGTTTTTAACATTTAAAACTATCCAAAAAAAATAAAAATTATCATTCGTTAGAAAACCATCTAGTCAGTAAGTCATTTAATCACCTGCAATCACTGCATCAACTCGCTCTCGAATTTACTATAATACCAATAAGTTATTTTTCAAGGGATCATCAGTTGTTTACCATGGAACACTGTTTCGTGGGTTTAAAAACAAAACAGTATATTACATCATGGCTCCCCATCAATGTTGATCAAACACCACCACCCTTAATCTTAGGAAGAAGACATGTTACAAATATTTGATCCAATTTCCTATTCTTAATTGCAATTACTAACCTTTTCATACTATAAAAATGAATTTCTTACCTGTGCGATTCATCAATTTCCACATTCAAAATGGATACATTTTTTAATTTTCTAATTTATCAGTCTTGTATTTATAAGATTAGGATCAATCCATTTAACTACTTATCACCCAATTATGATTAGCATTTAGTATATTTACATTCTTATTTAAAATTAGATATTTAAAGGTTAAAAATATTTTTACATATGTACATTTTTTTAATATAAATTTATCATATATACTTATAAATACATTTCATACATTGCTAATATAGTTTTGGATTTCCTTTATTAATATAGTCTGGTTAATCTTAAACGATTCAAAAGCATCAGGATAACGAACAAATGCTTTATTTAACTATTTAAATATTTTATTTTTATCCCCACCTTGTTTTATCATCCTTCTTACTAAACTAGAAACTGGTGGTATAAAGTCTGTTAGTTTTAAAGTAACGCGAGCTATTCTCAAAAACTCTGACATAATGGTTCCATAAAACATAAAAACAGGACAGGTGCTATCTTTATGGGGCATACGTACTATTTTAAAGGGGAAAGCGTTTCTTTTATCAAATATTTTATAAAGAAAAATCCCATCCTCAATTTTTATATCTAAATCCATATATATATATATATATATATATATATATATATATATATATATATATATATATATTAGCATATCGATCCGGCGTTGCCCGGGTGATGGTCTGTACCCTTTAGCAGTGATTTTTTCTAGGTCAAAGCCAATAAAATTTTCCTCACATCCGATTATCCTATATCTCAAATTTCGAGGCTTTACATCTAAATTGGCATAGTAATTTGGTAGAAAACGTAAAAACGGAATATTTTGAACTTTTACACCATTTGTTTTCATTTTCCGTTAGCTGAAGAGATCCAATCTGATGGTAGACCTGCCTCTGCACTTCGAATGTTGGCATAATACCTCTTTCATATTGATAACTGGCATAAAGCCCCCTCTATATTGGTAACTGGATGCGAAATACATCATCTGAATTCTTGTTAATAGACTCCAAATCTTGTTTTTTTACTACCTTCCATATGCTGAATAACATACAATAATCAGTATAATATTCATTCTATATTAATAAATATGGAATCTGCTTCAATTTAAATCTGTTTTAGTGTATTTTACGACCGGGCGAAGCCGTTGACGAGAACTATATAATAGTGCATTAAAATACCCCACAGGGTATTGCCCTTATAATAATGCACACAGAATCAACATAAAATTTAAATATCATACGTCAGGATATTTTAGGAATCAGCAACAACGGGTGACTTCCTAGTTTAGACAATTTTGATTGTATATGATTATATTCTTTTTTTCAACAAGCAATGAAAACTTTAAAAATACTTGCATCTAACATTATGTTTCTACGCCACATAAACCAAACAAATCTGAATTTTAACAAAATAATTGTCAATTAATAATATAGTTTATTTATAATAAAAACACATATTACTCTGTATTTTTTTACCCTGTGTGTGTATATATATATATATATATATATATATATATATATATATATATATATATATATAAGAACATTGACACTTCACTGTTTTATTTGTTTTTCTCTTAACTCTTAGCAAAGTGTTATTCTTTATTTCTTTATTTTTTTTTTGCAAAACCCGGCTTTTTTGCAAAACCCGACGAGTTCAGTGAATACACATCAGAATATTTGAACCTGGAATACTACAAATATTTTCTACACAATATCAAAATCAAAACGCTAAATGCTAGCTTATTTAAATGTTCTTGCGCGTTTAATTGAATTGTTGTTTTGTATATATTCGAAAATGGAAATAGGCATTTTAAAAGAAGACACTATAACGGATCAATAAAAGTGAATGGTGAATAAAAAAAACGTATAAGAGAAACTTCTTTTTAACCAGTGGCATTACAGCTAAAAAGTTTATGTTCTTTCTGATTCAGAATTCATATATAAATATACAATCTATCTACTGTATTATATAATAAAATAATTGCAGTAATTACCGTCTAGGCAAAATTGCCGTAGGTTTTTAATAAATGCCAAATACAAATGTATTATTCATTATAATAAAACCCTATATTTCATCCTAGCAGCAACATTACTCATAAACGCACGATTAACTTTCCATTTCTGTTTACAAAAAATAACAATTTCTCCATTCTGAAATTCCCTCATTTTCTATTAGTTGAGACCTGAAAAAACGATTATTCCGGATTACAATCTTTACACGTACACGAACACGCTCGACATTTACAAATATGGTTGGCCTGTTTACAAAACATAACACATAAACAAATACACTTATCCAAATACAACCATATCACACTGCCAATATCTGAAATTTAAGTAGTGATTCTCAATCACTTACGTGTGTATACATAACCTATTTAAAACAACAACACCCTCCCAGAAATACCATGAAAACAATGTACATCCCATGCGGGTTTACCTTTTACGCTTCCCGGGCGGCGATGTTTTCCTTCTACTGAATCAATCTCTTAATAAAAAAAAACATGTCTCCCTCAAAACAATGACAAATTAAGGGGTGCTGAATAGGAATATCACATTAAATTCGTTTCCATGTTATGAAGTAATTACTAGCTGTCCAGAAAGTTGGTGCTTATTTTACCTTAAATATATAGGAAACTGATCCCCCAATATCCGAAAAGTCAATTCTTCACATCTTGAGTTATATCAAAGGCCTATTGTTAGAAATTTTAGCATTGATACACCAATGCTTACATATGTACGCGCTAAGTATTCGAAACTAACCCCCCCACACACAAAAATACGCTGAAAAAACACACATTACATTTAACCGTGTTTATCTTCAGTGAGATTTTTTCATTCTACTTTGCTTGATTAGCTGTCGTTCCATTTTTAATTTTAAATATTTATAGTTTTTTTTTTATTCTGATAACACCAAACAGTTTTGCACCCCAAGAAAAATGGCATCCCCTTAACCATAAATGTTCTGCATGTACGCTATAGACTTATTATTCTACAATCCTTACACATCCTTTGTATGTTTGCTTTTACTCAAATTGTACTTTTTTGTTTTCTTTGAAGAAAAGCGAATTTGTAAAACTTACCTTCAACTTTAAACTTTTCTGGCGAATTTTGAAGGCTCCCCTTTATGCTGATTCAGAAACTATTATTTATATTTGACGGATACAGCTACTTTACAAGATATACGGCCCTCTCGGCGCAGTTATTTCTCACCCCCGCCAAAATATAAAGGTACTTTGAACCAAATATTTTATGAATGTAGATTACAAACTTATTTAATTTGCATTAGAGAGCACTTACTTGTTATGAGTTTGCATTTACATCAGTTGTGTTTCTATTAAATAAAGACTTCAACCATCAAATCAAGTCTAATCAATACAATAATGTTAGATGTGAAATGCACCCAAACGTGGCTGTGCCTGTGCTTAACTGTTTGCAAGGCAATACTCTAGAACCTGCCCCCATTTTGAAATAGTATTCAGCACTTTGATTTAGCTAATGATATAACACACTTGTTATAAAATCTTACTTATAACATCTGCATATTACAAATTCAGTCGTTACTGTTTCTAACTGGAGTTAAACCATAACATAGCGCACGTTACATTTTACGACATAGTTTAGCAGGAGAGAAAATGAATGCTTCAAACACTAACCTCGAATACTTCAAGTCTATCTGTAACGTAGTTTGCCAATATACCCTGGCATGAGAACACTTTTTGCTACAAGTTGTTGGTTGGTTGCTTTTGTTTCATGGCACATTATCCATTTTCAGGTTATTTAATGCCACATCTAGTGATTTGGAAGAAAACAAATTTAACGGATTATATTTGTTTTTTCCAAGTCTGTTTATATTTAACCCAAAGTTGGGACCCTTACAGGTGCTACCACTCCTGGTCAGTGGCAATTAAAGGGTGGATCCACACTCCGTAAATCCGTTGGACCTCACCATCGGATATAGTTTAAGGTCATATCCAGGACCATTTTTGCTACAAGTAAACTCTCGCTAAATATTTACGATCACATAGTATTCGCAGCCTAATTATGGGCCTCTTTCTATTGTTAGCAGGCACTGATGTCTAAAAGGTATAGTACAAGGTGCTCGAGTTATGTTAAGCCAAGCAACAGCACGAAGAATGATACTTAACCAGACCCGTGAAATTATCGATTTGAAATTTAATAACTCCAGGAGACCACAGAGCATATATTCAATAAGATATTCTTACGGAGAATTCGGTATAAGTAAATTATCTTCCCTTCGCTTTTGAGAGGTAAAAGAAAAAAAAACATTATAATATTAGAATATTTTTGAATCTCACAGAGATTAAAAGAGGGGGCTCTGATTTCTAAATCATATAGAAAAAAGTAAAATAAAACTAAAAAACATTGCTTAATCACTTTTTTTTAAAAATTCTGGTTCTTAATGGATCACAGAGTAAATTTATGATTAACATCCACAGTAGGAGAATATTTGTGAATAGAGGACGAAGTGCGTGGCAATACATTGACACATCCTTGCAAAACTGCAAACTATAAACAAGAATTATATGCAACTAAGATTTAACAATATAACATTTTCTAGACATTGTCTTTTGCAAAGAAACCTGCTAAAAACCCTCAGGCCGAAAAACAATTCGTCTGTTTGTTTCTTTGTTTTTTATTACTAAGAGCAGAGAACGAAGCTGAAAATAGAGACGGGGGTAGGGGTTATGATTCAATTGCAAAAATCATATAAGAGAGCGAGATGATAAAAAAGAAAGAAATGTTGAGAAAAAAAAAGAAAATAAGTCAGTTTGTAAAGATGTGATTGGGCGCTGTATTAATATTTTCGTGCAAACGATCATGTTAAATAGTTCAGTTCTCATAACCCTTCAAATAAATAAGTGCATGAACTATTTGTTCGTGGTGAGAAGAATGAACTGCCCAATACAAAAAAATGGTGGTATAAAATAGTCCAATATTTTAATCATACTTACTACAGAGGAATGAGATGGTAATGACCTCACACAAACTAATTAACACTCATTAATTAATTGACATCCAATATCGTTTTGAGACTGCACCAAGATTATAAACAACGCCGTTTTAGACATTTAATCAATATTTTAATAATAATAATAAGAAGAAGAAGCAGGAGAAGAAGAAGAAGAAGAAGAAGAAGACAATTGTATTAATAAATTCCGAACAAGAGACATTAAATATTAGTCTATCAATATTTTAGGGCATAATTATGGGTAAAATAAATAAAAAATGTAATTGTGTTATTCTTGATGTAACTCTTAAACTCTTAAACACACATTATACAGTCAATATTGGAAAAACGCTACCTAAATCTATAAAACAAATGTTCTATGTGAGAGAGAAATGTTTACGTAGCGCACATTTATGTAATTATGTTAGGGATGATACCGTATCCAGTGGCAATTATAAAGCCAATTTCGATTAAACAGCATACGTCTCGCTGATGACTTATATTTATCATGCCGAATATGCTTGAAAATCACGCAAATTCTTTTCTCATCAAAATTGGCATCATCTACTTATTCATTTAAAAGTCATATTTTTATGATAAATCTCAAACACGACAGTTCCACCGCAATACGAGTACAAACCTGGATCAATTTCCTTAAGAGAGTTACATCCAATTTTTCGTAATTTAGTAACCGTTTTTTTTTCCATATTTTATAAACAATGAGTATTTTTAATGATCAATTAAATGCGGCATATACATATAATGTATGCATACTTATACATACATGTATACACACACAAATGTATATATATATGTATATGTATGTATGTATATATATATATATATATATATATATATATATATATATATATATATATATGAGGAAATTCATATCCTACCTTTTATCAAAGATTTTCTGAATTATCGCCAGTAATTATACTGATGTCTGCTTAATAAATAATCGATACTTCCTGTACAAAATTCTCTTAAAATTGTTAGTAAATCATTTCGGTAATCAGCTATAACGTTAAAACGATGGAAATATTGTTCATGAACTAATTGCCTTGTAACTTCAACTATGAAAAGAATTAAAAAAGTAATGTATGGATTTATCCAATTCAAGATAAAATATTATGACCTCATACACAAACGTTTTCCTATCAACTAACACGCTATCGAAAAGCGTTTAATTCATATAGTTATTTCTCTATATCTATATATCTGTCTATCTTTATATATATATATATATATATATATATATATATATATATATATAAAGAGAGAGATAAAAAGAAATAGAGAGATGTGGGAGTTATTCATCTCATCTAATGCTGTTGTAAAGAAAACTTATGGAAGGCGTAAGAATATATATATATATATATATATATATATATATATATATATATATATATATATAGAGAGAGAGAGAGAGAGAGAG
This sequence comes from Euprymna scolopes, assembly GCF_053919585.1. Taxonomy (NCBI): domain Eukaryota; kingdom Metazoa; phylum Mollusca; class Cephalopoda; order Sepiida; family Sepiolidae; genus Euprymna; species Euprymna scolopes. Next base: position 57,238,680 of record NC_136487.1, read on the forward strand.
AGAGATAAATGTAAGCATTACTAACAATATGCGTCATCATTTTATATTCATATTTCTATATCTACCTTCTTTCTCTTTCTAGTTGCCGTTGGATCTTTAACTATCTTTCCTTTATTTTGCTAGTTACGTTTTTTCTCCTAACGCATTATGTATCCTCTCATAAACGCTTTATTCTTCTGGCTGGGAATCGTAAATATGATAATGTATGTTTTAAGTGCAATACACTAATTTTATTTTTATTGCTTCTGAGCAACGCCGAATATAACCAAAAAAAATGATGTTCTTTTAACTAATTTCATTCAATCCGCTCGCTTTTACAATATTAACAGAAATTATTTTAATAAGGAAAAATGTTTAAAGAGAAAAAAATACCATGACGCAATGTACATTTGTTGAGTACTTACAACGTTCCGTTGAAAAAAAAGGTGAATCTCACGTATCAAATATTACACAGTAATATTAATAAATACATTTTTGCTGCCTGCCTCCACCGGGAAGAACAAAACGAAATATTATAAAGTATTCCTCATAATTAGGTTTCATTGCAGTTCCAAAAATACAATTCAAATCCAGATACTAAAATTGTTATAGATAATGCCATTTTATTTCCTACCAATGAGGGTAATCTCATACCTACAAACAAGACACTACATTTAAAGTCCTAGCCAAAAGGTCCTGGATATGACCCTAAACTATATCCGATGGTGAGGCCCCAGCTTGCGGGCTTTGAGGAGTGTTGAGCCACCCTTTAATTGCAATTACTCCCAGGTCCACTCTGACCCGGAGTGGTAGTACCTTTTAGGGTCCCAACTATGGGTTAAATAGAAACCGACTTGCAACAAACAAACATATTCTATTAAAAAAAATTCTTCAAAATCACCGAATTCGGCATTAAATAACCTGCAAAGGGACGATATGCCGTAAAACAAAAACAATTAACCAATAGCCAAAAATACAGGAAAAAATGCACGCAACTCTGGTTACATGCAATCAAAACAGACAGTACTCCACATGCCACTATCGATATGAATAAAACGCGATGGTATTTCCGGGAATGATGTTATCCTGACAACAAAAGCGGTAGTGTATTATCCTTACTTACGAGAAATGGATGGGAAATATATACGAGGAGTGTCTCAAGGCTACAGGACAGGTACTACACTATTAACCTCACTTCCAAAAAAGTGATTGTAATGATCTGATGAAAAACCTATCCTCATAATAATTTGAAGAACATTTCGAAAGATATTCATCGATGGAACCGCCGTTGTTTTCTCCAATGAATACTAATTTCATTGGCTCATTTGAAAAATATTACATCATAAGATCATAAATATTACAAAAAAGAAGTTAATTCCGAGGAGAATGATTACTATACAAAAACTTGGACATTACACGACTCCCGCATCTACAAAGAGTGTTTTGTTCCTAAAAGATGGTTACATGAACACAGAAAAATTCATTAGAATTATAGAATGGAAGAATGGTGTCAATCAAATAATTGTGATAATGCACAACACTCCAAGACAAAAATGTCCATTGCAATTCGAGGATAGATGGTCTTCTGAAAAACAACCCCAGACATTACATTATCATTCCTATCTAAAATGGAGGAGATTATGGTCTTATAATAGCTTAACATACACCATGTGACTCCCTCTTCAAACAAAATTATAGGATAGTAATACCTAGGAGTATTCATGTTTTAACACAGGAATCACAAATTATAAAGGCCCGGAGGTTACTCGAGGATGAGAGTGAATGGGCACACATTAGTCAATGTAATTATAGCGTAGTAAACGTAAGTAGTGGGCATTTTATAAGTTGGATTACTTAGGCGGTGTGTTCATCAAGAAATTGTTTACATTAGACTTGAATACAATCAGATTTTAGTCCGCTGGATCGCAGGCAGTCATAATAGAGAGTTCCACAGGCGTGCAGTTCTTAAAAAAGAAGATTTGTCAATGGAATCTACATTTAGGTTTAGGCACAGATAAAGAGTGTGGAAAATAACTGATAGTGGTTTTGGTTAGACGAGTGATTTTCTGGAACGTTTGGCGAGGTGGGACCGTAGATTAAAGCTCAGCTGAGCACTTGCCATAAAATTACCAAATAACAAGCATTTCATTGTCAATAGTTCCAAGAAAAACATGCCTACGACTACAAAAAAAATGTTACTGCCTGGGTAATTTCAATAAAATGAAATTGACACTACATAACCCAAACAACAATGTGCAGCAATCTTTCCTGGAATAATAATCTAATAACCACAACAAAGTTACTACATGTTTACAAATACTACAAACAAGAGAGAAAATTGTTCGTTATAGGGGGTAATCTCAATACAAAATTTTAAATAATACGACAAAATAACCTCTTCAAACAAGAACATAATATGATGTTAATTCGGGCAAGTAAGGCCTCATTACTCCTGGCATATATTAAGTTATTACAACCATGAAGCAAAGGAGGATGTATAATCTGGGAGGACGTTTCGTGACAACGAAACACACATACCACACCCTTTTTTTTTTCATTATAAAATATCGATAGTAGTCCCACTAATTAAATTCTAATGTCTAAGGAATAAATACTACTCCGGAAATAGAACTCTTCTTACGCTCTAGAAAGACATAGCATTCCAATTGGCAAAAAGACGCTTGACTCTTATGGCAAACGGACGTTAAGTATTTTTAAAATCCATCCTTAATGTTTTTCATGTTTACCTTGTTTAAAGTTGTTTTTCTTCTTTTATGTATGTATTTGTATTTATTTGTATATATTTTCCTGTCTTATTCGTCACCCCACCCCATGCTAAAAAGGAAACTAGCGATAAAAAAAAAATGCCGTGAATTATTTTTTCTCTATTAGAGTAGATAAAGTTGGGGCTTTTAAAGCATAAAAAAAAGTTACGACTTTTTTTTAAAGGTAATTTTAATATTTACACATCTGAACGTAACGACTTTTATTCTATAAATAGATATGAACACGTGCACAATTACTCCGGAAATAGAAATATTCTTACGCTCTAGAAAGACACAACATGCCAGTTGGCAAAAAGACGCTGGACTATTATGGCAAACGGACGTTAAGTATTTTTAAAATTCATCCGTAATGTTTTTCATGTTTACCTTGTTAAAAGTTGTTTTTCTTGTTTTATTTATGTATTTGTATTTAGTTGTCTCTATTTTCCTGTCTTATTCGTCACCCCCCCATGCTACAAAGGAAACTAGCGATAAAAAACAAAACAAAATGCCGTGAATTATTTTTCTGTGTTAGAGTAGATAAAGTAGGACTTTATTTAAGTAAAATACTTAATATATACTATTACTGCAAGCTTTCCTATATTGAAAATGTTTGCTTCCTGGCCAGCCAATCAAACCATCTAATATGGTTAGTCTTATTTTCAATTATATCCGAAATAAAATACAGTGATATTAGCAAAGAAAAAGTCACCTATGAAAACGAACCTCCTAAATTAAAACCTTCAATAATTATCTAAACTCGAATGTAAATTAATATTAAGCCGACTTTACAAATTGATAAAAGTTAATTATTGGATTTAAATGATAAAGGTGAAGCTCCATTAATCAAACTCGCGATAGATAACGACGAACTTCAACCACTTAATATGGGAGGGAGATTATCATCAAAAGTGTCCTGAATTGATAACTTAGCACCGGACTTACAACTTAGATATAATTAAGTCACTTGTACCCATTCCCCTCCTTCCCCCTTTTTTAATGGAGAGTAGATAATACAGTGGATGTGTTATCGGCAGCTCCAGAAACTCTCGCTTCTCTTTTTTGTCCCTCAGTCCTCATTCAATGAGTGATTTTTCTTAAAAAGGATGAAGAAAAAGCTGCTTAAAGGTCGATAGTACTTGATGAACAGTAGTCTGAGATGTCGGAAATTTTTCTGTCTCTATGTCTGTCCTTGTGGCCATGTAACTAGTAAGGGTGCTGGAGGTAAACGTTTTGTCTGGGCTGACGTTATCCGCCTGATAGCCAGGGACACGGACATTGGATTAACCATTAAGGAGGCTGTCCTATCAGCAGGCGCATAGTACTGGGACTACTGTATTGCCATTTGGTGAGTGGATCTGGATCATGCAGTAGTCTCTGGTGGGGCCTCTCGATGCCATACTAGTAGGTAATTGTTACGCTTTTACCTTTTTGCGTGCTACAAAAACAATCCTGTCTTTTCCTCTCTTACTTTCCCTCTCTGTACTGCTCTAACCAAATATGCCGACCTGTTTCCACAATTCCCAAAACCTCAGCATGAAATATCTCCATAAAAAACTCGAATAAACCATGAACCCCATCTTCCAACGTAGACCCCTACTACCAAGTCTCCTTCTCCAACATCAGGGGTCTACGTTCCAACCGTCCAGAGGTTGATACACAATTACAGGAAATGAAACCGAACATATTATTTCTAAGCGAAACTGGAATAGGGCCGACTACTTCCCTAGATGAGTTCATAATTAACGGATACTCTAATTTAATAGCTAAATCTGACCCCCAAGATCGTCATGAGCATGGAATATGTGCCTACATTAAAGATGGCTTCCCGTCCGGCAGGGATATCTCTAGAGAAGATCCTAACATACCCTATATGTGCTTCCGGGTTGCACTTGCTAACACCACTGTATTTATATTTGCCCTCTATCGGCCCCACCACAGCGGAGTTACTATCTTTAAGAGCATATCTGAGAAAATAGACCACATCCTGTCTGCACATCTCTCGGCTAACATCTACATCTGTGGTGACTTCAACGTCCATAACGTGGAATGGCCAACCCATTAAATAAGACGGACGATGAGGGGTGGTTTTGTCATGATTTTGCCATTGCTTATGATCTCACTCAGATTGTTCGCGAACCCAACCGTGTGCCCGATACACCCGATCAATATGCAAGCCTCCTAGACCTTTTTCTCGCAACTTCCCCTGCGCTATGCTCATGTTCCGTTCACTCTCCTCTAGGATCCTCCAACCACTCCGTTGTATCAGTTAAGATAAAAACGAAATCTAATAAGTCCCCAGACGTACCTCTCCACCCTACTGTATACCGATACTATATGGCTGATTGAGATAGCTTCCGTAAATTCATATCTGCTTTACATCCGCACTCCATGTTTAAAAAGGAAGTGTCCTCTATAGTATCAGATCTGAGAGAATGGTTAATTGTAGGCATAGACTAATTCATACCATCTATAAAATTCCAACAAAAACCTAACAGCCAGCCATGGTTCTCCCCTGAATGTACTGCTGCTATCGCGCACAGTAATCACTTTTTCCATAGCTACCAGCGTAATAGATGCACTGAGATAAAAGCTGCGTTCAGGACTGTCAGTAACCACTGTAAAAGAGTAATAAAAATGCAAGAGACCTAAATGCCCAGTCTGTTAAATTCTAGGTAGCTGATCAGCGGTTTGGTTCCCACCAATTTTGGCAAATAACGAATAGGATCCTGAACAGAAGTGTACGTTCTATCCCACCCATTATCAATGGACCAGAGGTCATCTTGTCAGCATCAGACAAGGTCAAACTATTTGCAAAGAACTTTGCAGTTAATTCTACCCTATGCGACGAAGGCCATCAACTCCCCATATTTCCTCCTATTACACAGAACACGCTAGGGAGCATACAAATATCCGTGCATGAGGTCGCCAAGCTAATCAAGAACCTTGATTCCAGTAAAGCAACTGGTCCTGACGGTATCCCAAATATAATGTTAAAAAGCTTCAACCAGAACTTGCACCCATACTTACAAAACTGTTTAAGCACTGCCTTAAGGAGAAGTGATTTCCAACTCCCTGGAAGACCTCATCAGTTTTCCCTGTATTTAAAAATTCAGGTGATAAGTCATCTCCCTCTCAGTACAGACCAAAAAGTATCCTGTGTGTTATGAGTAAGTTGCTGGAATCCATATTAAATAGAGAAATAGACAACCACCTCAGCAGAAACAACATTTTTCGTGACACACAATATGGTTTCCGCTCTGCAAGATCCACCGCAGATGTGTTGACGATTAAATCTTACAAGATTAGTGAATCTCTTGACAAAGGCTTCCTTTCTAGGGCAATTGCTCTTGACATATCCAAAGCCTTCGACAAGGTATGGCATAAGGGTCTACTTCACAAGATTTCCAGCTACGGTATAACTGGAAATGTTTTCTAAATCATTAAATCATTTCTCTCCGATAGACTCATAGAAGTAGTGGTCGATGGACAAAAATCAGAGGCCTGCAGTATTAATGCTTGAGTCCCTCAGGGGTCAATCCTATGCCCAACTCTCTTCCTGATCTACATCAATGACCTCCCTAAACACATACTTATATAATTCGTTGACATCTACGCTGATGACACGACCATCTACGGCAACACGTCAAAGACTGTAAATGACAAAGTTCTCTCTGATTCTTTCTCCTCTGATCTCGAGCGCGTGGTACAGTGGGGGAAGACGTGGCTGGTTACCTTTAATGCATCTAAAACCAAACTCCTATCCTTACATCACCAACGCTCTGATCCCCATCTGGCATCAATTGGGATGGATGGCTCTCGTCTGGGAGAGGCCCCGTGTTTTGACAAGCTTCTGGGTTTGTCCTTTACTCCTGATCTGAAATGAAACACGTACATCAAGTCTGTTGCCAAGGTCGCTGGAAAGATGGTGGATCCTTCTACCGTTCCAGAAGATATCTCACTACTGATGCAATTCTCTATCTATATAAAAGCCAAGTTCCCCCAAGGATGGAATACTGCTGCCATATCTGAGCAGGATCTACTAAAAACAGCCTATCATGCCTTGACAGAGTACAAAATAGACTTCGTGGCTTAGTGGGGGATGCCCTTTTCTCTACCTTGCAACCTCTCCCCCACAGTAGAGACGTTGCGAGCCTATCCTTTTTTATCGTTATTTCCATGGCAGGTGCTCGTCTGAACTCCAATCTCCGGTCCCCCTCGCCATCTTTCACGAAAAACACTCGTTTAGCCGAATCCACCGTGAAAATTGTCCCCCACTCTTTATCTGTGCCTAAATCAAAACGTGGATACTATTAACAAAGCTTCTTTCTTAGAACTGCGCGCCTGTGGAACTCTGTACCGTCTGCCTGCTTCCCACCTGACTACATCTTGGATTTGTTCAAGTCCAACGTTAACAAATTTCTAATGAACCGCCCCCTTAAGTAAACACTTAATCAAATCTCCACACTAACGTAATGTACTTTCAATAACACTTATCCCTGAGTGGCTTCCGGGCCTTGATAAGTGGTGGCCACTGTGTAAAAAAAAAAACTACCTTAAACAGTTCTATTATAAAGGGAGGAAATAATGTATGTGAGGATGCTCTTCTTACAGCTTCTTACAGCAAACCGGACACTCTCCTCAGAGAAAAAGCTGATAGTAATCCCGTACAGAATGATTTCATAATGGCGGAACAATTAAAATACATAAAGGGCGAGATAATGTCAAGAAGGATAGTCTCAATTAAACTAATCAGAGACTACATACCTCATCTCTCCAAAAAGGAAAAAAAACTGCTAGTAACCCATAAAGGATAGTCTCATAAACACAGAAAATTTACTGAATTTCCCTACTACCAAAAATAAACAAGATAATGCCTAGTAATATAGTCTCCTGGCAAAAACCCAATATATACTCTATTGCATTTTCTTTCAATTACAGTTGCTAGTAACCCCTGAGTATATCGACTCATGAGCATAGAACATATACTATATTGTCACATCTTAAAATAAAGAACGAGATGCCTTTGAATAGACTTGTATGACAAACAATGATACAAGACTACCTGGCACGCTTTATGAAGCTACTATAACTATCTGAACGTGTGGTCTCATGAGCACATCTATTCCATCATATTTACTTTCACAAACATTAGGATAAGATATATGAATGTCGCATAGCGTTTTTCAGTCACAAAAGACAAAAGAAGTGCCTGTCGTATCAAGTCATCCACAATCGAATTTGCTGTAAAGTTATTAATAAATGGAATGGCTTTATCAGGTACTGATGAAATTACTTCAGATCTAGCATGGATATTGATAGAGAATACGTCTTTGTAAGTTATTAGCCCAAACTCCTGGTATCTTGTCGCGCTGTTGGGGCATATCGTTTGATCTGCGTATCATTAGGCAGCGTTTTTACATTTACAGAGCTATTGTTAAAGACTTGAAAAAAAAAATGTTTACAAAACAGAAGTTGCCTGTTGTCTTTAGCAAAGTCTGTTTAAATGAAAAAAATACTGCAATTCAGAAAAACGGTAAATGATGTTTTAAGTCAATAAAAAGAAAATTCGTGACAGTTCCCACTAATATATTACCGAAAATCTCAATAAGAAACTATTTCATCGTCCATTATATTTTTCACGAAATGGCTACACATAAGTTCCAGCAGATTGAATATTTGGATATGGCATCTTCCTGCAGAAATAAAAGAAAATGCGAATAAAAATAAATAAAAATAAATGAAATTTAATTTAGTGAGGAAAAATTAAAGAAAAGCAAATGTAGGTGAAGGGATGAAAGAAAACTGAATAAAAGATAAATAAAGTCAATTTAGAGAAGTAATGTTAATAGAAAGCCAATGAATTAAAATTAAAAAGAAATGAATACAAGTTTAAATGAACGCAAATTAATATAAAAAAAAAACTAATGGAAAATGTGTTAACACAAATAATCAAAATGAACTAAAAATAGAAACTAACTCGCCTGAAGTGTAAAATTATGGTAGCAAATGATGGAAAATAAATATCATATAAATGTAAACAAATACACGAATATAAGTTGTATAAGAGCAGAAGTATCTAATTTGAATAGTAGAGAACATAGTAACAACATAAATTTGTCTCGTGTTTTAACAAATCTGCTCTATCTAATATATTGAGTACTCCTTTATTAATGTATACCGATTTCGAAAACTTATATCTTAATTTTGAATGCCAGACAATGCTAAGTAGAGTATGTGTATAACATTATATTAAAGAGTATGTGTATAACATTATATCAAAGTGAAGAGAATTTAAAAATAAAAGCTGTTATTTTTTACTAAAATTCCAGCATGTATGCTCACCTCACAGTATAATAAAATAATAAAAATTATGACAGACTCTTTTATTTTTTATAAATATCACATGTGTACGCAAACCTCACCATATCAAAAAATGAATAATTAAAGTAAAACGTATTTTTACATTTTTTTAGTGACCTCATGAGTTTTAGGTCTCCTCGGCCATTTTACTGATATTAATGTGTAGTAACTGTTTCTTTAGTTGATTCTTTACCTATTTTCTCAAATCAAAGTTTAGTGTCTTGTTCAGAATCATAACAATCTCATCAGTATTACTAAGATAAAATTCTACTGCCTGTTCTCATCATCACAACGAACATACCATTCTTCCTGGCATGCAACGTTTTTTACTAGGCATAACCATTTATCAAGACACAGAGACCAATCGAGGACCAGGGTTAAGAGTGTACAGTAGTCAATTGGGCAATATAGTAATTGTTAGTAATGGAAATTCGGTAGATTTGTTAACTTAAGTGGAACGGCTAATCAAAAACTTGTTTACGTTGAACTTGAAGACAATCAGATTGTAGTCCGCTGGAAAGCAGGAAAACGGAAGACATTTCCACAGGCGTCCCCTTCTAAGAAAGACGTTTTGTTCACGGAATCTACGTTTAGTTTTAGGCACAGATAAAAATTGGGGGGGGGGGAATCATTGATAGTGTTTTTAGTTAGACGAGTGTTTCTTGTGAAAGTTTGGCGAGGGGAGACCATAGATTGTAGCTCTGTCGAGCACTTGTCATGAAAATTACGATACAGCAGAAACAAACTACCAAAATCTCTTCCGTGAGATAGAGGTTGTAGGGAAGAGAAAATGGCATCTTCTACGGGGCCACCAAGTCCATTTTGAACTCTATCAAGGCCGGAGGTGTCTGTTCTAGCAGCTCCTGCCCAGATGTGGCAACAGCACTCCTTCCTTGGGCGTATCTGGCTCTTATAAAGATAGAGAATTGCATCAGCAGAGATATCTACTGGATCGATGGGAGGTTCCACTCATGTGTCCAGCGGCCTTAGAAACGGATTTGATGTACGTGTTCCATTTCAGATCAGGAGTAAAGTTCAAGCCCAGAAGCTTGTCAAAACATGAGGCCTCCCAAGACGAGAGCCATTCATTTAAATTTATGTAAGTTGGGAATCAGAGCGTTGATGATGTAAAAATAAAATATTGGTTTTAGATGCATTAAAAGTAATCAACCACTCATTTCCCTATTGTACTACATGCTCAAGATGAGAGGAGAGAGAATCGGAGATAACTTTACGGTCTTTGATGTGCTACCATAGATGGTAGTTTCATCAGCATAAATATCTACAAATGATGTAAGGATGTGATTTGGAAGATCATTAATGTAGATCAGGAAGAGAGTTCGGCTCAGCATTAATACGGTGAGCTTCTGATTTTTGCCCATCCACTACTACTATTATGAACCTATCAGAGAGAAATGATTTAATAATTGAGAAGACAATTCCAGCTATTCCATATCTGGAGATCTTGTGAAGTAAACCTTTTTGGCATACCCTATCAAAGGCCTTTCTTATGTAAAGTGCAATTGTCTTAGAAAGGTTGCCTCCGACGAGAGATTCGCTAATCCTATGAGCTATAACTGTAAAGACGTCTGATGTAGATCTAGCAGAACGAAAAAATATTGAGTGTCACTAAGAAGGTTACTTTTGCTGCGATGGTAGATCACTTCTCTATTTAATACAGATTCCAGCAACTTACTCATGACGCACAGGAGACTTATCGGCCTGTACTGAGAGGGATATGAGGGGATCACCTGAATCTTAAATACAGGGAAAACTGATGAGAGTTTTCAAGGTGATGGGAAGCGATTCTACTTAAGACAACGTTTAAGCAATTTTGTAAGTATGGGCGCTAGTTCTGGTCCAAGGTTTTAAGTATTATAATTTGAATAACGTCAGGCTGGTTCCTTTACTGGAATCAAGGATTTAGATTAGCTTGGCAACATCATATACAGATATTTGTATAGCACATAGCGCGTATTCTGATACAGGAGGAAAATTAGGGGTGCGACCTTGGTCGCAAAGGGTAGAATTAGCTGCAAAGTTCTTGACAAAGAGCTTGGCTTTGTCTGATGCTGACGAGATTACCTCAGGTTCATTGATAGTAGTTGGGATAGTGCACACCTTTCTGTTAATGATTCTGTTTGCTATTTGCCTAAACTGGTTGGAATCAAGCCGCTGCTACGCTACTTTAGATTTTACGGACTGATCATACAAATATATTGCGTTCTTTATTACTTCCTTACAATAGATGCTGGTAGTTCTGAAATCGGCATTGGTCTCGATACATCTATTACGATGGAAGCAATGGAAATAGTGATTTCTGTGCACAATGGCAGCAGCATATTCTGAAGAGAAAAATGGCTGGCTGTTAGGTTTTTGCTGGAACATTTTCGAACGTATGACGCGCTTTATACCTACAATTTACCATTCCGTCAGATCTGATACTATAGAGGACACATCATTTTTAAACATGGAATGCAGAGGTAGATCTGGTATCAATGTACGGTAGCTATCACAGTCAGAAATGGAGCATCGATATAATGTACGATGGAGAGGTACGTCTGGGGACTTATTACATTTTATTTTTATCTTAATTGATACAACAGAGTGGTTGGAAGATCCAAGTTGAGACCGACTGGAAACTGAACATAGTTCAGGGCAACCTCTGGCAAAAACGTCTTGGAGACTCGCATTCTGGCTGTCTGTGTCGGGCACACAGGTGGGTTCGTGTACAATCTGAGTGAGGGCATAAACAATGAAGAAATCGTGACAGAACTACTCCTAATCATCGAGATTTTTGTGTGGATTATCATTTCCACATTGTGAATATTGAAATCTCCACATATGTGAATGTTAGCTGAGGGATAAGCAGATAGGGTGTGGTCACTTTTGATTAGCTTGTACTATGTACACATATTTGTACATGACATAGTGTGTTTTCTTATACAAGGGGGAAAATGGGGATGCAGCCTTGGTCGCAAAGTGTAGAATTTGCTGCAAAGTTCTTGGCAAAGAGTTTTGTTTTGTCTGATGATGACGACCAGATTGTCTAAACTGGTTAGAATCAAGCCGCTGTTACGCTACTTATGACTTGACGGACTGATCATACACATGTATTGCGTTCTTTATTACTTCCTTATAATGGTTGCTGGCAGTCCTGAAAGCTGCATTGGTCTCGATACATCTATTACGATGGAAGCAATGGAAATAGTGATTTCTGTGCGTAGTGACATATAGGACGTAGTCAATTTTCTCAGATATGCTTTTAAAGATAGTAACTCTGATGTCTTGGGGTCGATATAGAGTACATATAAACTCAGTAGTGTGAGCAAGTGAAACCCGGAAGAACATATAGGATAAGTTAGGAACTTCTCTCGAGATATCTCTACCACATGGAAAGCCATTTTTAAAATAAGCACATATTTCATTCCCATGGCGATCTTGGTTGTCAGATTCGGAAGTTAAGTTAGAGTATTTTTAACTACGAACTCGTCTAGGGAAACAGTCTTCCAATGCCAGTTTCACTTAGAAATAATAGGCCTGGTTTAGTCTCCTTTAATTGTGTTTAAACTTTTGGAAGTTAGGAACGTAGACCCCTGATGTTGGAGGAGACATAGTAGCCGGGGTCTACGCTGAAAGTCGGGTTTAATCGTGTATTTTTCTTGAAACATGTCATGAGACAGATTTGGGATTTGTGGACTAAGTAAACAGACTTGCTTAGAGCAGGATAGAGAGGAAAACTAAGAGAGAAAAAGAAACGAAGAAATTCATTTTTTGTAGGACATGAAATGGAAAATGTCGTAACAATTATCCACAAATATGCTACTAATATAAGCTACTGTATTGTCCAGAATCCATTTACCAAATGGCAATACATCAGCTCCAGTATTTTGCATCTGCTGAAAGGACAGCCTCATTTGTAGTTAATCCACGGTTCAGCTCCCTGACTATCAGGCGACTAACTTCAGCCCAGATTAAACGTTTACCTTCAGCACCCTTACTAGTAACATGGCTACAAGGGTAGACAGAGAAACAGAAAGGTTTCGACATCTCGGTCGATAGTTCGCGCAATATACTGCCAACACAGAATACAGCTTTTTCTTCTCCCTTTTACAAAAAAAAAAAACACTCACTAAAATATGAGGACTGAAGGACAGATAAAGCGACATACTTATTAACTTTTTAAAATCTTTTTACAAAGATTAAAGTCTAGAATCTATTTTCAGCGAGCTAACCAATTTAATGATTTTTAGGTTTTTTAAATAAATATTACGGTGTAGTATCTATTCACAGCATCTACAAATATATTTATAATACCTTGATCAGAGTACGTTTTTCCATTATCAGAAACATCGGACCGCTGTGGAACAGGGAGTGGCGGACGGTGTTTTTCACAATCTGGACTGTAGCACGGATAATGTTATTGAAGAGGTGCCTGGGAGTTAACCAGAGAATTGAATCTTTTGCTGATCAAGATGCAATTACGTTCTTTATGCACACGCTGAAGGTCAAAATCAAATGTGATTTGAAAACAATTACATTTTCGAGGTTTTATATACAACGATTAGGTGTGGCAAGCTTATGTTTTAGAAAAAGAGTCAAGTATGAGTACGTGTACACCGCCTAAGCATGGCGCACGCGGTTTAGACCACAAGATTCGTAGCCAGTAGAGGAAAAGAGGTCCCTCTCTTGGTAATAAAAAGTGCGTAAGATTCCCATTCCTCATTTGTATTTATTTTTATCCTTGACCTGCATCCTCAATGTACACTACGAGGGGCGTGCAATAAGTAATGCCTCTGACCCAATCCCCATAGAAGTAGAGCAACGAAACATGGCACAGTTATTAGTCTATCCCTACATAGGAACCACTCAGAGTTATGCATTTGCTCCATTGTTTGATGCAGCTCTGGGGGACCGTTTTTTAGAACACCCCAGGTTGGTCCTCCAATCACGACGTGACTTCAGAAGTCAAGGCTACATCATCTGCGAAACACTTTCTTTTCCAAAACAACTTCATGGCTGGGAAGAGGTGAAAGTCAGAGAGTGCAAGGTCAGGAGAGTAGGGAAGATGGGAGAGGATTTTCTCAAATGTGAAGCATAATAGGCTCCTGTGATTGTGGTAGCCTTTGATAGGAAATCTGGCATCATTACTCCGTCCTGGTCCCAGAAGACTATGAGCATGTCCTTACCAACGGAGGGCTGCACCCTTGCCTTCTTTTGAGGTGGTGAGTCCAAGTGCTTCCACTGCATTAACTAGGCGTTGGTCTCTGGATCATAGTGATGGACCCAGGTTTTATCCTGTGTAATCAGTATTTTGAAAAAAAATTGACTCAACTTATTGGCACATCTCCAAATTCATCCTTGAGCACTCGACGCGTTCTCGCTTCTAGAATGGTGTGAACAACATAGGAATCCAACTGGCAGAAATATTATACATATTCAAATGGTCCTGAATGATAGTTACCACAGACCCTGTACTAATCTTGACATCTTGGGATACTTGACGAATAATAATGCGCGGATCTTCAAAAATGGCAGCTTCAACTTGATGGACAGATGTCTCATCAATGGCAGAAGGGGGCGGCGATGTCTGGGAGCTGTTTCCGCAGACTTCCGGCGTTTTACAAGGTCATATGATGGGGCATTATCACCATAAGTTTCTTTCATTTCATCAAAAGTCTCCTGTGGTGTGCATCCTTTCAAATACAAAAACCGGATCACTGCTCGACATTCAACAGACTCCATTTCACACCTGACTCAGTTCAAACAGCTGTAAAACAGAAAACACAATTCGTTTAGAGCTGTAATTTGCCAGAAAACCGGTAGAGATATAAATCATTCCACATGAAAAAATTCAGCTAGATCAGACAACTGGAAGTGGGTCAGGGGTATTACATATTGCACACCCCTCGTATATTTAACAGACTCCAACCACCCCGCTACTCTCCACCTCTTTCTTTTCACCCATACTTAGATCACACTTCCACTTAGTGGTTACCGTGCTTGTTTTTGGCAAACAAAACGTCAATGTGTAGGTTACAATTGAAAAAAGAATTTGAGAGGTCCTTACTAACCAATTTTTGCTATTTTGTTTTAATTTGGTTATTCCCCATTCCCTTACCAATTAAATATCATTACTATAAATCATTCAATAAAACTTTCACAAATTTGGGGTTATCTTAAGTAAGAAAGCCTCT
This sequence comes from Euprymna scolopes, assembly GCF_053919585.1. Classification (NCBI taxonomy): domain Eukaryota; kingdom Metazoa; phylum Mollusca; class Cephalopoda; order Sepiida; family Sepiolidae; genus Euprymna; species Euprymna scolopes. The sequence continues at coordinate 57,253,984 of NC_136487.1, forward strand.
AAAGAAAATGTCGTATAGTGGTGACTGTATTTGCGATGAGGATGACCGACGAGGCCCATTAAACTTTCATTTTTGAATGATCTTTCACCTGATTTTTTCATTATTTGCACGTGAGTCGTTCACATTTTTTTTATCTGTTCTCGACATTTTGCAACTTCAATATTTGCATTGTGCTTTGTAGGATTGGCTAAGATCATAGTTTAGTTATTTTTTACCAGTCAGTTTATTATTTTTTGGGTTATTAGGTTTTTTGCTAAGCATCTAGCTTGGCCAGCGACATGATTATTTTTTATAGTTTGCATTTTTGCAAGAAATCAATGTTTGTTTTCAAGAGCACAAGAACCTAATAAATATTATAGTTTTTCTTACTTTTCACTTGGTTTTCAGTGTTGTATTTGTCCTCAGAATTCCACCAACTTCATATTTTTTATTATTTTCTGGATACTATATTACATCGATTACGAAACATAAGAAAATTTAATGCATTGGATGATCGTCCGTTGCAAAAATGTATCCTATTCTACCTTCCCTTCCTTAAACATGTTTTCGTAATGTCTGTGAGTATGATATCATCGCACAGTAAATTTGCTGCATTATAATTATTTCCAAAGAAAAATGATAAGATAATACCCAAGGGGAATTTCTTTGTGAAAACAACGCGTCACTATTTTGCAACTCCACACTGGGAAATGTTCTGAAACTACCCAAGTAAATTTTAGGAGGCATTTAGAAAATTTCTAAATTCAACGTGTTTTGTTTCGTTCTTATCCTAGATTAATTAGAAGAAAAACGGTTTGCCGTGAAATGATTCGATTAATAGTTTCTAATTTTATAATTTAATACATATAGATTTTTTCTTTTATATTTCCTTCATAAATTTTCCATGAAATTTAGCAATGTAATAAATAAAATAAATAAGGAAAAGAACAGCTACAATGTGAGAACGCTCTTATTGTTTGAAAATGCATTGCACACATGCACGAGATACACTAATACGTAGATTCTTATGCATGACAAATTCTAATTTCGTTTAATGTTTATCTTTGAACAACTATTTCAATCGGATAATGAAACAAAAACAAAGTAAAAGAACACAAAAATGCAATCATTTGAGCAGCCTAAAAAAGGGTGTCAAAATCATAAGTGATAATTGTATCTGCATATTACGGATTTTTCAAGATACGGTAGCGCGTTACTGTTTAGAAAAAGTTGTTATTTCGCTTTTTGAAACTTAACGATAATTATGAAGACATGAGTTTCTGTAGATAATGACATTTCAACAAGTTGCAACAACCCCGATGGTTATAAACACGTCCCTTTTAAGAGCGACGAAATTCTAATGAATGTCTTTGTCAACTTGTGTTATACAATAAAGAAAAGGGGGAAATACATGATGATCTAGTTTATGGAAAAAGGTGCGGGTCCTTTGTTATTATTAATGAGAAAATAAGAAATAAAAATAAATTTTAATCATGGAATAAAAAAATAACTAAAAGACATTAAAACTGAGAAATATAATGCTAAAAAAATATGTTTGATGTAAAACTAGAAAAAAAGCATATCTTTCTCTATTTTTAACAAGTACTAAGACAAATTTATAACTCGATTGATCCATTATTGTAAAGAAACCCTTATAAAGCTAAACATATTATATTTCACAATAAATAGCGTTTGTTGTAATGATTCAATTCTATTATTTTAACAAAAACATATTTGGCTGTCTAATTACATTAAACATCATGAAAATGCTTAAATAAATATTTAGACACGACTGGGTAGGTGTATCAGAAATTTGTAGGAATTTCTGACACCCCTAACAGGAAACTGCGAATAAAATATTTAAGTAAAATCGTACTTTGTCTTTGAAAAGTGCGTTGTTGTTTTTTTTTTTCTTTATGGATTATACTTCCAAAATAAACTATTAAAGTTGTATAAAAAGTAATAGTAATATTATTTTTTATTAAAAAAAAGAAGGTTTTTTTTCATTATTTATACTTTAAAAATCTATAAAAAATTTTCTATTGATTCTATTTTTACGGTATTTTCACGGGTCAATGTGAAACGTTATGCTCTTTCCAATAAACCGAATATAATATTTTACATAAACTATTTTTAAATTCTCTTCCCCGCATTTTGAAATGTCTATTAAAAATAAATAATTAATTTACTAACCAAAGGTGTATATATCACAAATTGAATATAAAAGATCAATAAATAATATATTCAAATGTAAAACAAAAAAATACTGTTTTTGTAGAAATTTACCTGTAAAGTCTGAAGTTTAAAATCCTTTTTTATAACCACGTTGTATATTTTTCTTGTTTTTTTGTAAAATTTAACTTTGGTCTTTGCTCCTTTAATTGAAAAAAATAGGGTTTGAATTACATTTTTCTAGTAGTTATAAGCTTAGAAAGACAGGGGGCGAATTAATCCAGGCCCCTATTTTGAAATGTCTATTAAAAAGTAAATAATAAATTTACACACAAAAGTTTTATATATCACAATTTTAAGATAAAAGATCAATATATAATATATTCAAACATAAAACAAAAAAGTAGTGTTTTTTAGAAATTTACCTGTGAAATCGAAGTTTAAAATTTTTTTTAAGCATGTTGTTTATTTTTTGTTCTTTAAATGAAACCTTGGTCCTTGTTCCTTTAATTGAAAAATGTTAGTGTTCGAATTACATTTTTCGAGTAGTTACAAGCTTGGAAAGACATGGGGGTCGAATTATTCAATATTTTTCACAAAGTTTCTCACACACCTAAACACTGGATTCACATTCACAAAATCAGAGATGGCGGCGATAAGCACACTGATTCTAAAATGTACGAGAGCGTGCGAAATAATTGAAATATTAGATTTTATTTAAATATGAGGTAATTATAAATTCTCATAGTAAATTTTGTTTGGACAAGAAAAAAATTAGTTTAATTGATTCAAAAACATTTTAAAAAATAATAATGTTTTGTTGACATACAGCAAAAAATTGGCGAACGCGTTGTTTTTTAACTGAAATATTTAAAACTTAAATCTTATTAAGAATTATGGAAAGTATTATATAATTCACCTTTTAACTGGATAGACTTCAGGATTTTACCTTTTTGGTAAAACCAAAAGTTGTTCGAAACTATACTTTAGCAAAAAAGAAATTATCGATCGATTGGCGGTCACTATATATATATATATATATATATATATATATATATATATATATATATATATATATATATATATATAGTAAGTTATAAAATGTGTATGGCGATTAAGCTACACTGGTTATTCCGCGTTTAATCCACTCTAGGATTATTCCGGCTTATGCGCAAATTCTGTGGTTGTTTGTCGTTTTTATATGCGCATCTTCAATTGAGATTTTAGTTAGCCAATCAGCTTTCTAGTATTCAGCGCCCTTCCTATCAGCCAATGAGCATGCATTTATCGGACAAAGGCATATTTGACCTTTGGTTGACTTGTTCCTTTGTGTGTGTTGTATTTAGCCTGGATATTTTGTTTCTTGATCTGTTTTAAATCTAGGTTAGTGTTTTTTGTCTTTTTTTCATTAATGTATGTGTATATATAAATATATATATGTGTGCACACATATATGCTCATATATATACATATATATGCATACATATATGTGTGATAATTTTTGTATATTTATGTTATATTTAATTTATTTATTTTTTTTATTTTCTATAGTTTTTGTTAGTTTTAAAACTATTTTGTATCGCTATCCTTGAGTAAGTTTTATCCCATGAACACAATTGTTTGCTATTTCGCTTCTACAGTTTAATATATCCGGAATATTCAGTGTAGCTTACTCGCCATATCCATTTTATAACTTAATAACTAGCTCTACCTACGTATTGAGCACGTTTGAAGTAAATACTTTTACGCATAAATCTATACTTTCGCATAAATAAGTTTACGTATAAATCTATACATTCGTATATTATTTTTTGTGAGTAAATTAAGTACTTATATATACATATATATATATACACACAGATATATATATATATAATATATATATATATATAATTATACATATATATTTAAATTTATGTATATATATATATATATATATATATATATATATATATATATATATATATATATATATATATTAAAATGCATAAAATTGAGGATATGAAATTTTAAATGGAGGTGGGAAACCTAGAGGCTCGACGTTCCGCCAGTCTGATGCGAGCTTTCTCTAGAGGGATAGACACTGACGAGAGTTTCGAATGTTTATGGCTATATATACTAATACAGAGGAGTATTTATGTAAATTAAACATTTATATACATATATACAGTTCATGTCGTAAAAGAAATCCGTAAAAATCATTATCAATGAAAATTATTTAGATACTGGATAAAGTTAAACACTTATGTTTTATTGCCCTAGGTTAGTCCACCTCCATTTTTATTTAACACACACGCCCACACACGCAAATATACATATGTGTATATATATATATATATATATATATATATATATACATATATATATATTTGTGTGTGTGTTAGTGTGGGTGTATGTATATATATATATATGTGTGTATATATATGTATATAATAATAATAATAATAATAATAATAATAATAATAATAATAATAATAATAATAATAATAATAAGGACAAATCTGTAAAGTAGACGTTTACAAACACATATTACTCGACAAATTACTCGAATTCTGATAGCTAGGTGCCCCTGCATCCGCGGTGTCTCAAAGTGTGCTAATTATTCTCATCATAGAAACAAACTGTTGGCAAAATAATCATATGGTGACGCCAAAAATTTAACATTTATATCTATTGCGGGTTACTGTATAGAACGAAACTAAAAGTTGTATAATTAGTAGTCACAGAACTTAAAAAACAAAAGAAATATAATATAAACATATAATGTACATATATATTATATATACTATATATCATGTATATATACACATATATATATATATATATATATATATATATATATATATAACACGGAAATTACATAATTGTCGATGCAATAATTTATTTCAACCTTATGGTATTTTCAAGCATCTAAACTAGACAATTACATTTGTGATACTGAAATAAAGAAAGAAAAAAGAATCGGGCCCCGACCGTCAAAAACCAGAGGGGGTGGTAGTAGCAATCCACTTAAGACATTTCATTGAGAAGGTGGGAATTAAGTTAGTAGGGAAGTTTTTTTTTTTAAAAAACAACAAGAACATTATGACACTTAACGACTGTCTGGTAACCCGACGTAACAACAGACACACACACACACACACATACACACACACGCACCTAAATATGCACGTTCTTACCCGTAAATGACTTGACACGTGTTTACTAATCTAGGAAGAAGAGGGAGAAATATACGGATATAGAGAGAAGGAAATAAATTGACAATCGGCTGCGCGTAAGGGAAAGAGAAGAATAAAGGAAAAAGAAGGAAGAGAGTGACCATCCGCTTCCTGTCATATGGTTTAATTTTGTCTAGACTCTCAGAGAAAGAGAAGGGAAGGGATAGAAAATGAAGATTATACGCGCGTCATGGAGTTAATTGAGTCATGGAAAATAAGTCCATTGAAAGATATATAAAAAAGTTATATACAAAGTTTTAAAACTATCTGTATGTTGTCATGTTAAAATTAGTTTGAAATAAATATTATCTTATAATACGTTTAAATTTTCTATATTGTATTTGTAATATATAACGATGAATTCAAAGAATTGATTCTTATGTAGTTAATATTTTATGTATTTTTATATAATTAATTTTATTGGTGATTATAGCGGTCGTTGTTATTTTGCTCAATAATATTTCACTTCCTAATTGATTAAGATGAAGAAAATTGCATTATTAATCGCCCCCAATTCCATAGGACGTATTTAGTTTCTGTTAATATATACTTTTATTCATTCCGTACACAAAAGTACTTTCATGCACGCGTAAAGAAATAAATAAATAAAATAGTTATTATTTTTAAGTTGTGTGTTAATTTATATTAAATCTAATACTGTCTAGTGGTATTAAAATATATTTTCTATTTATTTAATAAGAAAATATTATTATAGCTAATTTGCATGTTCTTTAAAACATTCATTTTAATTAATACCAATTACTTTTTTCGGTTTTCTTATGGGACTATCATCTTTAGTTAACTATTATGGGTAATTATATCCATGCAGATATTCTACATTATTTATACTTGCATAATATTTACGTAAAATTTTACAATAAAAAAAAATTGTTTCCATATACATTTATGTGTGCGTATATATTTTTGGTTAATCTATAAGTATATCTATCTATATATCTATAAACGAGCAAGTATGTGTGTTTCTGTCTATCTGTGTACATTTTACTATGCAATAACTCTGTCAATTTTAAGTCTACAGACTCGAAATTTGATGCACCGGATACAGAGATATGTTAAAATCTTTGTGATCCGTTTTCGGCCAAAAATTTGGCTGTTAAGGGGTCAAAGTTAAACGATTTGATCTTTGAGAACTCTACGAAACTCCTCCGACAATTTTGGGTCTAAACAATTGGAATGTTATGTATACGTACCTTGGGTATGGATCTAACTTAATAACTAGATTTGAGCGCAACACAAGAAACGTTTTTAAAATTTTTACCTCCGCGGTCTCTACCAAATTACTCAGGAAATTTCTGGTCTAAACATTTTAAATTTTACATAACATATATTCAGAGATAGGGCAAGCTTTTTCATTGGTTTGGGTCGAACATTTTTAGTTACCAATATATAAATGTATGTACGTATGTATATTTGCAAGTCTGCCCAATACTTTCGACAGAGGCGACGGATTTTCTCAAGGTCAGCAGCGTTTCAATGTTCGACCTTTCAGACGACAAATATCGAAAAATTGGCTAAAAAAATTAATATCTTCAACTTAAACTGGGCAATTTCCTTCAGGGTGGGTCGCTTTTTTTCGCCGATATTTTTTAAAGTCATACTTTCCTTTCGATTGGCTGGCCTAAATTTTAAAAATTGCCAATGCCGGTGTGGCGGTGGTCGTAATAGCATAGATCAGGTTTTCCCTTTTTCTTTTCGTCCTTTGCATTATGGGTTCGAGCCTACCTTCCTACTACCATTTTTTTTTGCACAACATACATATCCAAACATCCGGACTGTATATATATATATATATATATATATATATATATATATATATATATATATATATATATATATATATATACAGTAAACGTGTCTGTGTATCTGTGTGTATGTGTGCCTGTCTGCATGTGTATATTTCCCTACAAAGTAAATATAGCAATTTAAAGTCTACACTCGAATGTTTATATACAAGGTACTGAGATTTAGGACAATTTATGTGATCGGTTTTCGGTCAGAAATTTGGCTGTTAAGGGGTCAACGTTCAACGATTTTACCTTTTAGAACTCTACCAGACTCGTCGTACAATTTAAAACACTTGAAATTTTAAATATAGGTTGCTTGGACATGGATCTAACTATATAACTTGATTTCAGTCCAAAACTATTAATGTAAAAAATGGCCGCTTTTTTTTTAGCTCAACATACACCTCCAAACACTTGGGCAACGTCGGGCTGAAATGCTAGTATATATATAAAATTGAAATTGTCTTATTGTCTGTGTGTGTGTGTGCATCTCCCTACAAAATGACTTTGTCAATTTTCAGTCTACAGACTCGAGATTTGACATAAGGGATATTGAGATTTGGAGAAAAAATTTTTTAATCGGTTTTCGGCCAGAAATTTGGCTGTGAAGGGGTAAAAGTTTATCGATTTAACCTTTGAAAACTCTACCAAACAATTTTTTGAAATTTTAGATCTAGGTTCCTTCGACCTGGATACACTTTTTGACTTGATTTGAGCCCAAAGCAATAAATGTTAAGGGGTCAAAATTTGGGTCTAACTTTGGAAAAATTTGATCTTTCAGCCAATTTTTGGTCTAACCGGTTGAAATGTAACATTACATCTGTATTCAAACATAGGGCAAGCTTTTAAATCGGGTTTTCGCCTAAAATTGGGCTGTAAAGTTCAAAAGATATGACTTTTCCGTCTCAATCAAACTATTCAGCCAATTTTGGTGTAAACATTTAAAATTTTATATAAAAGGTATTCAGAGATACAGCAAGCTTTTTAATCAGTTTTTGGGCGAAAATTTGGCTGCTAAGTGGTCAAAGTTGCAAGATTAGGCTTTTGCAGACTCTACCAAACTCCTCCTCCAATTTTGGTTTAAAAGACTTGAAATTTAAGATGTAGCTTACCTAGACATGAGCCAAACGTTTTATTGTATATATATATATATATATATATATATATATATATATATATATATATATATATATATATATATTATAAAAAAGTTAACCATATCGTAAATTCAATCAACTAAAAAATGGAAACCGGGGTGAGGAAAAGAAAAAAAAATTATATATATAATGGGGCAAGTTATATGTACAATTAAATAAAATAAATAAGTCGATTAAAAAAAGATCTTTAAAATATACCCAAAGCGCTTTTCGTTCAGACAAACATTTTCAAGGGTCATAAGTCTGAAAATTATTATTATTTTTTTTTTTTTTAGAATATTTGGTAGTGATATGGAATACGAGCGGAGAGGTTAAGAAAAAAAAAAAAAAAAACATGACTACCCAAATAATTCTAACTGAAGCCGGAGGTTTCTCTGCTTGCACAAAGTAGGGGGGTTAGCAATGATGGCAAGTGCTTCGAGGACAGACAGGTGGAACTTTGTGCGTCCTCGGTGCAAAACAGAAAAACACTCCGGAGAGAAAACAAGACCGCATTCCTTTTTATCGACCAAGTGTTGGCCGATGGACGATTCTATCAGTTGAGATTTTCTGGTAGTAGGTTGATGATCCCTGATGAAACGGGGAACATGTTGGGCGATTCTGACCTGAATACGCTGGGTCGTCTTGCCTATATAGACGGCACCACACCGACATTGAAATTTATAAATAATATTACTAGTTTGGGAGATAGGCAAGACATCCTTACGAAATGAGGGAAAGGCGGTTTTTGTGGAAAAGGCAATACGGAGCGATAAAGCACCAAAATTAGAAGACACCAGAGAGGAAATCTTATCGCAAATAAGTTGGCCTTCAAGTCCAATCCAGGGTAACCTAAGGTATACCGGAAATCTACATGGACCGTATTTTGGTAGCTCAGAAAAGGATTGAATTTTTTTATTAATAACTAAGTTAACTAATGGAGGTGGATATCCATTAGTAATAAAAATCCTTTTAATGTTTTCAATTTCCACATCAATAAAAGGTGGGGAACAAATAGCAAGTGCCCGATGGGTTAAGTTTCTAATAAGATTTAGTTTCCTGGTTGTGGGTGCAAAAGAATCCCAACTAAGATAAAGACCAGTGAAAGTGGGTTTTCTATAAATAGATGTCATAAAGGAAAGCCCACGTTTAGAAACTAACACATCAAGGAAAGGAAGGGAGTTATCTTTTTCCACCTCCATCGTAAATTTGAGAGAAGGGTGTAAATTATTTAATAAGTGGAAAAAGGACATAGCTTCATCATGCGTTGCGAAACAAGAAAAAGTGTCGTCAACATAACGCATGTAAAATGCTGGTCTAGGGCACTTGTCAAACAACGTCTGTTCTAAAAAAACCACAAAAATATTGGCCAAAGTTGGACCAAGGGGTGATCCCATCGATATACCGTCGAACTGGCGATACATCACATCGTTGAAACTAAAGGAAACTGACTTAGTAGCAAGTTCCAAAAGTTCAACGAACACCGCCTCAGGAAAAGAGGGGAGGGGGCCAGGGCCTCTATAAAGAAAATCAGCACATATGTCAATGACCTCGTCAAGAGGGACATTGGTAAACAAATTGCTAATATCAAAGGAGACCAAATAACAGTTGTTAGTGGTAAAAGGAAGCTCCTTGATAGTCGATGCGAAATGAAAAGAATCAGGTGTGCAATGTGTTGAATAAAAAGAACAGACTGGTTCAAGAATTAAAACCAGCCATTTAGCCAGATTGTGTTGGGCCGAACCTACCATCGACAAAATTGGTCTCAATGGAGTATCAATTTTGTGTACCTTAGGCAATCCGTAAATCCTGGGGCGTTGAGAGCCCACCGGTCGGATATTATTATAAACTTCCTTAGATAAATATTTAAGTTTATGCCATCGAAGTAGTTTATTTTGAAGCTTGGTTTCAATTGAAGGAGTGTCATCAGAGTCCAGGGAACCTAAACAGATAAATTTGCTATCATTGTTAAGAATAGAAAGCATTTTTGCAATGTAGTCTTGACGGTCAAGGATAACTACACCGTTGCCTTTATCTGGGCGAGAAATGTAAATCTCATTATTGCATTTTAATTGCTTAGCCGCAATGAAATGATTACTTTGCCAAATAAAATGGCGAGAAGAAATATTGCATTGACTGAATTTATTGGCTAATTCAGTCAGGCGAGATTTAACAATATTTAAGTTGTCACCCGAACCATTATTTTTTATTTGTGAAAATAAAATCTCAAATTCACTAAGAGTTTGAGTTACGTCAATCTGGCGAGGAGGGACACAAAATTCAAGTCCCCTAGACAACACAAACGTATCGACTTCTGACAATTTAAATTTAGAGAAATTAAATATATGCTGATCCGAGAATGAAGGTTCGCCAAATTTATTTTTAATCAAAAGGTTTAAGAAATTAGTAAATTTTTGATTATTTGTATGACGACACTTAACATCCTTGGCTGAAAGTAACTTAGAAAATCGAAGTTTATCAAATGGAGACAACGTTTTCCAAGCGAGAGTCCAAACCGAGTAATGTTTACTCTGTAAACTAAGAAGCACATCAGAATAAAATGTTATTTCGTCTTTTAAAAAGGCCACCGTAAGTTTCCAAGAATTCCTACATTTAATCTTGGATATGCGTCTACAGATATAGCCCGGTGCAACATGATTAGATAGACATCCACGAAGGAACTTGATTTTACATTTGATGGAGGTGATCTTGTTTCTCAGGTGAATTATATTATTTAACGAATGAATGAAGTTTTTGCCATAATGGTTCAATAAATGGGATATAACTTTATTCGATTGGCAAAATTTTAGAATAATTATAAAAAAGTGAACCATATCGTAAATTCAATCAACTAAAAAATGGAAACCGGGGTGAGGAAAAGAAAATATATATATATATATAATGGGGCAAGTTATATGTACAATTAAATAAAATAAATAAGTCGATTAAAAAAAAGATCGTTGAAATATACCCAAAGCGATGGCATAAACTTAAATATTTATCTAAGGAAATTTATAATAATATCCGACCGGTGGGCTCTCAACGCCCCAGGATTTACGGATTGCCTAAGGTATACAAAATTGATACTCCATTGAGACCAATTTTGTCGATGGTAGGTTCGGCCCAACACAATCTGGCTAAATGGCTGGTTTTAATTCTTGAACCAGTCTGTTCTTTTTATTCAACACATTGCACACCTGATTCTTTTCATTTCGCATCAACTATCAAGGAGCTTCCTCTTACCACTAACAACTGTTATTTGGTCTCCTTTGATATTAGCAATTTGTTTACCAATGTCCCTCTTGACGAGGTCATTGACATATGTGCTGATTTTCTTTATAGAGGCCCTGGCTCCCTCCCCTCTTTTCCTGAGGCGGTGTTCGTTGAACTTTTGGAACTTGCTACTAAGTCAGTTTCCTTTAGTTTCAACGATGTGATGTATCGCCAGTTCGACGGTATATCGATGGGATCACCCCTTGGCCCAACTTTGGCCAATATTTTTGTGGGTTTTTTAGAACAGACGTTGTTTGACAAGTGCCCTAGACCAGCATTTTACATGCGTTATGTTGACGACACTTTTTCTTGTTTCGCAACGCATGATGAAGCTATGTCCTTTTTCCACTTATTAAATAATTTACACCCTTCTCTCAAATTTACGATGGAGGTGGAAAAAGATAACTCCCTTCCTTTCCTTGATGTGTTAGTTTCTAAACGTGGGCTTTCCTTTATGACATCTATTTATAGAAAACCCACTTTCACTGGTCTTTATCTTAGTTGGGATTCTTTTGCACCCACAACCAGGAAACTAAATCTTATTAGAAACTTAACCCATCGGGCACTTGCTATTTGTTCCCCACCTTTTATTGATGTGGAAATTGAAAACATTAAAAGGATTTTTATTACTAATGGATATCCACCTCCATTAGTTAACTTAGTTATTAATAAAAAAATTCAATCCTTTTCTGAGCTACCAAAATACGGTCCATGTAGATTTCCGGTATACCTTAGGTTACCCTGGATTGGACTTGAAGGCCAACTTATTTGCGATAAGATTTCCTCTCTGGTGTCTTCTAATTTTGGTGCTTTATCGCTCCGTATTGCCTTTTCCACAAAAACCGCCTTTCCCTCATTTCGTAAGGATGTCTTGCCTATCTCCCAAACTAGTAATATTATTTATAAATTTCAATGTCGGTGTGGTGCCGTCTATATAGGCAAGACGACCCAGCGTATTCAGGTCAGAATCGCCCAACATGTTCCCCGTTTCATCAGGGATCATCAACCTACTACCAGAAAATCTCAACTGATAGAATCGTCCATCGGCCAACACTTGGTCGATAAAAAGGAATGCGGTCTTGTTTTCTCTCCGGAGTGTTTTTCTGTTTTGCACCGAGGACGCACAAAGTTCCACCTGTCTGTCCTCGAAGCACTTGCCATCATTGCTAACCCCCCTACTTTGTGCAAGCAGAGAAACCTCCGGCTTCAGTTAGAATTATTTGGGTAGTCATGTTTTTTTTGTTTTTTTTCTTAACCTCTCCGCTCGTATTCCATATCACTACCAAATATTCTAAAAAAAAAAAAAATAATAATAATTTTCAGACTTATGACCCTTGAAAATGTTTGTCTGAACGAAAAGCGCTTTGGGTATATTTTAAAGATCTTTTTTTAATCGACTTATTTATTTTATTTAATTGTACATATAACTTGCCCCATTATATATATAATTTTTTTTTCTTTTCCTCACCCCGGTTTCCATTTTTTAGTTGATTGAATTTACGATATGGTTAACTTTTTTATAATATATATATATATATATATATATATATATATATATATATATATATATATATATATATATATATATATTATGGACAGAAGATAGGGCCCAAGGAAAGTTATGCTAAACTGCTAGTGTATATCTAAAGTTAGATAGATAGATAAATAGCTTAATATATACTGTGTCCATAAAGCCCCTGTGGCATTTAAAATGAATAGTCATAAAATCGAATTCCTTGACAACCTATTTCTATCACAAACACACATGAACTCATAAATACGAAACCACGATTTCATGAGCACCTTGTGCATCTCTCTTTCTCTCTCTCTCTCTCTCTCTCTCTCTCCATATATATACATATATATATATATATAGAGAGAGAGAGAGAGAGAGAAAGATAGAGGATTCGAGAGACAAGAGAGAGAGAGCAATAGAGATTCATTTTTTTTATTGAATATTGCTTTCCTCTTTGCAAGGGATGTCTTATTAACTAATATGTGTAGACGTCCCATTATTAGAATCAATATCGACCTATACATTATTCATGCAAGAGAAATCACAACATTTAACATCAAATTGGAAAAATTCAACGTGTCTCACATTATGATGTTCTTATGCGCCGTTAATACTGAAGGCGCTATTTGTAAATTAAGGAATTCAGTGACCGTAACAATAGGTAGACATAAAAATGGCGTCTCTGGTTACACTGACTTTGAATAAAATGTTTACAAATCGATAGAGTATGCGACTAAAACCATTTTTTTTATTATTGCCCGATTAAAATGACCTTTTCTATGGGAAAGAGGTAACATTCTGGAAAAGGTGCTCGTATAATCTGAAGTGTATCGCGAGTATATATTTTTGCAATTACTTATCCGCTCAGCAGGTGTTAACGCTAGTTGTAATAAAATAAAACATCAGACACCAAAAAATGTATAATATCAAAAATCAGTAAAGGGAATTTTCGTTTTTTTTTTTGTTTTTTATCCTATACTGCTGCAGAGCGATTGCTTGCTGTATTTCGCAAAATGTTTTTTGAACTTCATTTCCCCCACTAAGAAAATGTTACACAAAAGGAAAAGGTTGGCAGACTCAAGTAACCAGCTTGAGAGAAGAATGTACTTACCTAGCAAAAACTACCTGGAAAGCCTCGTCGTCATTCCTCAGACAGGGCGCTTTATGAAATAAACCATGAATATACCGTGTATGTCTTTGACTTAGATCCTAACCAAAGACTTAAACGGTATATTTGAGTTTCATAACCGGCCCAAAATATACTACATTTCTTTGATTTTATTTATTATTTTTTACAGTACGTATATAGTGATGGGGATATGCTATTATTAAAAATATATATTCTGTTCATTATAAACTAGGATAGATAGTGATAACATGCTACAAATATTACATTAGCGTATCTATGTACTAATGTAATATTCGTAGTATGTACTCACTAGGGACATATGATTTTAATTGTTCTGACTGTCGAGTTTGTATACGTTGATATATTATATGCTTTTATATAGAGTGATGTGGTTCTTGGTTGATTAACCGTCTTTAATTGTGTCGAGTATCAAAATTAGGAAAAGAATAATCAGTTGCCATAGCCCTAGTTATCACCGTTAATCATTGTTTTTAATAAATATGATCTCCCGATCGAATATTTTATATTCTGGAAACCGTGGAACACGTACGTACGTACTTTAAAAGTACTACAGTAGAAATATATCGATTGTATTTAACGTTCAGATTCTATTTGTACTTTACATATCAGGTTGTCAACAATATTCTTATATATTTTTTGTGTTGATCTAAAATATTTCGCTAATTTATAAGCATGAATAGAATTAATTTCTACATGATTATTTAAATATTGTCTGGATAGCACTATAATACCTTGCTGGCGTATTGGATAACAGAAAAATAAGTAGTGTGGGCGCAGTTATATTTATGGGTAAAAGTCGAATATTAAAGATAAAAAAAACAAACTAAGAATAGTGTTGTCTGTAAATGTTTTTCTTATAAACTAAAACAGAAGTATAATCCAAGAATATCGCAATAAATAATACGAAGAATTTCGCGAACGTGATCAATCAAATAAAGAGTGTTTGAAAAAAACAGATTTACATGTGCACTGTATTACTTTATTAAATGTATTTGTCATAGTACACGGTTCCATGAGGTAGATTTTACTCAAGTTGTGCAATTATATACATGTATATGACTGAATTCATATTACACATTGATTGTCTATATCTTTCTATATGTCATGGCTTCCATTGTTGCCATTGAAACCTGTGCAGAATGTGAGATAAGCTTATGAAAAGATGTGTTCGAGAATTGAGAAGAGATATTAAGGATCTTTCTAGAAATATCAGGGCTAGTCGAGCAATCAATTTTTTTTTAAATAGAGCTTGTATGATATGTTCTAAGAACAAATTAAATGATGAAGTAGAATTTATTACCAAGACTCTTTGCAATAATGGTTTTCCATTGCAAATCGTGGAGTCTACAATTATAAATAAAATTTTTAATTTCAATAAAATTAAACAGGCAACTGTCGGCAAATGCCGTATCTACCTACGGCTACGTTGGCTAGGTGATATTAGTGAAAGATTTGCCAAGCAAATTTCTTCTGTTGTACAACAATGCTACTTTGCATCAAATACCCGTGTTGTTTTTTTCTTGTAAACTCATTTTCAAACCTTTTTCCCATCCTTAGCAAGTCGCACACTCTTTAACATCTCAAAACTCTAGAAACTATATATATAAAGACTGAGACCTTCTCTTTGCAAACAAAAAGAGAATCTCTTAGGGCTTAATCTAGTTTCTATCTAATAATTAATCCCCCCTTTTTTATTTGTTTTTATACATATATTTCCCCCTACTTTTTCATCTCCGATTCGTTGTTCCCCCTTTTCTTTTAAAAACGTAATTAAGCTCGATTTTATCTCTGTTGAGCGAGCTTTGTAACCGGTCAGCTGACGCATTCATTTTTATTTTTAAATTTCACAATCTAAAATAAAGAATGTTTTCGAAAAAGTTTAAATTTGATTTTTACATAGCCATAATATATATATATATATGTAACTTTACACACACATACACATACACAGATACAAACACAGACACACACAGACACACATACACACATATTATATATATATATATATATATATATATATATATATATATATATATATATATAGTTATACGTTTTATTTTTTATTACCGTATCTAGTTACATTATTGTTTCAGCTACACGACCGTTTTTTTGTGTAGAGGAAGACGCTACAGACGGCCAAAAAAAAAAAAAAAACCGACCGTGTAGCCGAAACAATAATGTAACTTTACAGAAAGATACGGTAATAAAAATAAAACGCATATTTGCTCCAAAATAGTATTGATCACTTTCTTCAGTTTTTATTAATTACCATCTCCACTAAGTATATATATATACATATATATATATATATATATATATATATATATATATATGTATGTATATGTATATATATATATATATATATATATATATATATATATATATATATATATATATATATATATATATATCTTAACTCGGGATGTATGCTTTGATAATTTTACACACCAATCTCTAGCGGTTGCTAAATAATTGTGAAATATTACTCTTTAATTTAATGGCCTGAAAAACGCGTTTTAGATTTATTTGTAGAATTGAAAGAGACACGACGGAGGAAATGCAGGATGTTGTATTATTATACAATTCTTATAATATAACAAAATCTATATAGAATGAAATGCGTAAGGTTTTTAGAAAAAAAAAACAATGCATGTATGCTTACTAAATACTTCAATTTAGCATGTACAATTTAGTGTTATGCTTTTATTCTGTAAGTGTCAATGTATATAAAATATAATTATCTTAACGTATTAAGGAGTCGTCACATTAAGGGTCACCGTGAATTACATTGCCAATACGGTATCGCCCGAATCCCATAAATCCGGGAGGTCGGTTTTAACCTAATTTAGGTTTGTTAACCTCACTTGATGCTAGATGAGACATGCTGATCTGTCAAGAAACAACGTTGAAAATTTGATAATTGAATTTATTTTTATATAAACCATGTACAAAATCAATGTGTCTATATCTGGTTGAGCTTTAATTTTATTCACTCTTAGGCCAATCATTTCTAGCTTTTCTCTTCCTGCGTGGCTTTAAGTTTACTGCCAGTTGTTTAAGATGCGTCTGTTTGAGAATATTGATTGTGAGGTTCGGGCATATTTTTAAACGTGTCTTACTCCCGGGAAATGATGTAAAAGCTTTCAGTTTGAATCACATATTCATGATTTGAAAAAAAGGTGTATTATATATGCGATGTTTGCTCCACAAACAAATAATTATTTAAATGAAGTGTTCGTGTTTAAAGGCACAGCAAGTGTAATCACGGTTAATTTATTATTCCTTAATCGGATATGTTTTCGAATTGTGTGAAAAGGGAATATAGTTCCTAATCTAGTTGGCGTTGATATATTACAATGTTTTTTTTCTGAAGAATTTGATTAGAATTACATTTTTACTGAAGTGTTCTTTGAATATTATTTTATTTATAATATATATTAAAATATAGCGAAACGTATACCAAGAGATCTATTATATTATATATTTATCAATCAAAACCTTCGACATATTATCAAATTGTTTATCTCTTATACGGTATTTGGATTGAGAAATTCTATTCTGGATCAAAGTAACGTTTGCAACAAGAAATGCCGCGCGGAAAATTATTATAGCTTGACTATTAGTACAATATATTATAACGACTTGACTATAGAATAAACACAATTATTATTACTTGGCTATTAGTACAATCTTATGTAACTTTAGAACGCCATTTTATACACACGAAGTCGTTATAATAAAATCCAACATTTCATCCCATGAGTAATATCATTACAATTGCGACCACATTAAGAGGAAATAGTTTCTATTTATCCCTCTAAATAACAATTCCTGCCCCGTTTCCCAGTAATCACCGTGAAGAATTTTGCACTTTTCACAGATATCGGGTTTCACAATGTGTTAGCGGATCATAAACTCATTGACATAACATAATCTTTCCTTTTTCCGTTAAAAATATATTAAAGTCTCCCCAGCTAATTCCACTCTTTGCAACCCATTACAACAATGGTAGCGGAACACTGTTCCGCTACAATGTATTACTTTCAACTAACAACTTATTGACATATGTTGTAATGAGGAAAAGTTCGCTACAGGACGCAATTGTGAAAAACAATCTCACACAACCATAATAATTATTCAATCTTTATATTATCGTATTATTTCTATTTGTTTTACTTACCCAGGAGGACAGAGTTGCACACAAGTTCGATTTTTAAGTAGGGAAAATTCACTTCCCAACAAATAGAACACTCTGGATAGGACCAAATAAAAAAAATCACAGTCATGTAGGATTTCTCTTTCACTGGCAAAGATCATTAAAAGTGAGGTGTAGTATCAGAACATATTCTACTCTATGAGAATTAAAAATATACATAACTTCTTCTAGCACTTCATAATCGCACACGTATAAAAATAACCCAACTACAACACATGACGCAATTCTGTTACAAAAAATATATATCCTCTTGGAAGTATTGATGATCGCACTCTATTATTAAAATTACATACTGGAACTCTGAATATTTAGCTACGGTGAGCTTTAAAAAAGCTTCCCGGATTATTGCCATTTAAACTAATAACTCTTTCCTTCCGCACACGTCACTGACGTCCAATGGAAGCAAACACATATCGCGCTTTCCTTGTTCGGACGTAACACTCTCAACATGTAAACACAGATTGATTGTTCAATGCAATTTTTTTTTCAAACCTCACAACGCGTGTTTATTCAGAAAGCCGTTTTAAAGTAGGAGGTTAGAGAGGTTTGTTTCGAAAGGCATTTTTAAAAAAATATTTTTAACCTCCCCATGTTGAGAGCAACTTTCAGATGAAACGCCCGAAGTTTTTTGGACAACCAGTACACATTGGGCCATTGAAATACAACTTTATATTGCTCGAAGATCCTAGAGACTAATCACGCTCAAACCTAATACAACACCATAATATTATGCAGGTGGTTTTCAACGTACATTATATTGACGATTGAAATAATTGTTTGTTATAGATTTGATTTCTTACCACTATTATTCCCTGTGGAGTATTTTTTTTAAGATTGGTTTACAGCTATTTTAAGAAAAATGCTTACAGTATACCGAAAAGAAAAATTGCCACTAGCGAGAAACCACCAGCCCAGACAATCACAGACAACGGCTTTCACTAGCTACCACTAGAAACGATTACCAACAGTGGATGCCAGATGATTTCATTTTAGTCACGGCCGCCAGTACCGATTCTTTTCTTGGTCTGTCACGATTCCACCAGGCAACGCTGGTTAACGAGTCCTGCTAGTTAGATATGTACAGAGAAAATATACAATGTTTTTTTTTTACTCATCCCACACCGCCAATTGCTATAACATTCTATTAAATAAACGAATACATATATATTATTATAGATTTTTATAATTTCATTAATTTCCTTGATATTATATATATATGTATATATATATGTATGTATATATATATATATATATATATATATATATATATATACATATATTTAAAATTAAATTTAAGAATAAAAATTATATATAACTCTATTATATCATCAAAATCATCTGGAAAAATGAAGAGGAAAATTAAGAAAACGCTTTATGCCATAGCTTTCAGCAGCTAAAATCTTCTCATCAGAAGAGAAATGCCAGAATTATAGAAAATACAAATATAGAAAAAACTGACTTACTTACATTTTGATATCAGATGAAAGTAAAAGATAATGGCGATTAATGATTAAAAATAGGCATAATATATGAGGGTAAATAGAAGTAGTAGTCTATATGCAGATTAAAGTAAAAAAAATATTAAAATTATAGGATATTATGAAATAATAGGCAACACTATATTGAAGTCTACAGTAGAAGAAAGGGAAAATATGAACGACAGAAGAGAAGATTTCTACCTTGTTGGATTTAGAAACCACTAGCATTTCAGCCTGGCGTTGCCTGGGTGTTTGGAGGTGTATGTTGAGCAAAAAAAAGTGGTAGTAAGAAACGCAGGCTCGAACCCGTACCGCGAAGGACGAAAAGAATAGGGAAAAAACCTGACGTCTTTGCTGTTACGTTCACCCCCCAAACCGGAAGTTGCTTACATTTTAATTAAGGCTAGACAATCGAAGGTAGAGGATGACTTTCAAAAATATCGGCGAAAAAAGCGGCCCTCCCCCCTGTAAAAAGTGTCTAGTTAAAGGTGAAAATATTAATGTTTTTAACCGATTTTTCGATATTTGTCCTGTGAAAGTTGGAACTTCAAAACGATACTGATTTTGATAAAATCCGGCGCTTCTGTCGAAAGATTTAGACAGGCATGCAAAAATACATACATACATTTATATATTAGTAGCTAAAGAATTTCGACCCAAACTGATTAAAAAGCTTTCCCTATCTCTTAATACCCTTTATGTCAAATTTCAAATATTTAGACCAGAAATTTTCTGAGTAACTTGAAAGAGACCGCAGAGGTCAATTTATTTAAGTTTGATCCCTATTATGATCCCTTAACATTTATTGTTTTGGGCTCTAATCAAGGAACCTATATCTAAAATTTCAAGTGTTTAAACCCAAAAGTTCCGGAGGATATTGGTAAAGTTCTCAGAGGTGAAATCGTTAAACTCTGACCCCTTAACAGCCAAAGTTCTGGCCGAAAACCAATCACATTGATTTTCCCAAATCTCAGTACTATGTATATCAAATTTCGAGTCGCCATTCTTAAAACTGACAGAGTTATTGCGTAGGGAAATGCACACACACCCATACACACAGACGCGTTCACTTATATAGATATACAAATTGCCATATTCTTCTTTTCTGAATACCAAGCATTAGACTCCACCCGAAACAGTATTTTTTCATTTTATTTTATTTTCATACTAGCGGGGGTACCCGGCGTTGCCCGAGTGTTTTTTTCCGGGACGGGAGGGGAGTTTTAAAAAATGTTATGGTAGGTAAGTAGGAAGGATCAAACCCGGAGTCATGAGTAAAAGTAGGAAAATAAAGTGTGAAAAAAAAACAAAAAAAAAACATCTGCAACGTTAACAGTTCGGCCACCAAGAAAAGTTAATTCCAGTTGTTTAGGAAAAAAAAACAAAAAAAAACGACTACGGTAGGTCGGCGCGAACGTGAAAATATAATGTGAATTGTCCAGCACGCTAACCACTACGCCACAGAGCACTGCAGCTTAGTTTAGTGATTTTAAATAACTTGACATGAAAGAACTACGAAGCCAAACCGGTGTTCTCTTCTCAACTGTTCCTTGTGAACGATCCCCAAACGGTGTTAAGTGGTGGCAGGGGGAGGAGGAATTTATTAGAGAGAAAATATTTTACCACTTCCATTGATCTTAACCGATTTTGGCCGTGACTTCTCAGCAGAAAAAGTATAGAAATCTAAGATTATCGAGGAATGTGAGAAATAATAAGCCTATAACACACCTCAGATATTGTTCGGCCGTTTGTGCATATTATATTTGCATAAAATATCTTGATTTTTAATCCTATTAATGTCAAAATCAGACGGGAAAAAATGAGTTAATTTTATTTATATAGAGATTATGTTATTTTTTTTTAATTTTATGCTATGTTATTATTTATGTTATAATGAATACTGTTTTAAACATTTTTCTATTACCATTTTTCTCTAGTTTTAGATTTTTTTTATATCTATATCATTTTTAATCTATTCATATATGTATTTTCTTTGCCCCTGTTTGTTAGTACTGTCGCTTCACCTTTTTTTCTACATATTTTCTATCTTACCTACGTTTCTTCTGTTCTTCGTTTATTGCCTCTTCTTTAGCATTTCCTAATATTTTATCTGACATATAATTTTTATGCTCTAACCTATATATACACATCCTCTCTTATTTATCGTTATGTGCTATAATTACTTTTAATTATTATTCAGAATTTTATTCTGTTTATCCATGTCATATTTAAATGTTATAAAGCTAATCATCAAATGAATTACACAATGTACATTCGGATTGATATTTTGTTTATTAATGTGCATTTTGATTAATTATTTCCCGTTATTATACAGAAATTAATAATCAGAATGTGTAATTTTTAATGATGAAATAGCATTAGTAGTCGGTATATATTTCGTTGAAGTAATCAACAGCAATTCCAATATAGAATTTATTTAGAATTAAACTACATTACTTGCCACTGTTTCTTGTTAAATTATATATGTTGTAAAATTAAACAAGTTTCTTTGAAGGGATTTATTGATTTATTAATACACATGCATATCTTACTGATTATTGTTTTACTTCGCTTGTGGTCACTTTTACAAGTAAAAATTCTAATAGTTTTTTACTTACCAACGCAACTATGAATTCATAAAATGTCGTTGTTATTAAATATCATCGGGGTCATCTGACTTGTCCGGTGTTTCCCGATCATAAATACGCTTAGGTATATTTTACTTATCCAGATTTCTCATATATCATGATAGAGCCAATGTTTTATTGATTATTTTAGATGATATTGTACCCAACACATAGGCATGATTTCAAAAGTTTTAAAAAAAAACTGATTTGTGTGCAATCAGCCAGAATTGAAAATGGGAGCAAAATTATAAAGCTACGATAGACAATCACAGAGACGTAGTAAATTTTATAAATGATTCCAACGAATGAAAATAGCCAATTTTAACTTTCATTTTGTTTGTTGTTAATTGTTATATTTTAATTTACATGAGTAATTTATTTTTTTTAAGTTTTCTATTTTTCATAGTTAATAAAATATTTTAATTCCTTAATAAATAATTAAGCCACCTTTCCAAATTTTAAACTGCTTCGACAATTTCTTGGAGTAATAAACCCTCCCCCCCCCACACACATATATATATATATATATATATATATATATATATATATATATATATATATAATGCAATGATTAGAACGTTAAAATAAAGTCAAAGTTTAAAGTAAAGTTAACAGGGCGAAGAGAATAAAAGGGGGAAACAGAAAATGGGTGAGACATCTGACCGGTTTCGCCTCACTTTATCAAAGCTGTATCGATGGATTTGAGTGAAAAAAACCCAGAAAGACACGAACAAGAATCGAAATTATATATAGATAAAAATAACGTTGCAGTACGTTATGTATGGGAAAAAATAGGGAAAGCAATTGAAATACAACTTTTTATTGCTCGAAGATCCTAGAGACTAATCACGCTCAAACCTAAGAGGCATTCCTTCTGCCTGAAGAGGGAATTCCTTATCAATCGAACGTGAACAGTCTCCAAGAGGTTTAATTGAAATAATGATTGAACACGACTCAGGATTGTAAAAGAATTCGAAATAAAGTTTGCTGGTTAAGACGGGTTTTTATAAGCTTGTCAGTAATTGAAGACCCGTATTTATTGGTAATTACGTCTGTTGTTTGGTATGCACCATTTCTGATTTTGGTAGGTAGGTGTTGTTGGACTCCTCTATCAAATCTTAACGTTTTTCGACCCAAACAGTTGGCACTGCCACTACATTCAAAATTGTAAATTACATTATTACTATGATGTGGGGTGTAGAGCATATTTCGAGATGATGTTATTAACGTTCTTGTAGAGAACACAACACGTACATTTGAAGCAAAATAAGAATTTTGCACTGTTCAACTGATTTGCTTTGCAAATTTCTCACTTACTGCCCTCAGCCAAGGAAAATGCAGATATACTGGGTAGTATTAGCCGTTTGAATTTTAGTTACTGTGGACGCTGCAATTTCCCTCTGTATAAGTGACCTAATGACATCCAACGGGTACCCATTTTTTGAGAGGGTGCCAGTAATTATTTTTAATTCCTCATCCAATTTAGATTTTGAGCACATTCTAAGGACACGATGTGTTAGGGTCCAAATTAGATTCATCTTACGTTTTAAGGGGCAAAATGAATCCCAACATGTATACAGTCATCGGAACGTAGGTTTACGGTATATTGATGTAACGTGTTTTCGTTACCAATACATCAAGTAAAGTTATCGACGAATTAGACTCTCCTCCATAAGTGTACTGTAACGCGAGATGCATCTGATTAAGTAAGGAGAACAAATTATTTCCCTCTGTTTGGTAATCGAAGAGGCAAAACGGGTCGTCCACCTAGTGAAAATAAATCAATGGTTTAATGGGTCCAGAGAGCAATTGCTCTTCATTGAAAGCCACGAAAATATTCGCCATTATCGGGCCCAAAACTGAGCCCATCGACACACCTTCCATTTGCCAATACATTACATCGTTGAAGCTGAAAAGAAGAGATGTAGTGGCAACTTGCATCAGTTCAACGAATATATTTTCAGAAATGAGAGGAGCGATATCTGCGTACGATATGAAAAAATCTGTACAGATGTCTATTGTCTCTGAAATCGGGACGCAAGTAATAGGGATTATATATATATATATATATATATGTATATATATATACATATAGATATATATATATAGTAATAAGTAGTAAGTTATAGAAAATATATATGGCAATAAAGTAACACAGAATATTCTGCGTGAGTATCTGTAAGGCTTATATATATATACATGTGTGTGCGCGTGTGTGTGTCCGTGTGTGTGCGTGTGTGCGCGTGTGTGTGCGTGTGGGTGTGTGTGCGCGCGTGTGTTTTGTGTGTGTGTGTGCGTGTGTGTGTGTGGAGGTACTAATAAAGTTTACAAACATAGATTTTACTTCCTTTGGTCGAACAAATGTTCATCCTATTTTTAATCGCATGTTTTATCCTTTATGAAACACCCCCCTTATAATCTCAAACACTTCTCTACATATTATCTATATATTTATGCTTACGTTTTTCCGCCCTTCACTTGGACCACGTCATTTCAGCATGTGTGACCTCAGAAAAGAGACACCGGTAATTTCCAATTACTAAATATCTGTATGAAACAAACTTCTATAAATTATATCGATAAAAATAAACATGAAACCATATAACTACGTAATCATAAAAAATATAAAGATAATGATAGGTTTGGACCACCAACTAGACTGAAGCTCGCGGATATAGAAGAGGATGCTGAACAGTAGAGGGCATGATTACCAATAAGCCGTGGTAGCAATCAGCTTTTGCAATATAGTCCTTTCTACGAGGGTGCAAAGCATCTTCGTTCTGAAGCTATATGCGGTTAATTAAGGTACGTCTGAAGCTATCGATTATTAAAAAGATGAAAGTAAGTCGACAATAACTTTGCAAACAATCACAGCCATCTCGGGTTATTATTGAAGAGAGTTAACGTTTTTGATGAACCACAGATATACCGACGTAAAAGTAACTTACAGCGTTACAATAAACAACACAGGATGGGCGTATCGATGCATTGATTCGTTGATTAGCAACTGTGGAAATTGCACGGAAGGAATACGCACATCAATCATGCTACCATGAGCGCTCGGCGTTGCCAGGTCGTAAAATACGCTCTAATATTTAATTACAATATCAATCAGCTCGTTTCCTTACATATGAGATGCGTGTTCTAAATCCAATGTTAAATGGTAAGATCATGTTAAAAATAATGAGTTAATGAGATGGGTGGAAAGAATTTTGACAAGGATACAAATGCTGTTGTCTGGTCATCTCGTAAGAATGAATGAACCAAAAGTTCTTAAGCAGTTTTTTTTTGTTTTGTTAAATTCTTCTTGCCCAATAGGACGCGTACTCCTTCATTACAAAGGCAACCCAAAAGCCAATATGAGGCTTTGTAACAGTGATCTGCTCTCCTGGAAAAGTGCAAGAGGGGATCACAGCAAATGGAGTAAAATGTATATATAATTATGGAGTCTATTTTTTCAGATTATATATATATATATATTACAGATTATATATATAATATATATATATATATATATATATGCATGATTCAAAAGGGAACAAATTATGTTAATATAAGTGCTCTTAGATGAATCGCAACAAACCATGAAAACATTGTTTCATAATTTAAAATATGTCTACAAGTTATGTAAAGACTGACGTGTATTTTTCATCAATGCGGTTGGACTATGAAAGAGAGGGCTGACTATTATAAAATTCAAGCTAATTTCCATGACAGCAATATTTTGATAGACAATATATACGCAAGGGTATCGACGGTACTTATAGTTTAATAATTATATAGACATATAAAAAATCGAATGTCACGGCCTACCATGTTGCTGAATATAATGTATATATATATATATATATATATATATATATATCAGTGTGTACTAATACAGCATGTGTTTCGACAAACTATATGACAGTGTTATGTATATATATATATATATATATATATATATATATATATATATATATATATATATATTGCTGTACAAAATTTAATAATCTTGAAAAAGATTACCGGAGTCATGCTGAGTTTGAAAGAAACTCACATAAAATATTTTTTTCAAATTTGATGGGGAAATGAAAAAGCCGTTCATAAAAACGATTTAAAAGTAAGGTGATAGATAAAAAAGTATAAAAATAAACCTTGAGATGTCTGTCGAACGATAAATTATCAACAGTAACCATTCACGAATACGGTTATAAACGAAAATATATCAGTAATTATTGTTTAAAAAATTCCGAGTAGGGGGTTTGGCAATAGGAAATCTAGAAAAAAAAAGTGGCCGACAATTTTACGTTATAAAAATAACAGGAATAATATCGACAGATTGTTGGGAGATAAATCATTTATGCATGTATGTATATATATATATATATATATATATGTATATATATATGTATATATATACAAATATATACATACACATATATATGCACATATTAAAGTGCATACAAGTATAAAATATATATACAGTTCTGATCAAAATCATAAGACCACTTAAGAAATAAGCGTTTACGTATATTATCGAATGTTTAATCAAACAAGTGGTTGAAACCATTGCCAAAAGGGATGATATGATGGAAAAAATTTAATTTGCTTCATTCGAAACCTTAAATCTGATCTAATAATTATTATTTAAAAAACAAACATTTTCACCTGGTTAATGTGATAAGACCACTTTAATAAAATCGGCTAGTTTTGAAAAAGTGAATACGAAAAGCTTTCTATCTGACTTAAAGCAACGTTTTAGCGGATACAGAACATCTTACTAAATTATAAATGGCAAAAGGGAAACCTTTATCAGAGTTTGAGAGAGGAAGGATCTTTGAGCTTAATAGGAGTCGACACTCACATCGAACCATTGCACACGAAGTGAATCGTAGCAAAACTTGGTCGCCGTATCAAAATAAGTTTTTAAAAAAATCCAGTATGGGTTCAAGTCGATTGAAAAGCCAAACAGCAAGAATGTAGTCCTAAAACAATCAGAAGACATCCGAAAATGAAGGGGTTCAATCATTTAAAGCGACTGCAGAAACCACGTCTTCTTGAACAGCACAAAGCTAACCGACTTAAATATGCCGCCAAATACCAAACTTGGGATAAAGACAAGTGGGAAAATGTAATTTTCTCCGATGAGAAAAAGTTTAATCTAGATGGTCCATATGGATTTCAACACTATTGTCATGATAAAAATTTGCCCAAAGAGACTTTTTCAACTCGGCATAGTGGAGGAGGGTCTTTAATGAGCTGGAGTGCTTTCTCATCAGTTGGGACCCTAAAGTTGCAAGTAGTGAAAGACCGTCAAACATCATTGGAATACATTTCAATGCTTGAAAAAGCTTCTATCAGGACTAAAGGTCCACGTCTGTGTGGAAGAAATTGGATTTTCCAGCAAGACAACGCTGCGATACACACTTTTCGACAAGCACGAGAATACTTTTCTTCAAATAATATAGAATTATTAGATCATCCAGCATGTTCTCCGGACCTGAATCCCATTGCAAATCTTTGGGGATCGGTGGCAAAAGAAGTGTTCAAGGATGGAACCCAGTATGATTCGATAAAGGAACTTTCTGATTCAGTTTTCAGTACATGGGATAAAATTCCTTCGCAACTGATAAAAAAACTTAGTCGCAAGCATGCCGAAGAGAATTTTTGGAGTAATTCGTAATAATGAAGGCTATACTAAATACTGAGACCCTTTTTAGTAATTTATAATTGCCTTTTGTTAGATAAATTATCAGTGGTCTTATAATTTTGACCAGGCAAAATGTGTGTATTTTAAAAAATAATTATTAGATCAGGGTTACGGTTTCGAATGAAGCAGAATTAATTTTTTTCCATCATATTTTCCATTTCGTCAACCGTCTCAAACATTTGTTTGATTAAAAATTCGATAATATGCGTAAACGCTTACTTTCTTAAGTGGTCTTATGATTTTGACCAGGACTGTATATGATGATTGCAACGTCTTGTCAGACGAGTGCCACTCCATCAGACATTTAAAATCCATGAGCCCAAATGTCTGAGGGAGTATCTATACAAATATGATGTTACAGACTCTTAGCTTTGTACGACATCTAAGTCTCTCTCTCGGTTCAAATGTTGAGATCCAGCAACAAGCAAGAGCAAGATAGCCAGCAACAAATTAAACTGCAGACGAGCTTAATGCGGGTACTGGTCTTCCGCTTTATGGTTTTTTAAATCAGAGATTTGCTTCTCCTAGAAAGGTTGCCTTCACCACGGCTTACGGGAGCCCTCTCTACCCCAATACACATATACACACACAAATATACACGGTGCTAGTTGGCCGTTGACCCAGAAAAAGAGTGCATTCGCCCTTTGGATGGTCTTGTTTTTAATCCTTCAGGGAGACTAGCCGCCCTCCTCACTAAACAAGTCTGGCGGGGGAACCAGTTTAGTCACCGGTGACCCGACCATGAGGCAGGTAGTACTGGGCACACACACACACACACAGGGTGCCCTCAAAGTCTGGCTACATAATCTAGAGGATGCTTCCCCAAAGACTGGTTACATAATGTAGCCAGACTTTTTGGGCACCCTATATATATATATATATATATATATATATATATATATATATATATATATATATATATATATATATATATATATATATACACAAGTATATATTGGAGCCTTTTAAATAATTCTAATTTGTGTGAGATTTTTTCTGCCTCCAAAGCAAGGGTTTACGCATTCACAAATGACTCCAAATATTTAGTTAGTAAACATATAATAGTGAGTAAAACCTATAATAGAAATGTCGTAATGAGTCAACAAGGCATTTATTATATTCTCACACTTGTCCAGTTATATGTATTTTAATACCCCTTAATAGTGCTAGAGTAAAATTTAATTTTTTTATCTTAATATTTATATGAAAAAACTAACGACCGAGATATTTCATTTATATTGATAGGCACACCATTATGTCACCATGAATTGAGACACGCAATTTTATATTTTCTTGTAAAAACAATATTC
Organism: Euprymna scolopes; assembly: GCF_053919585.1. NCBI lineage: Eukaryota > Metazoa > Mollusca > Cephalopoda > Sepiida > Sepiolidae > Euprymna > Euprymna scolopes. Next base: position 57,283,556 of record NC_136487.1, read on the forward strand.
TTATTAAATGTAAGTATACACTTATTTTATTAGTAGCTATTTATTTTAATAACTTATCTGGTCTTGGTTCAATCTAATTTTTGTCATCGGGATTTAATAAAGGTTTAAGTACTTAACGGATTTAATTATATATATTTGTAACGATCAGTGATCGTATATATATATATATATATATATATATATATATATATATATATATATATATATATATATATTTTATTTTCATATTGAAATTCTAATAAACTCTAATCTGATTTTGATTGTACAGTCACATTGTTGTATATATTGTATACGTTCTCTCGTGACAATATTTAAAAAAATGAAATCCGGATATTATGCTCGGTTGTTACATGTTCGCTTGCTGAGTGTTCTAGTGGACATCTGTTTAATAAAAATATTTTTCTTTGTCTTAAATTTGTCGCATAAACGATTAGCCTATGTTCTTTATGGCTAAATGGTTCCATAGATTTTCGACACTTAGCACGTGTAAAGTTTAGTTGATTCTTAAACTTCCATAAAATAATTTAACCGTTATTTTTCAATGCATTTCTTTATTAATATAATATTACTTTGGAATGTTAAAAAATTTAAATTTTCTTGAGTATTAAATATTGAACATAATCTTCGTGATTTAATAATAATCATAATTGAATCGATCTGAAAAATATACATTTACTATTATTATAATCTTTCCCCTCCTTCCTAATAATATAAACAAACACACATATACACATATATAAGACTCCGGACCATGTGTATCACAGCCCGGTGCGTTAACCGTTAAACTATGAACTCTTAGTTAAAATGCTTGCCCATGGCTAATCCAGTGTACACGTTTTTTGCTAAGGAACGTGAACTGGGAGGAAATACCAACTCTTAAGAGCACATCATTGATTGTAACTTTGTCTTTCCAAGAAGTTTCAAGAATTCATCCCAGACTAACCATATCAAATGTGTTCAGTTTCCATTTTCATTCGTTGGTAGTTGTCCACCTTCTCTCCAATACGGAAAGCTTCTAAGTACACAGGCCGTGCAAACGTTCACTTTTTGTAGATGTTGAGATGTTTATTTTCCCACACCCGAATTTTCAATTCTGCAAGAGTTCTGGATGTCTTTCCGATGCGCTTATTGACTTCACGAGATAAGTTGTTTGAGACGGTAGACCTCAGATATTGGAATTGCTGGATAACGTCAACACACTGCGCATTCATAGCGAATATCAGAGATAGTGGGGTTTCTTGGATCATGACCTGGGATTTCCTCAGCTGATAATGGGGCTGAATATTTGCAAGCATTGGAAAACATGTCCACGAGTCCTTGCATCTTTCTTCAGTGTAGAATGCTATATCTGCATCATCAGCCAGCAGTAAGTGTCTGATGGTAACTTATTGGACTTTGATTCTGGACCGAAGGTTTTTGAGGTGGCTATTCGATCTGAAGTGAAGGTAACCTCCGTCTTTTGATGAATTAAATCGTATCTCAGGAGAAAGGCAAAGAAAATGCCAAATAGCGTAGAGGCAAGCATACATACCTGCTTGACACCACTTCTTACCATAAACTCAGCACTGTTTTCTCCGTTGAATAGCACGCCGTTCATTATACTATCATGAAATGCTTCTATAATGCTCAGAGGTTTGGAAGGGCAGCCAATGGGAGGTATCAACTTTAATAAATCATCTCCACTTACAAGGTTAAATGTCTTAGTAAATCAATGAAAGTAAGTTGTTATTTTTATTAGAAGATAGTATTTATCTTAATCAACGATAGAGCCGGGAAGCATTCAATTAAAATTGGGGTTCACAAATTTGGGATTTAAATTTAAAATAAATAATATTTCATGGGAAGATTTCCGACAAATCGAGATAACTTGGGTCGATAAAACATTTCTTATTAATAATACTACTTATGACAAGTAGGAAAAATGAAGGAAAACTTTTATCGTGTACCTACCTCTAACGGAATGAAGATGGTTATTCAAAAATAACAAAAAAAGTCTAGTAGTAGTATTGTTTGTTTGTTTTTTGAAAAAAAATGCTGTTTTTAATCGATAATTAGCGGTTGAAACCTTCTTAATATAATTTAAATATTGCTTTTCATTTATATAAATGGCCATTCTAAAAAATGGTTTTATAATTTTAAAATTGTATTTTAAATTAGATAACAATATACAAAAAAAACACACACACATTAGATAAATATTGTTTTGTTTAAAATTTTATGTTTCTGATATCTTTTAAATGAAATTGCTGCTACTTTTACTCCTTATCGATATGGAATAAAATTTGATTTTTAATTAAAAAAAAAATACTTGACAAATTACGTTATTTTTTTAACATTTCCCTTCCGTTCCATGACAAGTACCTACATCCTGTACTGTATTGAAAAATCATGTCAATGGTGGAACGTTGGAAGCAAAAGCTAAATGGCGATTCAGAGGATATGCTCTCTCCAACCACTTGCAGTCTCATCAGAAAGATGCGGGCACACAGATTGCCTACGATGATTAGTAGCGAGATATCTCTATAATTATTACATTCGCTGCGATCCTCTTTATTCTTTTATAGGCTGACTATGTTTGCGTTACGCATATCTTTGTGTCATCGCCTTCTTCCCAACAACATAGAAAATCGGCATAATGGATGTAAGAGAGGACTAGCCACTCTTGATCTAACATGGGATCAGTACCTGGATCAATATATATATATATATATATATATATATATATATATATATATATATATATAGATAGATAGATAGATAGATAGATAGATATGGCTGTCCAAATAAGGAATACAAATGTAATAGGTAAACATGTCTAGAAAATTCCCAAATGCCTGTAAGCTTGCCTGGTGTGCGATATTCAGACTTTCTGTACGTGATCATTCTAAGGTAGTTTGTATAAAAAACGTAATTCCTCATTAATGTTAGAAATGCCCTTTATTTCATAGCACTGAGTGTGACACGTGGATATGTAACAATATATATTATGCTTTAATAAATTAGGAATAGGATCTTTAAATGTGATGTCGGTGTGTACAGACATCAAAATCTGCTGATCAGTTTTTGTTGATTATGTTTTAGGTTTACGCCGTATAATATGCTCATTTCTTTTACATTATAACATTTAAGTATTCAAGGTGTATTTTAAAGTTGCATTAATTCATTAAACTCTGTGTAAACATATATTATTTGCATAATTCTCATTTGTACCAACTTGTATCTGAATAAAGATGGTTATTCAAAGAATCTCAAGAAATAATCAAGTAGTTTTTTTTTGTTTTTTTTTGGAAAACATAATTGCTGTTTTTATCGAATTATAACTAACACACCAATCTCAAAATAAATTAGTCTTCTGAGAAGTCGATATGATTTTCTCAGAGAGACTAATAAATTTGGGATTTTCAGTTTAGTACTTTTATAGAGTAAAAAAAGATAAATTTGAATGCAAAGTCTTTAATGTTATAGTATATCCAATTTGCTCGTCGTAAAAAGATATACATGTTCGCAGATGCTCTGTTCGGGGCATTCATTTTACTCGTCTTTCTTATGTAATTTAAAACTATGATCAACCCATACATTATTTCGGCTAGATTTCCAATTGCAATTATATTCGATTGCAGAAGGTGAACATCTACACACGTTTTAAACTTAAACTTTCTTAATAAATTCTATGAAATCTAGAAAGCACTTAAAATACTATTTTCCATATGCAATGTTTTTATGTATTTATGTTTGTATATTCGTGACTATTGCAATAAAGATTACGAAACATCAATAGGAATCGTGCGTATGGGTATAAAGTTGCAGAAATTGCGTGACAAAAGTACATGCAACCGGATTTAAAATAATATGCAATGGAAACTAACATTGATCTTTTTATACAACTGTATTTAAGCGATTAAAGCGTAAGCAGCTATTGATTTATTACTATAACTAGTAAGAGTGAAAGGGCTTGCCAGCTTTGCCGGATTGTAAAATACACTTAAATATGTGTTACTTCATGCAAAATTCCTATTTATTATTACGGAACAAATTTTCTATTGAATAATATATTTACCCAATATATAGTAGTGATTTAAAAAATAAAAAAAACACTTTTTTCTATCAGTAATAATCGAAACCAATACATTTATAGTTCCAGCCATGTTACTACCGATGGCGTTTGAGAGATCGGTAAGCAAGGCTGAATATTAAACAACTTGAATTGAATTTTGGCATGCGCAGAAAGATTGAACATCTGTCAGTAAGTTAAAATACTTTCAAACGTACATATCTACGCACAATTACATTTAAACTTAGAGACATATGCCTGTGGGAGTAATTCGCCCTCCCAAACAAATATATTATTCTTTATAAACACGTATTTTGTATAATTAATATTTCTTGTTTATAAATTTATGTGACCACCAGTTGAAGAATTTATGAGTAAATATTCACACACAGATCTAGAGACACGCATATACATCTACTGTTTTATTTATATCGATAAAACATGATCATATGTTTATTTTTTTCTCCAAATAATTAAAAGAATTTTAGTTAAATACACGTTTTCTTAATTCAGTGAATTATGCCATTCGGTATTTCAGTAGCAAAAGATGTAATATCACAAATTTGAACAAATCTAACCAGATTCCACAGCAATTTAGTAGAAAATTACGTATTTATAACACAACTAGTAATTAATATAACTAAATAATATGTACTGTGTATGTTTGATTACCTACTACAGAGAGATTTGTTATTTTATAACTTTTCCAATATTGTTATAGAAGCATTTTCCAAACGTATAAAATACATTACAAACTAAACTTTACGAATGTAGTATTAAGCGAATTTCACCAGAGTGTTTTATAACACGATACTATTTGTATCATATAAGGTTTCGCGCACGATTTGAGAACAGTTTCATCAGTCCACTTAAAATAAACATGATTATGGGATGTAACAAGATCAGGGAACTAGTTGCTTTGTCTAAAGTGCATTTACACAAATATTTGGCGATAATGTTTCGCTCTTGAACTTATATATTTTATATAAGAACACACTTGTCTATATAGGACAAAAACATCAGTAGCATAAACAATGTACACAAGATATTAGTAAGTTCTCGGTATGTAAATGAAGGAATCTTCGAAAAACAAAGTGCGTTCAATGCAAAACCACATTTTCTGCTGTCTCATATTTATTCATGAATAAACAATCTTTTGTTATTTGAAATTCTTGATAAGAAAAATGTATGGTGGTATAAGTGATACGCGTTTGTCCTGGGAAATAAAAATGTGAGAGATGTAAAAAAATATATATATTGTTGTGTTGTATTGAGAAGATAGCAGGGAATAGTTTAAATTTGTTTGCTTCTTGATGTTGAGATGACAGAGTGGTCGATAGATGACGTTTACTTCAAGCAAAAATTGACATTATGTTTAAAACATTAATATATTCTGCTAATAAATTTCTTAGAGAACGTTAAGGTAATAGATACAGCGTAGAAAATAATGACCAATAGACATTGTATGCTAATGAAGAAGGCAATAAAAATCTTTCCTAAAAACGTGTGATACTGATGGAGAAGATACACAAATTTGCTGCGATGTTTTCAAATGATCTGTAATAATAGCAAGGTGAGACTTGATTCCAAATATTTTTCATATGTTTTATATTCCTTCTTTTGGAAATTGGGTACGATTCGGAATATCTCCAGTATCAAACAATCCTTATACACTGTGGTATTTATGTCTGAAAACCAAAAAAAGGGAGATATAACATATAAGAGCAATTTGGAATCAATTCTCCCCTTGCTGTTATTTCCAATCATTTAAAACCATAGCAGCATATTTTAGATTCCCTTACAAGTTTTAGATTCCTTTACATCAATGCCAATTTTGGAGAAATACCATTTTTTCTTATTAATATGCAAAATAAGGAAAACAAAGTACAATTAAGGTGAAAAGTGCCAAAAATAAGCTCTGGATGATGCTTGCCCCCCTTAATATGCGACCTTAATAGCAAATGTAACATAGACCAATACATGATTCAAGTTATTATTTTTCAAACGAGCCTTAATGTATTAAATTCAATAATCCAATAATCTTCCAATAATCTCTGAGATTTGGAAGTCATAAAATTGCATAAAATGTTATATATACATATATATATATATATATATATATATATATATATATATATATATATTAAAATTATTTATACAAACATTAATGGCTACATATGTGCATACATGTTTCTGTAATCACCCGCGTTGGGGAATACGTCTTCAGGCCAAGAATTACCGTCGAGAACTGATATTTCAAACAAAAACATTTTCTTATTTCGTTAACAAAGTTAGAATGTAACCTGAGTGGGAGTTATAAGCGGGGGGGGGTGACAACTGAGGTCTTTGAAGATAATAAACATCCTCTTTTTTATTTCCCTTCCTTTTTTTTCCATCCCATCTTTTGGTTTTTATGGCATAAGGGACCTGTAGAATTTAGTATTTTTGTCTTGCAGTTCGTAAATTAAAAACACTTCTTATGGTCACTGAGTACTGACCGGTGTCTTTTAATCTACACGCATCCAACCACATACATGTATACACACACACACGCACACCCCACACACAGAGACACATACACGCACATACGATATTCAAATCAACCCATATATATATATAGATACATATGTACATATATATATATATATACATATACACACATGCCCACACATGCATATATATATACACACATACATACACATACATTTACACATGCACACATACACACAACATATACATATATATATATACATAAATACATATAAATACACATGTACACACATCTAAATATATAATCACACATACATATATACACGCATATACACACATACATATACACACACGCGCATACGCGCACCAGCATACACACAATACATACACACATTCAGATCATGTTCAGGCGCAGACAACAACCCCATCCCTTCGTGTCTCCAAATCTCCACATACGTATATGAAACACATACACATATAGATACACATACAGACCCACGCATACACCCACATACACACACACGTGCAGGGGCACATAGAAATTCGCTCACTCACAACGCAGGAAAACACAGCAATACATGCACAAATGCAAAAAACTTTTTTTCAATAATAATAAGGTGCCTTTTTACATCAGTAGTGTGGTACCCCCTTTATATATAAAACAGCTTGCCACTACAGTCCACACGGGTGTACATATCCATATATAACATACATACATATACACTCAGACACCCATACATCCTTGTAATATACTTTGCTACAACTATCACTAATGTTTGTATAAATAATTTTAATATACTTGGTCTGTTCACTAATTGAGCACTCTTTGGTAGACACATGTATTTTCATTTGATGTGCTTCTAGGAAACTAAACTCTACTGGCTATATATATATATATATATATATATATATATATATATATATATATATATATATATATACTCAGATTTACCTATATTTATATATACAGAGTCCTGTAAGCCAGCTTCCGTTCTACTGCTTTCGTTGTATCCCCTGTGGCCTTGCTAGGTCACTAATATATATATATATATATATATATATATATATATATATATATATATATATATGAAGAGAATTATAGACAAAGGGAAACAATAAATAATTCACAACCCCACAAACACACCAAGACACATATATATATATATATATATATATATATATATATATATATATATATATATATATATATATATATATATATATATATATAAATAAAAAATAAAATAAAAATTAAAGCTGGAAACAACGTTTTTATGACCACAAACATTCTTTCAATAACCCAGAACTTAAGAATAAAACCGAGTTAGCTAAACAATGGTGGTTATTAAAAAATGAGAATCGATCCCCAGTGATTTCATGGTCAATCCTATGTCATTCGGACGTTCCAAACGGCTTTAGGCAGAGATGCAGTTTATGCCTCGAGGAAAAAATAAGAATCCTGAAGTACCAACACAGTAATCTCCTAAACAAACGAGATGAACTGATGGCCAGATGTAGACATAAATGTAAATTTAAAATAACCAATAACTCTAGATCCGGCGAACAGAGAATTCTATAATGGTAAAGACACCGAATCTAACACCACTAGATTAATTACGATAAACCATCCTACCCCACCCCACTGGCAATTATAGTGTTGTCCGGTATATACTCGATAATAACTACTTTACGATTTGTTGTCCGAAATCTAAGCTAGGCATATATATATATATATATTTTTTTTTTTCCCCGAAGTACCTGGTTTATCCAAATTACTTATAAATAAATGAGATAGCCTTAAGATAATAATTTTTCTCTGCAGATAATACGTTAGTTATTAAACTCAGTTAAGTCAAAAAGACCAAATACTAAAACTAGATATTATTAGATTTGATACAAATCAACACAAAAATATAATTATTTTACTTATTTCTTTATGCGTGCATGAGAATAATTTTGTTGTACGGAGTGAATAAAAGTATATATTAACCGAAACTAGATACCTCCTATCGAATTGGGGGCGATCAATATTACAATTTCCCACTTCTTAATCAATTAAGAATTGAAATATTAATTACAACGACCGCTATAATACCCAATAAAATTATTTACATGAAAATATATAAAATATTAAATACATAAGACTCAATTTTTTAAATTCATAGTATTATATTACAAATACAATATTTAAATGAATTATAAGATAATATTTATTTCTAACTAATTTTTACATAATAACATAGATAGTTTTAAAACTTTATATATAATATTCTTTTTATTTTTATTTTCTTATTTTTATTTATTTATTTTTTATTTATTTGTTTTATTGATTTATTTATCTTTTAATATACCTACTTTCCATGACTCAATTAACTATAGGACGCGTGTACAAACATCCAGTTTATTTCCCTTACTTTTCTCAGATTTTCTAGACTAATATGACAGTTAACATTAGATCAATGTATCCTCTTCTTTTCTTCTTTTTTTCCATTACGCGCTGTTCTATTTCTTTCACTATATATCCGTATACTTTCGCCCCTTCTTCCTAGGTTAGTAAACGCGTGTCAAGGCATTTACATGTCAGAACGTACATCTTAGAGGCGTGTGTGTGTATGTGGGTGTAGGTGTATGTGTATGTGTTGCGTGTGTGTGTGTGAGTGTGTGTGTGCGTGTGTGTGTATCTATGGTTACATCGAGCTGCCGCTTATAAGTGTCTAATCTAATATTTTTATTTGTTATTTTTAATTTTTAATTTTTATTTTTTAAATCCCTACCACCCTCTCTATAAATGTATTAAGTGGATTGCTACTACCACCACCTTTGGTTTTTTGAGGGTCGAAGCCCGATCTTTTCTTTTCTTTTTCAGTATCAAAAATGTAATTGTCTGACTTAGATGCTTGAAAATACCATAAGGTTGAAATAAATTATTGCATCGACAATTATGTAATTTCCGTGTTATAATTTTTATCTTATTGCTCTGTTTACCACATTGAGCTCTCATACCCGGATTTCCTCTGGATTTATTCCATTATAACACTATATATATATATATATATATATATATATATATATATATATATATATATATATACAGAGATGTATAGATAGATAGGTAGCTAGATAGATAGATGGATAGATAGATTGATAGATATTTTATTAATTCAATGAAGTAATAACGTCAAAGTCAGTTGGTGTTATGAATGCTTTTTTATACTTCATCTCATCTCTCCACCCAAACACCTTTCTATAATCTATCGGTAGCACAGATAATTAAATATCTTTCTCCGCATTGTACTCTTAGCTAAATTTCACGTTGCACAGTATGTGACCTAGTGTATCTTTTTGTTGTGTCCTAGTCTATCTTTTTTGAGGAGCTTCAAGCTTCAAAATAACTAAGTATAATAACATTTATGGCACCAAATCCCCTTTGGATCCAACTTAATAATTTGGAGAAAAACGCAAAATTAACAATCTGGCGATTGAAGAAATTAAAAAAGAAAGTAGTGACACAGAAAAATTTCATGATTTTTAATATATAATAAATGGACCTAACAAAGGTATAATTTTAAACAAGCAAAATTTGTAAAAGTAGCACATACTCTTCAGAGTTAATATAACGTCATATCCTAAAACAGATGTGGATACACGTTACATAAAACTGATTTTTTTTACATGGGTGTCACCACTTATCAAGGCCCAGACGCCACTCGAGGATAAGGGTTAATAGGTATACATTAGTCATTGTGATTTAAGCATAGTAAACAGTGGGAATTTTGTAACTTGGATTACTTAGGGGGACGATTCAATTAGAACTTGTTCACATTAGACTTTTTCTTTTTTTTCATAGGTATCATCACATTTTCAAGGCCAAGGGGCCACTCAAGGATAAGGGTTAAAGAATGTACAGTAGAAATTGGACAATATAATAATCATTAGTAATGAAAATTTGTTAAATTTCATAACTTATACGGAACGGCTCATCAAGAACTTATTTACATTAGACTTGAAGACAACCATATTGTAGTCAGCCGGAAAGCAGGAAAACGGAAGACAATTCCACAGGCGTGCAGTTCTAATAAAAAAGCTTTGTTCATGGAATCTACGTTTAGGTTTAGGCACAGATAAAGAGTGGGGGGAGTTATTGGAAGTGTTTACAGCTAGACGAGTGTTTCTTGTGAAAGTTTTGCGAGGGGGGACCATAGATTGAAGCTCAGTCGAACACTTTCCACGAAAATAAAGATACATCAGAGACAAACTCGCAACATCTCTTCTGTGAGATAGAGGTTGCAAGGAAGGGAAAAAGACATCTCCTACGAGGCTACGAAGTCTATTTTGAACTCTATCAAAGCAGGACAAGTCCTTTCTAGCAGCTCCTGTCCAGATGTGGCAACAGTATTCCATCCTGGGACGTACCTGGCTCTTATATAGATAGAGAATTGCATCAGCAGTGAGATATCTACTGGATCGATAGAAAGATCCACCATTTTTCAGCGGCCTTGGCAACAGATTTGATGTACGTGTTCCATTTAAAATCAAGAGTAATGGTCAAGCCCAGAAGCTTGTCAAAACTTGAAGCCTCCTGAAGACGAGAGCCATTCATTTCAATTGATGCCAGATGGGGATCAGAATGTTGATGATGTAAAGAGAGAAGCTTGGTTTTAGATGCATTAAAAGTAACCAGCCACTCCTTTCCCCATTGTACTACATGCTCAAGATCAGAGGAGAGAGAATTGGAGAGAACTTGGTCGTTTACTGTCTTAGATGTGCTACCATAGATGGTAGTGTCGTCAGCATAAATGTCTACAAATGATGTAAGGATGTGATTTGGAAGATCATTAATGTAGATCAGGAAAAGAGTTGGGCCCAGGATGGACCCCTGAGGGACACCGGCATTAATACTGTGGGCTTCTGATTTTTGCCCCTCAACTACTACTCTTATGAACCTATCAGAAAGAAATGATTTAATAATTGAGAAGACATTTCCAGCTATACCATAGCTAGAGATCTTATGAAGTAAACCTTTATGCCATACCCTATCAAAGGCCTTAGATATGTCAAGAGCAATTGCCCTAGAAAGGTTTCCTCCGTCGAGAGATTTGCTAATCCTATGAGATTTTTTTTATCACCAGATCAGTAAGAGATATAGATGAGAAAAGGAAGTACATTTTTCCATGGTATTTCGAAGGTAAACACACCTCATCTGATGAGGAAGGAGAAACGCACAATACAATACAATATTATACAAATAGAAAATCTAAAAATAAAAAAAAACAGTAAAAAAGTGATGGGAGAGAAAAAAAAATAAAAACAATGAGTGAATAACAGAAATTATGTACGGGTAAAAATATTTCGAATAATGAGACACGTTCTGGGGAGAGACAGAGAGAGAAAAAAATTCCAAACTGAAAAGAAAATTAATATAGGGCCCACAGCGTATCCTATAAATAAAAAAAAACTTTTTATAGAGTCAAATAGACAATATCTAAGGTGGGAGCCGTGTAAAAAAAGATCCTCAAGAGAAGCATATATATTAATGATACGCGAGTTATATATATATATATATATATATATATATATATATATATATATATATATATATATATATATATATATATAGCCCTGGTCAAAATCATAAGACTACTTAAAAAAGTAAGTGTTTACGCATATTATCGAATTTTTAATCAAACAAATAACAAAATATGATAGAAAAAATGAAATCTGCTTCACTCGAAACCTTAACCCTGATCTAATATTTATTTAAAAAAATATATATTTTCACCTGGTCAAAATGATAAGACCACTGATAATTTATCTAACAAAAGGCAATTATAAATTACTAAAAAGGGTATCAGTATGGTAATCTCCAAAAATACCGTTAGGGCTTACAACATGGCCGCCAGAAGAGTACCGTGATCCGGTTGATCCAAAACATGAATTGTGCAAATGGAAAACGCAGCCTTGAAGGCAAACTTTGACAAACAATCACAATTTGTTTGTATTTAATTTTTTGTTGATATAATGTTGTTATAAAAATAGGCAAACTTTGAGAAACAATCTGAGGTTGTTTTTAGTTAAAACAGTGTTTATAAAAAGTATTTTATTCAGAACAAACAAGTGGTCGTGGTCGACGGAACGCAATTGAACCATGACAATTCCTGGAATTGAACCACGACGATTTATGAAATTCGAACTGCTACCTACCTCAGAGAAAAAAAAATATAAACTGCTTTTTTTTCATCATATTTTTATAACATTACATCTTTAAAAAAATGAACACCTTGTTTTAAATACCATTTTTATGAAAAACTCTGAATAAAATATTTTTTATAAACACTGTTTTAAAAAACAAACAAACTGTGATTGTTTCTCAACAAAAAATTAAATGACCGTTCTAAATAAATTATTTATTATTATGATATTGAAAAACTGTTTTTGTACTTAATTATTATGCTTGTTTGTCAAAGTTTGCTTTAAATTTGCGTTTTCCGGTTTCGTAATACGGCGATTCATGTTTTGGATCAACCGGATCACGTGACTCTTCTGGCGGCCATGTTGTAAGCCCTAACGGTATTTTTGGAGATTGGCCTCAGTATTTAGTATAGCCTCCATTATTATGAATTACTCCAAAAATTCTCTTCGGCATGCTTGCAACTAAGTTTTTTATCAGTTGCGAAGGAATTTTATCCAATGTACTGAAAACTGAATCAGAAAGTTCCTTCATCGATTCATACTGGGTTCCATCCTTGAACACTTCTTTTGCCATCCATCCCCAAAGATTTTCAATGGGATTCTGGTCCGGAGAACATGCTGGATGATCTAACAACTCTATATTATTTGAAGAAAAGTATTCTCGTGCTTGTCGAGAAGTGTGTATCGCAGCGTTGTCTTGCTGGAAAATCCAATTTCTTCCACACAGACGTGGACCTTCAGTCCTGGTAGAAGCATTTTCAAGCATTGAAACGTACTTCAATGATGTTTGCCGGTCTTTCACTACTTGCAACTTTAGGGTCCCAGCTGCCGAGAAAGCACCCCAGATCATTAAAGACCCTCCTCCACTATGCTGAGTTGAAAATATCTCTTTGGGAAAATTTTTATCATGACAATAGTGTTGAAATCCATCTGAGCCATCTAGATGAAACTTTTCCTCATTGGAGAAAATTACATTTTCCTAGTTCTCTTCATCACGTATTTGGCGGCATATTTAAGTCTGTTAGTTTTGTACTGTTCAAGAAGACGTGGTTTCTGCAGTCGCTTTAAATGATTGAACCCCTTCATTTTCAGATTACATCTGATGGTTTTAGGACTACATTTTGCTGCTGTTTGGCTTTTCAATCGACTTGAGCTCATACTGGTGTGTTTTTTTTAAACTTCTTCTGATACGGCGATCATGCGATGGGGTTATTTTTTTTTTTTGTCGAGCTGGATTTTTTGTGTCCATATTTATCTGATTTTTTAAAAACATTGTGATGACCGTTTTGTTACGATTCACTTTGTTTGCAATGGATCAATGGGAGAGTCCACTCCTATTAAGCTCAAAGATCCTTCCTCTCTCAAACTCTGATAATGGTGTCCCTTTTGCCATTTATAATTTAGTAAGATGTTGTTTTTTTTTTTATCCACTAACCAGTTTTTTTAGTAACATAGAACATTTTTCGCATTCATTTTTTCAAAACTAGCTGATTCTATTAAAGTGGTCTCATTATTTTGACCAGGTGAAAATGTTAGTATTTTAAAAATAATTATTTAATCAGGTTTCCAATAAAGCAGATTTGGTTTTTTTCTATCATATTTTCCCTTTTGGTAATGGTTTCAACCATTTTTTTGATTAAAAATTCGATATTATGCGTAAACGCTTATTTCTTAAGTTGTCTTATGATTTTGACAAGGACTGTATGCATATATATATATATATATATATATATATATATATATATATATGTATAAATATATATATATATATGTTTATATATATATATATTTGTATATATAAGCATGTGTAGAGAATTATTGTGTGTAAGAAAGCAGTATAGTATTAATACACATAATTTGAAAAGAACACAATTTATCCTGCAAAAGATTTTAGTTCTCTTAACGGTCCTTTACTTCTTTTAAATAACTGACTCACTAGTATGTATATTAAATGATAAATTTAATATTAGAGTTTATATTCGATATAAGAAAACATTTACGGATACCATATTAGTCCTTATGTACATAGGATATAGAGAAAATAGTTATATTAAAATCAAAATAATAGATTATAAACATTAATATGCGAAAAATGTATAAAAATAATCGCCAGGCTGTTTCAGATAAAAAACAGTTATAAGTATATAAATTAAACCAAAATATTAAACTAAAGGAGACAAAGAAAAATTAGCAAATCATATAAAAGAAAAGTAAAATGTAATAGAAATTAGCAGAGATATATTATTGAAAGAGAGCATATAAATAGAATATTGTTATTACCCAGAAATAGATGTTGTGTAGCTGTAGGTCCCATGTATTTCGCGTATTTACTCTTATGCTTTATTTTCGCAATTTTATGTATTATTTTGTCATTGTAACATTAAGTTCTCGCGAATCTGTACTTCTATGTTTCCAGATCGCTAAATACATCAACCGAGGTTAAATCATTAATAGTGTTGAAAATAAAATCTCAAATGTCATTATATGTTGTAGAGTAACTCTTAATATTTACTGAAGTATAAGGGTTGATTAAATCCGGAAGAAAACTATCGTTTAAAATTGTACTATTATATATATATATATATATATATATATATATATATATATATATATATATATATATATATATATATATATATAAGCATACTATATATAGGAAAAGAAGTATTAGGCAAAATTCACATAACTATTTGAGCGAAAGTATGTCAAGTTAGTTATATTTCATTAGAAATATACGCCACTCTGTATGCATATATTATTATAGTATGATACTAGTTGGGTTCCTACGTTTCGCGTCGTTTACATAAGAACATCACAGGCTTCTTACAGCGAAATAAGTTCGTGTGGAACTCAAGCTCTAAATTTCTGTGTTAATCTCATCGACTGAAGATGACGTGAAATTTAGCAAAATCACACTCCATCATTTCAGTCAATTCTCTACGCGTCTGATTGTCACCTCCATTAAAAAACCCTTTTCTATTTTCGTCTATCTTAATTGGTCTTCCGTGTTTGAGTGTGGTAAACCCATCCCGAACAGTTCTCTCGGCTATAGAGTTTTAGAGTTTTCTCCATATACGGCACAAATATTTTTGGTCACTTCACACTATTTTTTACCTCAATTAAAGGAAAATAGAGAGAGGTGTCGAAAATGTGATTGTTTACCTATTTGACAAGGCATTTGACGGTTCTGAAAAACGAGAAAAATATATGAACAAAACAGAATGGCTATTATCTTGTAGAACATAATACGGGCAATCTAATGATATATAACACTTTGTCAAATATCAAAACCTGTTTTAGGATCAAATTTCTTATGAAATTATTTATTATATCATTTTTTCAGAACGATGTATACAATATGAAACTAAAGCAATTACGAACAATTTTCTCATTTCAATTCAGGCTAGCCGAAAACAGCTGCTGAAAAACCCTTAGCAATATCAATGAATGGTTTGGCCCAAGAAGCACTACGGAATGCACCAAACAATTATAGTTTAGAACATTTCCTGACGGCGACACGTTTTTTAAAGATGAGAAACATTGTGGTCGGCAATTGAATGTCGACAATGATCAATTAAGGGCATTAATCTAAGTAAATCCAGCCAGAACTTTTCGAGAAGTTGCTTCTAAATTAAAGGCAACAAAACGACGATTTCCCGTCACTGAAGAAAAGTAGAAAACACAATAAATAAATTGGATCCTCACGAATAGAAGAACTATCAACAGTAACATCGGTATTAAATGTCATATTCCCTTCATTTACGCAAGTACCTGTTTCTCGATATGGCTGTGACTTGGAATTAAAAGTGTGTGCATTCCTAACCTCGGCAATGCTCAGTGCAGCGATTAGTCGCCGGATAAGCTCCACGGAATTCCCGATGCTAGAATTGTACCAAAAACGTTTATGTTGAATGTTTGGTGGTTTGCGACCGATCCCATCCATTACATTTTTTGAATGCAGGTGAAACCATTACTGCGAAAAAGTACTGACGATAAACGGATGAAATGCATGATGAACTTCGACCACAACACCCAGCATTATTCAACAGAAACATCACAATTCTCGTCTACGGCAATACCTGATTGCACGTTGCTGAACCGACCATGTAGAAGTTAAACTAACTGGGGTACGAAAATATGCCTCGTCCACCATACTAGTAAATTTCAAGCATCTCAGTAACATTGTCGTTGAGAAATACTTTAATAGCCTAAGCGATATCGCAAAAGCATTAAGCGAATTTTATCATTAACAAAACGTAAGATATTAGTGTTACTAGTATAAATACATTCGGTTTGCATTGGCAAAACTGTCTAGATTCTGATGGTGCTTATTTCAATCAATAGAGTTTGGTGTGAGCAGGGATATGTTCATCTGAAATTAAAAGTAAAATTCCGTACGAACTTTCTTGGAAAACTGATATATGTATTAGAATTTTCATAACTCGAGATGATTTTATAATTTCCCTAGCCAAACAACATTGCAGCCGGCAATCCGAAACTGTAGTTTATTTATTATTTAGATATATCAGGGTACGGCATTCGAACTCGGGATTCAAAACCAAAATATCTTGCATGCGATGCGCGTACTGTGCAACTTAAGCAACTACACCACTCACAAGAAAGTCCTTTAATTAACATAAATCAAGCAAACCGCGTCGAAATCCGACTATGGTATGCGCATAAGTTGTCGCAAACAAGCTTGTAGGGAGTTAGCGACCTGTGATAGAAACAGATGTCTCACAAACATAGTTTTTACACTGGTTAGGATGATACAATCCCAAAATGAAACGAGTACAATAATCAATATTAGAATTTTCAGCATGTGTATATATACTATTATTTTCAGAATATATATATATATATATATATATATATATATGCGTGTGTGTGTGCGTGCGTGTGTGCAATTAAATTATCTGCATGTGTTTTCGTGAGTTCGTTCCCAATAGACCCAGAGGCTGAAGGGCTGAGTTCTTTAAATGTCACAGGAAGGTACTTGATGCGTTGAAATGTGTTTTACGTAGGTTGTGAATTAGTAGGTTTTCCACATGTACAGATATTCATGTAATCAAAGATTTCGATTAAAGAAAAAATGTTCGATTGCGCCAAAGATTACACGTATATACAAACGTATATTGCAAGTGTATTTGAAAGTTGTATCACCGCGCACGCCAAAATCAGATCATTTAGATTTTTTATAGGTCGGGGATGTGTTCGAAATGTATCTTTTTAAAGAAGAGTTGAACCTTGATACTAGATTTTGAACGTTTAATTTTAATGCATGTGATTATGATAAATAACGTCATAAAATCAATAATCAATAGTCTCGTCTATGAAAGATCAAGAAATAGATATATGAAAATACAAGGAAAACGCGTAGACGTATGACACAAACTCCAAACATATTAGCAGAAGGATGTCCCCTCCACTATGACAAAAATTATCTAGGGATGTAATTTTGGTACTATCTGCCTTGTAAAATACTAGCAGACGAACCCGAACAGAATGATCTTGCTTCCATTGATGAGCATGATTTGACGGAATGCTGCAGGCAAAAGGCACTGGCTCTGACTGTCACCATAAGTTTTACTGGCGAGTAGTTCTCGTTTGGGGCTATTATTTGCTGGTATTGTCATTTCATACGTAGAGGAAGAAAATGTGCAATAGGTTAAAACTGCATTAAGAAGGAATAATGCATATGAGTATGGCTTTCTGTATCAGTTGCATATCTAATGAATCTAAACTAATAGTAAACCATTGTTTTAATTTATGTCATTATTTCCTTTTTTACGAGTTTAAAACTTTGCATGATATGTTTAACTAGCGATAATCGTGTATCGAAATTTAAAGAAAAGTATATTCATTAAATATAATTATAGACCCAGCATTGTACTATTGTATAAATTCGTGCTCATAGACATTCGTTGCAAACTCAGATAACAGTTATTTCATTCAAATTATTTCCTGAAGAATCAAATACTTTCTAAAATTCCTTTTAATAACCAACCCGTATTGAGATCCATGCTGGTTTTAAGGAAATGTATATACTTAGTTAAATAAAGAATGCCATCGTATAAAAGACATTGCAGTAAACTAATGAAAAACTCCAAATAAATTAACAATAGAATGAGTGCATATTGTTAGTTATCTCGCTCAAAGGAAATTAAAAAATAAAACAACATTGCTTTTTGTCAGGGAAAAGCGCGAGGAGGTATTGCAGATATTTTTGGTTAGTGGTTTGAAGGCAATATAGTATATTACAAATATACATAAAAACACATTAATAGCATGATTAACAAATTAGGGAAGAACAAAATCATCTATCAGAGTATTAGTTACAATATCGGGCATTTAGCATCATATTATCTAGTACTGTTCCTTATTCATATGAAAGCAACATCTCAGAAAGAGATATTTTTAACTCGAGGGAAAATTGGCTGGTAAACAGTTTAAAAGTGTTTTGAAAATGTTTTACAGAATGCATGATACCTAATTTATCCCACAATGAACAAGTACTTAAAATTATTTCTGGAGGAAACAATAGAAGAATTAACATTATTCACCATATCTAAGCATCAATCACGCATTAATTTATTTGAGAAAGTACCATATCCACAGATCTGTATCATACGGAATTTATTGAAGTATACTAAATAAGAAAACACTTTTGACTCTAACATGTGCATGGATAAATAATGATGGGTTATTGTTTGATGTTTATTTGCCCTAAATAGAAATGAATGTGCAACAACTCTTCAGGATACTATATATATATATATATATATATATATATATATATATATATATATATATATATATATATATATATATACGAAGTATTATTGGTATCATTCGTCGTTGTCTTAACCCTAACCTAAACCATTACCTCAATATTGATCGATGATTTTCATACTAACATATTAT
Source organism: Euprymna scolopes (assembly GCF_053919585.1). Classification (NCBI taxonomy): domain Eukaryota; kingdom Metazoa; phylum Mollusca; class Cephalopoda; order Sepiida; family Sepiolidae; genus Euprymna; species Euprymna scolopes. The sequence continues at coordinate 57,303,210 of NC_136487.1, forward strand.
GTCAATGTTTTTACATAAAGGAGTATCTCTGATGATATTTCTATAACCTGTCAGCTCATCTTCTAACTTAAATTCAGCAAAACTAGTAAAATGTTGCCTTATGGATAATGCTTCCCACAAGAATTGAAAAACGTCATCACTTAGCCTTTTATTTTTAAAATTGTTGGAGACCAGTTTACTCCTCTGTATAAACTCGATAGATACATTATTAAGAACATAAGCAATAATCAATCTAATCAGTGTTACGTAATATGTATTCGGTCTTGTGACACTTAGAGCTGGTATGCTTAATGTTCTAATGCAGAAAACCAATGAATCTATTTACTAAGTCTTTGTGTCAAGAGCAATCGTTACTTTCGTAAGTTAATGCAAGTACGAACTAAATTTGGAATATGTTTTTTAAACTCACTTATTTCATTGGTGTTGCCTGCAAAGATAAATATCTCATCATTGTACATAAAATATATGGTAGTTTTTTCGTCGTATCAAATAATTTTATTATAAAGATAGGACATGTTTACAGTACGGAATGTTGGTCCATTGTGGATGCTAGAAGATAGAGGACAAACTGTAAATGTAAACTTTATAACGATAAAACTCTTAAAATTAATACCTTTTCAATAGTGTACATATTATAATTTAGCCACGGCTCTAACACCTGAGCAAGGTAAAAATAATACATGTAACAAAGCTTCAATACCTAAACGTAATTTTAGAACCGTAAATTTACACATTTTTAAGCTTAGACCACATAACCTGAAGATGGAAGGGAAAGTTGAAATCCTTGCAAAAAACATGCATATCAATGGCCACATTTCTACAGCAATACAAACATAACAATTACAAAACGAAAAGATTCAAAGGAAAATAATTAAACAGAAACATGCCGTGCTTTTAAATAACATCGTTCTTCATTAGTTAGAAGATCTAACTGTCGTTTAAGCGATCGGGTTTCGATCCTGGCTTGTGGTAGTTGCTTGTCTAGCCCTACTGATTAGCTGTGAAACAGCGAAACAGTACTGTATGTGGATAAATATAATTCCCCCTATCTTAGATTGAGTATTTGAGAAATTATATACAAATTACCATTACCGTATGAGTAGATGTTTTGCGTGTAAACAAACAGAGCTTAGATATTTGAACAATGCCAACACATTCTTAATTCACTGCCTGCGAAGACATAGCTATATAGCGCAACGGTTAGAAGCTCCGACTGTCGTTTTGGCGATTGGGTTTCGATCCTGGCTAAAGATAGTTGCTTGTCTAGCCGCACTGATGAGCTGTGAAACAGCGAAAAAGTACTGCATGTGCATGATACACACACACACTCTCTCTCTCTCTCTCTCTCTCTCTCTATATATATATATATATATATATATGTGTGTGTGTGTACCCCGATATATAATCTACTTTACGAAATGAAAATACTCGTCAATAAATTCAGCATGAAAAACCAGCAGAATTAAAATGTGCATGGATATATAATGATGGGTTATTGATTGATGTTTATTTGCCCCAAATAGAAATGTGCAACTACTCTTCAGGATACTATATGCCTTCATAGACGTAGCTATGTAGCGCAACGGTCAGAAGCTCCGACTGTCCTTTTGGCGATTGGGTTTCGATCCTGGCTAAAGATAGTTGCTTGTCTAGCCGCACTGATGAGCTGTGAAAAAGTTCTGCATGTGGATGATACACACACTCTCTCTCTCTCTCTCTATATATATATATATATATATGTGTGTGTGTGTGTGTACCCCGATATATAATCTACTTTACGAAATGAAAATACTCGTCAATAAAATCAGCATGAAAAACCAGCAGAATTTAAATGTTCACCGATTTCTTATAACAAATCTCTTATCGTGTATATCTGAACAGAAAATTAAAAGAAAAAAAAACACGATTGTTTTCAATTTTTAGCTAAATTTTAAGAGAAATTCGAAAAAACTTATATATGTTTAAATATACAACTTCACATGCTAAGAAAATTTCGAATTATCTGCTGTCTTCTTCAATTAGAACTTACTACTCCGGTATGAGATGTGCTCAATGAGTTATCTATCGTATCAAAGTTATTATGTGGATCTATATTTGCAAACATACTGGATTATATATATATATATATATATATATATATATATATATATATATATATATATATATATATATATATATAATCCAGTATGTTTGCAAATATAGATCCATATATATATATATATATATATATATATATATATATATATATATATATATATATATATATATATATATATATATATATATATATATATATATATATATATATCTCTTTCTAGAACGGTTTTTGGCCGCTTTTGCCGGTTCAGAGTAACGATATATTCTTTTTTGAGTACTACGTGTCACATTTTCAATCATTACACATGAAGTATAATTAATTATTTTTTAAACATTGTTAATTAATATAATTAACACGAATTCAAATTTGAAGACTGTGCCATGTATACTTCTTAAATAATATAAAAAAATAAATAAATATGATGATGTAAGTAAGGCGACAAATAGAATAATATGCAACTTGTGTAAAACTCTAAAAAAATATAATATATTGCTATACATGGGATGCGTTCATTATAAAACATATACGCAGATCCAGACCGAAATGTGTTTTTTTCTTAACTATTTTAGAAAACCGAACGAGATTGTTACAAAAATGGTTAAAAGATTGTATTAACCAAGAAGGAATTAAAAATTGGATGAACTCTAAAAAGTTGGTTTTGCCAATCATTGACTGTTTTCTTCTTTACGAAGAGATTAAGTTATCAGAAAAAGTAAACAAGACTTTGATGTCTTAACTGTAGACAGATAAATCTAAAATACACATTGTTGACTGAACTTTTATTACCTTTATATTTATTTGCATTTTCGTACTTTATACTGTTTTTTCTTTCTTGATCCGTCCATTACTCACTTTATATCTAACTATCCCTCATTTGTATTTTTATTTGCATGTGACACAATAACAAGCCTGGTTCTGATAAAGGACGGTTCAACAGAAATTATCGCGTATATAGTTTTCCAAAGGCACAACCAGTTGTCGAAGCAACTTTTAATGTGCTGTTGTTAGATCTGAGTAAATTTTGGTTGGTTGTTTTGTTTAACGGCATATCAACCTTTTTCAACTTATTGAATGCCGAATCCAAAGATTTTGAAGAAACATTTTCAATAGAATATATTTGTTGTTTTCAAGTCGGTTTATATTTAAGCCATAGTTGGGACCCTAACAAGTACTACCACTCCGGGTCAGAGTGGACCTGGCAGCAATAGCAATTAAAGGGTGGTTTCACACTCCCTAAAGCCCGCAGTCTGGGGCCTCACCACTGGATATAGTTTAAGATCATATCCAGGACCTTAATAAATGTACAGACCATCCAGTCAGTTAGGCATTGATTTTACACCGATCGGTATAAAGCTCTAGATCGGCTATACCTATCGCATGTGTTTTTATTTCACAACGTAACGGCATCTCTCTTATAATTAACATAGACATTATTTCAATGTGTTTCTTTTTAAAAAGTGTTATATATAGATTACTTGTAGTAAAACGAAACAGTACTGTATGTGGATGACTAATAAGCCGCCTTCTTTGGGGTGAGCACTTCGTAAATATATGTTCGCCCGACGCGTATTTAAGCGATCAAGCGAAGTCCACTGTTTGTTTGTAAAAGAAACTGAGTTTAAGCACTGTGCAACGGGCAAATGCTAATAAGATAGGAATTTGCCGAGAAATATTCACGGGCACTGATTCTTGGTCCGATGGTTAGAGCTGACGACTGTCAACAGGTTCGATCTATGCCTGGGAAAAGGGGTATGTCTAGCCGTACTGATGAGTTGTGATACAACGAAATAGTAATGTATGTGGATGACCATCATATATATATATATATATATATATATATATATATATATATATATATATATATATAACTGCAACATCATTTCGTGAAAATAGAACAGTAAACCAAAAACGAATCTATAGATAGCTACATTCTTATAAAACCATATGTACAATCATCAATAAGAATCACTGTGTAATTTCATTCATATAGATTGTGTTGAATTATAATTAAATGATTACAATTAGTTTATATCTTCAGACACTTGTGTTTCATATTAACGGAATCATCAGTATACGGGTTCTAATTCTTCCTTGTCGGGAGATTTAAATCTCGCTGTAAAGTGACTTTCGAACATATCGACGAAAAAAGTGACCCTTTCCTTGTAGAAATGTGTCCAGTTGAAGGTGAAAATAATAATGTTTTTTTGCCAATTTTTCGGTATTTGTCGTCTGAAGGGTCAAAAGTCAAAACACTACTGATCTTGTGAAAATCCGTCGCCTTGCTCGAAAGTTTAAGGCGGACATGCAAACATATATACATACATACATACATTTATATATTGATAACTAAAACAAAAAAGCTTGCACTATTTCTAAATAATCTTCATGTAAAATTTCTAAAGTTTAGACTAAAACTTGTCTGAGTAATTTGGTAGAGACCGAAGCGGTCAATTTTTTTTAACTTTACCCCTATTAACACCCTTTAACATTTATTGTTTGGGGCTCAAATCAAGTTATTAAGTAAGATCAATGTCCAAAGGGTTTGGAAGTGTATGCTGAACAAAAAAAAACAAAAAAACGGTAATTTTTTTTATTTGACCCCTATAATGGCCCCTTAACATTTATTGTTTTTGGCTCAAATCAAGTAATTAAGTTAGATCCATGTCCAAGGAGCCCATATGTAAAATTTTCAACTTTAGATCCAAAATTGTCGGAGAAGTGTGGTAGAATTCTTAAATATCAAATCATTGAAATTTGACCCCCTCAACAGGAATATTTCTGACCGAAAACCGATCACATAGATTTTCCCCCATCTCAGTACGTTTTCTATTAAATTTCAAGTCTATAGAATAAAAGGAGTTATTGGGTAGGGAAATGTACACAGAGAGGCGCACAGACAGACACACACACACACACACACACACACTTTCAATTTTATAAATATACTAGCATTTCCGCCCGGCATTGCCCGAGTGTTTGGAGGTGTATGTTGAGCAAAAACAAAAAAAAAGTGGTAGTAGGAAGTCAGGCTCGAACCCGTACCGCTTTTATTCATTGCGCATGATTTTGATGTTTTACTTTCCTTTTTTTTAAATGTCTTTCTGTAATTCACGTGATTGATCAGAATAAGCTAAAAGATTTTCAGCTTATTTTTATGCTTGCTAGTTAATGAAAAAGAAGTTTCTGCGGTAATCTCCAAAAATACCGTTAGGGCTTACAACATGGCCGCCAGAAGAGTCAACAAAAAACTGCGAATAAAATATATAAAACTCGTAATTTCTGTTTTTAAAGTGGGTTGTCAATTTTCTTTATGAAATATACTTCCAAAATAAACTATTACAGTCGTTTAAAACATAATAGAAGTATTATTTTTTTATTTTTTAAAAACAATGTTTACAAAATGTCTACGCACCTTCGCATTGTTTTTAAAAAAATAAAAAATAATACTTCTATTATGTTTTAAACGACTGTAATAGTATATTTTGGAAGTATATTTCATAAAGAAAATTGACAACCCACTTTAAAAACAGAAATTACGAGTTTTATATATTTTATTCGCAGTTTTTTGTTGACTCTTCTGGCGGCCATGTTGTAAGCCCTAACGGTATTTTTGGAGATTACCGTTTCTGCTTATTCTCAAACAGCCTAATCAGTCGATACTTTTACATGCTGTCAGGGTATTGTCTAAATATTGTAACTTTAGCTGTAATACGCTGTTTTACTTTTTCGGTTAAACATTTTCATCCGTTTGGTTGTGTCAAATTTAGGCCTTTGCCTATTAAAAGTACTTTTGTGTATTCTATTTTCATCGGCTCGTTATTTATTTAAAATCTCTGCTTAATTGTTACCTAGGTCTATATAATGTTTCGGCAACCAGGACCCTATCTTTACTTTTTTTTTCTCGTCGTGATTTTTACACTATGCTGGTAATTATTTTTATAAATTAGACGCACTGAACACACTTCTTTTACGATAAATATGAAATATATTCATTTACTTTGGAAGTGATAGTTAAGTCTTTTCTCATTGAAACATCGAAAGTTCTGCACCTGTTCTAAGTTGCAAGATCTTACTTGCTCGTCTAATAAGTAGAAATTATACATGTATTTCTTTGCTTACTCATGTTCAGTCATATTTTTAACTATTTCTTCAACGGAGAATCTCTAGGTCACGTGAGATACACTATTTTCATTTTGAGAAGCAGCTGTTTCGTCTACCCCGAAACCTTGTAAACATAATCTAGTGATATCGATACCCCCATATAAGTATTCTTCCCTAATTACACGCTTTAGATCTTTCGATTCTAATAGGAGATGTCTATTCATTCGTTCTTATAGCCCGGGCGTGTCCTGAAAGTGTTTGCTTTGTTTATTAAAACAAGCCTTGCACATTCCCTCTTTGATGCATTCGTTGTCTATATTGTCTATTTGAGAAATCGCATGGTAAATAACTTAACACCACAATTTTATTTAATTGCTTATTTCATTTGTCTTAGCCATAGAATGTCAATGCTTTTCTAGATGGCGGACTCGGAAGTCCCATAATCACAACTGCCGGATGAGCACTTCATAATCTTTGTTTCATGGATGTTAACACTTATATAAGAATAATACCAGGAAGTATCTTTGTAAACTTTTTCTCCGTTAGTATTTATAATGAGATAGTATCTCAGAACTCTAAAACCTAAGCTAAAAACTCAGTTTTGATTACAAAACAACATTACTATTAATAGTAGTAACACAGGTAATTATCAAAGACTTCTCTTTGAGAATAACTTGTCGCGTTCTCTGGAGCCGGAGTAACAAGAACTATTTCCAGATATTTAGTACGCCACATTCAATTCGATGACTTTGCAGCCGCTTGCCATTGGTTTCTCCTGGCAGTGGTCATTGATCCTCACCCTAATTTTTGTGGCAATACGCCCCCCTAGTTCGCAGTCCTCTTTGCACCTATCCAGCAGAAACTTGGATAGTTCATTCCCACCTCGGTCATTATATCCTCCTAAACCCTCTATTGTTATTTCCTGTGGTGTCAGAATTAAAAGTATAAAAATAAAAACTTGTGCGCAGTTCACTCACTCTGAGATCAGACACAAGTTATTACCATTGAGGCTTCAGGATAAAAATAACTTGTGTTCCATGCGATTTAAGATACATATTTACTCACATTTTTAGCAATCTATATTTTTCAATAAATTATGCATCATGCACATTTACAAATTCATCATTGACTCATCGCTAGTAACCACGGAGAAATTCGAATCCAAATAGATTTTCCCATTTGTATGCCTCATTTGTTCTTACTTTACACAATTTATACAATTGCTTTCTTATTTTTTATTCGTTTCGACCATTGAGATCGGTCTAAGCGTTTCTCGCATCGCATTGCGATTGGCCGTTTCCGATTATTCCCGTCATCTGCCGGGCACACCCGAGGAATTCGAGGAAGTCATGAGTCAGTTAATGCAGAAGTACCAACTTTTTTCCTGCATATTTCGTTTTATAAAACCGACAAAGAAACTAATCTGTTTTTCTGTAGATTTTAAGTCAATTGTATTTATTGTCTTTATTTTCAGTATGCATGTGGTCCCGTAGTTACTAGCGAACTTTCAATCTCAGAGATTATGATTATTTTTGTTGTTGTTGTTGTTTTGCTGTTGTTGTTGTTTCTGTTCTTCTTCTTCGTCTTCTTCTTCTTCGTTTACTTCCTGCTATTTCCTTGCACATTATAATAATATAATCGGTAATTTGCCCCCTCGGTCCATGTAGACCAGACTTGCTGTTTTTTCAAACGTCCATCTTTGTCTTGTTTTCTTCTTCTTTGTGTTTCCTTTTTCTTTCCTTTTTCTTTCGTTTTCTTTCTTTTGCTTCCGTTTTATCATCCTCGCTTCTCCTTCGTTTTGATTTACTAAAAAACACGAAACCCATTATCAGACATCCCACAATATCATCACGCTTGTCTGACCTATTTTTTGTTGTTGTTTTGTTTTTACACAGGGGTCGCCATGTGTCAAAGCCTTTGAGCTACTTGAGGATAAAGGTTAATATGTGTACAGTGGGCCAAGTGTACATGCCGTATAAATCACTATTAATGGAAATTTGGTAAATTGAATTGCATCAGGGGATGGCTCCTCGATATCTTCTTACAGTTAGACTTGAAGACAAACTTATTGTAGTTCGTTACAAAGCAGGAAAGTGAAACAGAGTCCCATAGTCGTGCAGCTCTAAGAAAAAAAAAATCTTTGTTCATTGAAACTACATTTAGGTTAATGCACCGATATAGAGTGGCGTAATTATTTATAGTAGTTTGTCCTAGAAAGGAAGACTCCGACGAGAAATTCACTAACGCTAAGAGATATAATTATTAGCACATCTGCTTTAGATCTTGCAGGAGAGAATCCATATTGCATGTCACTGAGGAAGTAATTTTTGTTGAGTTAGTTGACTATTTTCCACATATTCCAGCAACTTACTCATGGCTAGAGCTATGGAAACAGCATTTTCTTTTTATTGTTTTTACTCTCGAATGTATATGCGACGCATTTAGACACACTTAATCAACAGAGGATAACATCACTGTACATAAAATCATATACTATATCAATTGATATATACCTGAGAATCAAAACAAGAAAAATATGCTGTTGTCATAGCCCTGCTCATGGGGTACATTGAGAGAGATGAGCGTTCACCTTAATTTTTTAAATACGGGAAATACTGATGAGGTTGTCCAATGTGTTTGGAACCAATTCCCTTTAAGACAACGCTTAAACAGCTTTGTAAGTGGAGGAGCTTGTTCAGGTTGAAACTTTTTGAGTACTATAAGCGTAGTGGTCGGCCATCAGATTTTCACAAGACTCAATTAAAAGTATTAGTCGAAGACACTCCATGCACAACTATTCGTGAACGTGCTTCTGAATTAGGCGTAATGTATACGACTATTTCCAATTATTGATGGCGATTGGCGAAAACAAAAAAAAATCTTGATGAATGGGTGGCATCACAAATTGAACGCGAATTAAATATACACCGTTACGAACACTAACCTTCTTTTCTTTTACGTAACAAGAACTGCCCGTTTCACGCCCGGTGTGTGACTTGCTATTGAAAGTGGGTTCATTACAAAACCTGGCGACGCGAAGCTTAGTGGTTAAACGCCGACGAAGGTCCCCGACACTTCCCTAAGCCAGTGCTGCACCAAAATAAGTTTATTGTTTGATGGGTACAAACCTGTCTAATGAATTACAAATATTTTAATGCTAGCGAAACTATAACAGCGATGAAGTAATGTAAAAAAATAGATGAACTGCATCAGCAACTTTGAGAGCATAATCATGCTTTAGTCAAGTGAAACCGCCCACTTCTTTCTCAACGATAATGCTCGAGAGCACGTTGCTAAATAGACTCTGCAGAAGTTGAACGACTTAAAATACGAGACTCCGCCATACGCGATATACTTCTCACACTCTCACATACCGATTTCCACTTTTTCAAGGATTGTGGGCACTTGTTGCGTTAGAAATTCTTCAGAATTCTAAGCAATATCATAAACGCTGTCAGAAACTTACTCGCCACCAGAACGCAATATTTCTTACTTACTGGTATAAATACACTAGTTTAGCGCTGGTAAAAATGTATTGATTCTTATGGTGTTTATTTCGTTTAATGAATTTTTAAGCCATCATCATATCTTATCGGAATAGAAATTAACCCATCGCATCGCGGTGTTGTTAGCCTCCTTAATGTCTTGTTTTGAGCAATGAGGACCTAATCGGCAGTTTTCCCTAAGGTAGTGCATCGTTTGTACCTCTCCACATGGACATAAAGGTGAGGTTTCTTGGCCCCCACTTGTGGAGATTGTCTTTAGTTTTGTCTATTTTTGTTCTGGCTCTATTTAGAGTCACCCAGTTTTGTCTACAAAGGTTTAAAATCTTGGGGGAGGGTTTCTTTTGGGTCTGGTAGGGCTTCATTTTTATTCCTGCTGTTATAGTCTCGCCATCGTTCCATCCTATAGGAGGCAGCTTGCCTGGGATCGATTTCCTCTATATTAATGAAGCTACTGCGAGATTTTAGTATGTGCCTCACTGATTGGTGACCAAACAGTGAGTGCCTCTGGTCGTTAAGCTGTTTGTACCGTTCTATTCTGGTGATGACCTCGCTTGATATGTGGTGGTGGAATACCAGTTAGACAGTATAGAGCTGGCAAGGGAGTTGGTCTTATGCCACCAGTTATGGTCCGGTATGCCTTGTTCAGCTCTACATCAATTTTATGGGCATGGCATGATCTTGCCCATACAGTGGCACACTACTCCGCTGTGGAATAGCACAGTGCGAGAGCTGTTTGCCTCAGTGTTTTCTGGTCGGCACCCCAATTGCTAATGGCAAGCTTACCGAGAAGGCTGTTTCGTGATGACAGCTTGCCTTTCAATTTCGTAATGTGCTTTCTAAAAGATAGTGTTATGTCCAGAGTTACCCCCAGGTAGATTGGGAAAAGTTCATGCGTAAGCATGTTGTCATTCCACATGACTCTTTGTCTCCGATTTGCTTGGTGATTATTAAGATGAAAGCCGCAAACCTTGATCTTGTTTGGGTTTGCATTTAAGTACCACTTTTTTGTAGTAGATAGAGAGCGTGGCTAGTACATCAAAGGGTATTTCTCCCATGATGCCAAAACTATTTGTCTGGGTGGCGATGCATAGGCCATCGGCATATATATATATATATATATATATATATATATATATATATATATATACTTATATATATATATATATCTTTTTATATTTTGGTATTGTGGTTCGTCGTTAGTGTAGATATTTAATAGGGTTATAGTAAAAATTGAAGCTTGTGGAAAGCCATTGTTTTCGATAAACCATCTACTCTTTTTGCCATCCATCTCAACATGAAAACGCCGATTACAAAGTAGACACTCAATTATGTTCCCCAATGCTGAGTGTTGTATCATTTGGGCTTCTTTTAGTAGAAGTGGCTTATGGTTGACAGTGTCATAGGCTGCTGTAAGGTCTACAAACACAGTGCCTGTTATTTTTCATGTGTCAAATCCATCCTCAAGTAATTGGGGCAGGTTTAAAATCTGGCAACAAAGTGACCGACCTGGTCTAAAGCCAGTTTGGTCAGCTGAGAGTTGTTCTCCCACTGTTTCCGTTATTCTGGCAAGTATCATGCGCTCATATAGAAAATGCACAGTAGAGAGATAGGTCGGTAGCTCTAAGGTTTGTGGGGTCTTTTCCAGGTTTTAGAATAGATACTACTCTTGCCTTTTTCCAGATTTTAGGGGGTTTGAGGGATGACGCAGAGGTATTTATTAGGGCCAGTAACCACTTTCTTACAGTTGTTCCAAAGTGTGTTACTATCTCTGTGGTTATTCCATCAAGGCCCGATGCCTTTCCATTTTTTAGTTGAGATATTGCTGCGATTATTTCGGTTTTAGGGAATGGTTCTAGATGGGCATTGCTGTTTTGCATGACGTGGCTAAGTTCGGCTTTCATTCTCTTTTTCTGCCCTCTTTCTTTTTGTTGCGGTTTGCCATTCAGTAGCAGCTGATGGGATACTTGGTTGGGTGTCACGGCTGCAATTCGGGACTGAGGAGTTTTTTTTTTCTGAGTTTAACTTTTTTATTGTCATCCAGGCTTTTTTGCTATTGTGTGTCATATAGATGCTACTTATGCTTCTTGCCAGCGCTCTTTGTGTTTGCTACTGATGGAAGCAAGCAAATTCTCTCCGAGTTGTAACGTGCTTTCAGCAAATGGATCTTCATTATAAGCTTGGATATATTACTCATATTGTGCTTTATTTGGTTCCGTAAGACAAGGGATGTACGTTTTCCTGCACCCCCTTGGTATGTTTTTCCTGGCTACTTTCCACATCAGGGATTGGATGTTGTTGTATTCACTTGGTAGTGGGGTGATGGTGTTGATGGCTTGTTCTAGGTCAGGGGTATAACCTTCCCAGTTGGCCTTACGGAAATTGAACCGTGGCCTAATCTGGGGTTTCTGTGGCCTAATGGCAGGTCTTGTATCAATAAATATGGGTCGGTGTTGGGTTTTTGGCACTGGGCTTCCCAAAGCTTTTTTTCTAGATGTCCATAGTGCTTTGATGGAATAAATGCTAGATCAGGGTTATATCCCCGTCTACAACGGGCACTTTGGAATGATTTCGGATCCTTTGCATCGTGGAGAAGTTTGAGTTCATTTACAGCAGCGGATGCCTCCGCTGCTTCCCCATCACTGGTTGTCTCATTGTATCCCCAAGTAGTGCTATGGCTGTTAAAGTCACCAATGTATAGGCTCGCGTTGTTGGAACTTTTGCATGTTAGCGGCCATGAAAAGGAGGCTGCTGGTGGTTTATACACGGATGTGATGGTGAGGTATTCCATGCCCACCTGAAGTATCCCAAGCCTCCTGGTTTTGATTAGTGACTTGCCATGAGCGAAGATCGCACTTCCATATGCTGTACTTGGGTGGTGGATAATAAGGTGCACCCTGGTATTTTGGAGAGCACTCTGTCTTTATGTGTCTTTTGGAGGCATATAATATCAGCATCGAGACTGGCTATGATTTCTGATTTAAATGCAGATATTCCTTCAGCATTTAAGCTGAGAATTCGGAATTTCTTCATGGTTACTTCCAGTGGCCGAGGGTTAATCCTTTTACCACCTCTGGTAATGGGTATATTTCTATGCGTAGTGTAGCAATCTGTCTCCGAAGATTAACAGGGAAACCACGTGAATATTTGCTACTTGCCCCCTGTTAAAGCCAAGATATGCGCAAGAATTTCCAAGTTAAAAACTGCAATAACTTTTTTGTCGACGTGATCATATAATTATATAAATGTTAATTAATATATATATATGTATATATATGTGTGTATATATATGAATTGTCGACTAAATCTTTTCAGAGCAGTTTTAATTTAAACGTTTTCTAAAACAGTAATAGATTTGCAATGTTTCAAGATGGCTGCTTTAACACCCATGCAATTCCAAGCTGAGCCATTTCTTGATTTTGTTCTTCTATTGTCATGTATTTTCTGTTCTAAGCAAAGTGTGTTTTATATGATAAATATATGTGGACGTAATAAAAAGCACGAGTATATATTGTTAGTTGCAAGATTGTACGTTTAAAAGAATAATATAATTATCCACCAAAACAATGTAATAACGCATAAAATACTTAGTAAAATCTAATTGTTGGTGAGAATTATATAAGCATGTAAAAGTACAATCTATTGGGCGGGTTGAAAGTGAATTGACTGTCATAACACGTGCAAGATGCTACTCGTGATTAAATAATGTGGTGACACTATTTTTATATCGAATAATCTTGGAATAAACGAAGAAAAATATTCCTTACACTAAGTTCCATATAAAATTTTGTTCCATCCAAGATTGGAATTCAATTAGTTTTATTCCTTCGATACTTCTATTGTACCTTAATACTTTCATTTAATAGAACATCATTGCTATTCAACAATTTTCCTTTTCATTATATAAAATAATGAGTATCACTTCCTCCTCTCCCTCGCTCACTTTCTCATTCTCTTTCTCTACCGGTTTATTCAATCGATAACCAGTCGGAGTAATAAAGAAGAATACTAGAATAGACGAGTAGAGTCAGATGAGAACGCTCTATTTATGCATTATAACTTTTTAAAATTAAATACGCTGTATATTTCATATTCTTCTGAGCCACAATCTAAAACGAGTTACAAGTTCCATGTAACTGATGTGTTTCCTAAAGAATATTTGAACAATATCGTTGACTAGTAATATATTTCAAACAGCAATCTTACATGCAAAGTCGTTTTGACGAGCAATTCGTTACAATATGTATTCTTTACTTCCATTCCAATTATTAAATAAATACAAGGCAGCAACATCTCATATGTATGCATCTATATAACAATAAACTTGGAGCATGTATATGTAAATAAATATTCACACGCACACTCACGAATGCACGCCCCCCACACAGATATATATATATATATATGTATATATATATATATATATAAGAGAAAGAAAATTACAACTGTAAGTTGAACTTTACAATCAAAATTTATTGTTCGACTGAATAATCCAAAATATATTTAAAAAGTCCTTATTCCGCAGAGTTTCAGTGAATGCTATTCTTGTTATTCTTCTCATAACAGAACATAAAGAAATCAGCAAACTATATTTGTAGTAATGCTAGACTTTTCTAGAAAAGGCATGATGTGAAACCGCATTTTATTGTAGTTATAAATTGCTAACTAAAAAAAGAAGTGAAAAAGTTAGATATGCAATATATATATATACACATATATATATATAAATATATATAAATATATATATATATATATATATATATATGTATATACTAGCATGGGTGTCCAGTGTTTCCCGGGTGTTTGGAGGTGTGACTTGAGGAAAAAAGTGGTAGTAGGGGGTAGACACGAACCCGTACCGCTATCTTTAGAAAATCATTATCTGGAGCCGTAGAGATTCAACGTCTGTATCAACTGCGACACGGGCCCTCTGTCTGAAGATAGCGGTTTCAATCCTACCCAAATCCGACCAGAGCTTTACTTGACCAAAAAACGTGGTGAGACGACAACAACTACGGATGGCAGTGGGATGGCAGTGATTGCTGAGAATGCAGTTAGGAGATTCGAAGTTCCTATCCGTCGCGGTTACCACCTGACGAAGGCCAGAGGAATAGTTTGCCGAACGCTGTAAAACAACAACTAATAAAGATGAGAATAATAGTCTGAAACAAATAAATTAATATAAATAATATTCATCTCAATAATAAAGTCCAATATAAATAATTTAGACACTGATATTGTATCTGTAAGTTTTAAAAAAATGCCCTCTGCGGGTTTTACCAAATTACTCAGACAATTTCTGGTCTAAACATTTGAAATTTGACATAAAGGGTATTTAAATATAGGAAAAGCTTTTTCATAGGTTTGGATCGAAAAGTTTTAGTTACCAATATATAAATTTATGCATGTATGTATATTTGCATGTCTGCCTAAAACTTTCGACAGAGGAGAAGGATTTTACCAAGATCAGTATCGGTTTGGAGAGCGACCTTTCAGACGACAAATATCGTAAAATTAGCTAAAAGCATTAATATATTCACCTTCATCTGGACACTTTTCTACAGGGCGTCGCTTTTTTCGACGATATTTTTTAAATCCATAATCTCCTTTCGATTGTCTTGCCTTAATTTAAACCTACGCCACTTCCGGTTTGGGGGTGGTCGTAACAGCAAGGACGTCACATTTTTCCACGTTCTTTTCTATTTCGCGGTACGCGTTCGAGCCTGCTTTCCTACTACCACATCCAAAAACCCGAGCAACGTCGACATGAAATTCTAGTATATCTATAAAAGTCAACGTTTATGTGTGTGCCTGTCTGTGTACATATCTCTATTCAATAATTCTGTTGATTTTCGGTCTACAGACTCGAAATTTGATATGAAGGTTACGGAGATTTTGAAAATCTTTGTCATTCGTTTTCGGCCAGAAATTTCGCTGCCAAGAAGTCAAAGTTCAAGGATTTGACCTTTGAGAACTCTACTAAACTTCTCCGACAATTTTGGTGAAAAACACTTGAAATTTGAGATATAGGATCCTTCGACATGGATGGAACTTAATAACTTGATTTGAGCCTAAACAATAAATTGTACGGAGTCATAGTACGGGGTCAAGTTACAAATTTTGACCGCTTGTGTCTCTACTAAATTACTCAGAAAAATTTCTGGTCTAAACTTTTGAAATTTTACATGACGGGTATTCAGAGATAGGACAACCTTTTTAATCGGTTTGGGTCGGAAATTTTGCGTTGCCAATATATAAATGTATGTATGTATGTTTGCATGTCTGCCTAAAACTTTCGACAGAGGTGACGGGTT
Source organism: Euprymna scolopes (assembly GCF_053919585.1). Classification (NCBI taxonomy): domain Eukaryota; kingdom Metazoa; phylum Mollusca; class Cephalopoda; order Sepiida; family Sepiolidae; genus Euprymna; species Euprymna scolopes. The sequence goes on from NC_136487.1 coordinate 57,319,226, forward strand.
TTACCAAGATCAGTATCGTTTTAGAGTTTGACTTTTTAGACCGAAAATATAGAAAAATTGGTTAAAAACATAAATATCTTCACCTCAACTGAGCACTTTTCTACAGGGGAGTCGCTTTTTTCGCCGATATTTTCGCAAGGCAGCCTTTCCTTTCGGTTGTCTAGCCTTAATTTAAACATACGTTACTTCTCGTTTTGCGGTGGTCGTAACAGCAATGGTGTCACGTTTTTTGTCCGATTCTTTTCCTCCCGTTTCTGCAGGGTTCGAGCCTGGTGTCCTACTACCACTTTTCTATTTGTCTCAAAATACACCTCCAAACACCCGGGTGACGCCGAACTGAAATATTTATATATATATATATATATATATATATATATATATATATATATATATATATATATATATATATATATATGTGTGTGTGTGGGTGTGTGTGTGTGTGCGTGTGTGTGTGAGTGTGAGTGTGTGTGTATGTCTATGTTTTTCTGTGCATGTGTGTATGCGGGTGAGTATGCGTATATGCGTGTATATGTATTGGGTAATAGAGAAATATATTGATTAATTATACAAATATCATTTATATATTCATTTCCAGAATACATTTAATAGTTTCGCTAAATAACAATAGATAAAACATTTTTTTCTAATCTGTACACATACACAACATTTAAACACCAAAAATATCACAAAATATTTCATCAATGAAGACAAAACGGTTGATTTTGATGGGAAACTCCCACAATATGACTTGCAGGATAACATCTCTTAAATATGGGTAGAAAAATATTGTGTCATAAATAACATATTGGTACATATAAAATAACTCAATTTATTCTTTATTTTTATATAGAAAATTCTTTGCAAATTTTACATTGCTTAATACATATGCATAGCGATTTTCCTCAGGTACATGCAATATGGTTTTCGTTCTGCTTGATCTACAGCAGATGTGTTAACAGTTATATATCATAGGATTAACGATTCTCTTTACAGAGGGGTTTTTTACCAGAACAATTGCTCTTGAAATATCATAGGCATTTGATAGGGTGTGGCATGAAGTTCTACCACCTAACATCTTCAGGTTAAAAAGTGTTATGTTATGCTACTCTGATATATTCATAAAAGAAGTGGTTGCTGGACAGAAATCAAAAGTTCACAATATTTATGCTGGTGTCCCTCAAGGGTCCTTCCTAGGTACAAACTCTCTTCCTGATCTACATAAAGAATCCCCCTAGTTTACATCCTAAGTTCATTTGTATACATTTATTCTCACAACACTATCATCTGTGGCAACACTTCTAAGGCTGTAAATGACCAAGTTCTTTCTGATTCTCACTCCTCTGATCAAGGACACGTGGTGCGATGGGGAATAAAGCAGCTGTTTTTCATTTTATGTATATTAGGCCAAGCTTCTCTCTTCACATCATCAATGCTCTGATCCCCGAGTATCATCAATTGTAAATAGTTGGCTTCCGTCATGAGTGGGATGTATGTTTTTACATGCTTCTGGTTCTAACCTTTACGCCTGATCTGAAATAGAACGTGTACATGGAATTCGTTGCTAAGGTATCTGAAAAATAATGGATTCGTTCTGCCTCTCTAGTAGTTATCTCACTGTCGATGCATATTTCTACCTCTATAAGAGCCAAGTATGCCCAAGGATGAAGTGCTGTTACTACATCTGGGCAGGAGCTGCTAGAAGCAGCTCATCCTCCCTGGACAGAGTTCAATATAGACTTCGTAGCCTAGTAAGTTTTGCTTTTTTCTCTTCCCTACAATTTTTTCCAGAGAATAGACGTTGCGAGCTTGTCTCTGCTTTATTGTTGTTTTTACAGCAAGTGTTCGCCTATGCTCAAATGTATGGCACCTCCTTGCAAGATTTTTACAAGAGAATACTCGTCTCTGAAACAACTATAATTAATTCCGCCCAGTATTCATCTGGGCTTTAACCTAATCTAAGATTCCACGCGCAAAACTTTTTTCCTTAGAACTACACACATGCGGAACTCTCTACCATTATTCTGCTTTACAACTGACTACAATATGATCGTCTTCAAGTTTAACATGAACTAGTTCTGTATGAGTCGTTCCTTAAAGTAATCCAGTTTACCAAATTTCCACAACGGATGATTACTGATATTGTACCTTGTCTACTCTACAGCCATTAGCCCTTATTCTCGATTGGCATTCGGGCATAAATAAGTGGTGATCCATTTGTAAACTAAGATATGTGTGTTTTTGTATAAAATATGTGTCTCTGTATATATTAACGATATTAATAATTAAACTTACAAATAATAACCATTTAACTACTAATCATATTGAAGTAACAACAGTTTACACGATTTAAACTGTTATCCCATGATGAAAAACATTGCAGTAATAACATTGACTGGAGTATTTAATCTACATTTCATTAACATACAGATAATTGACACGTCAATAACTTTTGTCTATGTTATGTATATATCATTTCTATTTACAGATGGTCTGGAATTGACTTTGCGAAATGTATAAATGCGTTTAATCATATATAATAACAGAGTACAGTAAGTAAATGTTAAGAAATCTATAGGGAATCGATAAATATGCATAAAATCTAAATACTTGCCTTTTTCATAAACATGTGTAAAGATATTAAATGCTGGTATAGCCAATGCTGTATTTATTTTGTATCAACGCATAGTCTGTTTATGAATACATAATAAAAATACGGTTTACGGGTTAATACAATATTTTGTCACAAGAAAACTCACGCACGCATTGTTTAAAATGCATTTTTTTTTAGTTTCGTAGGCACTAAAACATGAAAAAAAAAAACAATATACAATAATGCGCAAAAACGTGCATCTATGGAACCGGAAGTTCGGGATGGACACGACTTCCGGCGCAGTAGAAGGAAAGTTGCGCATATTAGAGGATAGATGCCATTATCGCATAGATCGTGTGGCCTGCCGTAGGCAGAATGTTGCTATGGCGACGCTGACGTTGTTAATCGATACGCAAATCAGTCAGAAGCACTGCTGGCGCATGATTTCTTAGTAGACCGATATGGCCGCTCAGAAAGGTCACTTTCAATTTGTGATATCGCATACAGGCATGATCAGAGCGTCTGCGTAGGAATAGCGGATACTGAGAGGGAATGTATAGAGAAAGCAAAGGGCGGAGTCACCTCAGTGGAAATTATCTGGCACTAGTAGACACAAGAAGGTGTAGACTTCGAGAAGTAGAAGTGTAGAGGTAGTGTTTGTTATATAAGAGCGGGAAGCATAAACCATACAATGGCAGCAAAAAAGTGGTAAAAAAGATAGCCTAAAGGTAGAATAGGACGTTGGTTTTTAACTTAATTAGTCCAAGTATATATATATATATATATATATATATATATATATATATATATATATATATATATATATATATATGTGTTTGTGTGTGTGTGTCTGTGTATGTGTGTGTGAGTGTGTGTGCATGTGTGTCTGTGTATGTGTGTGTGTTTGTGTATATGTGCGTGCATGTTTCTATATTAAATTTTACGACGTGGGATAGTATTTACATGCAAAAATCTCATTCATATAGCTAAATAAAGCAATACCGAACTATAAATATTACGGAACATTACCAATTTACAAGGAACAGTCACTCATATTGTTGCTTATTTTTAAATGAACGCGCTTGTTCGTACAAACATGGGTGGAATAGTTTTGCCCCAATTGCCGTATATAAGTATACTATTGTTAATTAATTACATTTCTCACAACTCGACGACTCATCAGTGCATAAGAAATTTACATTTGCAAAGTCTCCACAGGCGACTAAATTCATTAATGATACTATTTCATGTAAAAAAATTCCGATCCTTTTATTATTATATATTGTACGTTATGGATATGTATATAGAGCTAAAACGAGAGCAAGTTGCCCTTTCATCTAACACGTAATTACAATTAACTTTGTAAAAAGAATTTCTTTTTGATATCTATCGTAAATGATTCTAATTACAGAAACTGTTCTTAATACTCAATTACCACGTTTGGTTATTTCATGCTACGCACGCAGCTATCGTTTTCTAGTACAATAAATACTGGTATTGTAATGTGACTATGCCGTCTTTAATCGTGTCTCGATAAATAATAGCGCATTATATTTATAATACATACGTTTTATAATAACATTTACATCGCATTTATTACTTGCTGTTCTTGTTAGGGAATAACATAATGCATCTGATAATGTTAATATGTAGTTTTTATTTACTTAGCAGATCTAGTCTTTTCTACAGGAGTTGGTACATACTGTATATTATTTGCATTCCATCCCCATAAATAAATGCAAGAGAAACCTCGGCTGAAGGTGTTGAGCAAAAAAAAAGTATACTTGAATCAATTTAGAGGTTTTTTGTTTTCCACTAGTCTTTACACAACGCGAAAACGAATTTGTTTTAGAATTTTCGAATTAATATATTCTGGTATGGAGAAACACATTTTTAATAGCATATTTTTTTGCAATTTTAAAATATAACATCTCCGAAGCTAAATAACGGTTTGCACTAAGGTTACTCTAATGTTTCTTCCGTATCTTAGTTTTCTTACTGGTAGTATATTATTTTTATTACTACCAATAATACACTTGCTGCAGAGAATTGCTTCTATGTATTGAAAGTATATCAAAATTTCTTTAGTTTTGAAAAGGTCCGCTTCAAGAGCTTAGGCAGACGTCGTAATTTAATCATTTTACCATTTCATATTCCAAATATGGTATATTATTACGAAACATATCTTAGTGAAAATATAGAATATTACTACAGTTCTATATAACGGGAGATGTAGATTTCCTCTTTCGTAATTATTCTTGTACATGGGTTTAATGTTCTACCTTAAGTTAGGTTTAGCATTAAGCTTAAATGAGAAAAGCTTCTGATTAGAATAAATTTACAATTGAATTTATATAGAAAGAGGTGTCGTTCACATTCCTTGCACTTAGCTTGGTAAAACAAAGCTTCTTTCTTAGAACTGCATGCCTGTGGAACTCTGTTCCGTCTGCCTGCTTCCCAGCGGACTACAACTTGGATGTCTTCAAGTCCAATGTAAACAAATTCCTAATGAACCGCCCCCTTAAGTAAACACTTCATCAAATCTCCACACTAACGTAATGTACTTGCAATAACCCTTATCCCTGAGTGGCTACCGGGCCTTGATAAGTGGTGATCACTGTAAAAAAAAATTATAAAAGTTGAACATAAAACTATAACGTTGAACAGCATAAAAAGAGTGGTTTCATTAAATTGAGCGACAATTGCTCTATCAAAATTGGTGTTTTCTATAGTACTATTCTACATGCATGTTAGTCAGCATCTATTGAAAGCTAGGTCTTTGAAACGTGAAACACGTTTTTACACTTACATCTCTATTGTGATAGAAATAAACGAAACTATTACCTAAAAATGTATTGATATAAAATGAAACGGCTTCAATTTTTTTTTCTGCCTGGATTTATTCAATGAGGCAGTTCTGCTTTCAGCGAATCCTAATACACTGTTTTGCTTTATTAGAGTCTCAAAGGACTAATATCTGCAAAAAAACATGTAAGGGTAAGGTTATAAATACATTAGACTCGTCATAGTAAAAATGTATTTCGGAAACATCTCTAACCCATTCCGGCGGAATTAAAAATAGAAAATATAGCTTCAGGCTCCCTTAAAACCAATCATTTCCGATTAAAACAGAAAACAATGCCTATATATATGTACATATATATATATATATATATATATATATATATGTATATATATATATATATATATATATATATATATATATATATATATATATATATATATAAGAACGGGTAGTTAATAAAACATGTTAAAACACTTTGAAGAAGAGTTAAAACTTTATTTCATTTTAAAAAGGAAACACAAACTAAGTGGATACTCCTTAATACGCGGAGTTTTGAAGAAATACTATCCTTCTCATCAACTGAATCCCTTCTAGTATAATGGCAAAAAAAGCTTAGACAGATATATAAATAGAAATAAAAAGGTTATGAAAATGTTATTAAAAAGACACGTAATCACGTGAGCAGGATGTTTTCCTTCTTTTGACAGGATAACAAGTAACGTTCTTATTTTTTATTATTTATCTATTTATCTATTTTCGAAAGAGTTCAACATGCAAGTGAAGAAGGAAAAATATTAGTATTAGTTATGCAAAATTTGTGTCGAGAATTGTGTAAAGTTCTGACTTTTTATTTGACTTTCACTTTAATAAGAACGCGAATTTATGAGGTGAATTTATTCGACACAATATGATTCAACTAAAAAAAATTAAAAGCTAACCTGAATTAAGATTAAAGTTAAGGTAGTATTGTCGACCTTCATCCCTTTTAAAAAACCTTGTAAAACTTTGTGGCATCTTTACATTCGACGAGGAGCATGCAATAAGTAATGCCCCTGACCCACTTCCAGTAGTCTGATCACGCTGAAATTTTGCATGTGCAATTATTTATATCATTACGGATTATGTGGCAAATTACAGCTCTGAACTAATTGTGGTCTCTGTTTTACAGGTATTTTAACTGAGTCAGGTGTGAAATGGAGCCTGTTGAATGTCGAGCAGTGATCTGGTTTTTGTATTTGAAAGGACGCACACCACAGGAGTTTTTGATGAAATGAAATAAACTTATGGTGATAATACCTCATCATATGACCTTGTAAAACGCTGGCATCGTGAATTAAACATGGCAAGAAGTCTGTGGAAAAAGCTCCAAGACCTTGTCGCCCACCCCGTCTGCCATTGATGAGGCACCTGTCCGTCAAGTTAAGGCTGTCCTTTTGGAAGATCTACGAAATACTATTCGCCAAATAGCCCAAGATGTCATGTTTAGTACAGGGTCTGTGGAAACTATCATTCATGACCATTTGCATGTGCATAAGGTTTCTGCCAGATGGATTCCCAGGTTGTTCACACCATTCCAGAAGCGAAAATGCGTCGAGTGCTCGAGGATGAATTTGGAGATGTGCTAAGAAGATGAGTCAAAGTTTTTCAAAAGACTGATTACACAGGATGAAACCTGGGTCCATCACTATGATCCAGTGACCAAAGCCCAGTCAATGCAGTGGAAGCACTTGGACTCACCATCTCTAAGGAAGGCAATGGTGCAGCCCTCCGCTGGCAAGGTCATGCTCACAGTCGTCTGGGACCAGGACGGAGTAGTGATAACAGATTTCTTGTCAGAGGGCACCACAATTACAGAAGCCTATTAAGCTTCACTTTTGAAGAAATCAAGGGAAGCTATAAAAATCAAGAGGCGGAGCAAGATCAGCAAAGGTAGCCTCCTTCTGCAGGACAACGCTCCGGTCCACAACTCGCATGTCGCCAGATCAGAAACACGGGCGTGTGATTATTAAATCCTCCATTATCTTCCCTACTCTCCTGATCGTGAACCCTTTGACTTTCACGTCTTCCCAGCCGTTAACTTGTTTTTTAAAGGAAAGCGTTTCCCAGATGATGCAGCCTTGGTTTCTGAAGTCACGTCGTGGTTGGTCTTCAGAGCTGCATCAAACGATGGGCGAACTGCATAACTCAGGGTGGTTCCTATATAGAGAAAGACTAAAAACTGAGCCAACTTTCGTTGGTCTACTACTATGGGAAGTGGGTCAGGGGCATTATTTATTGCACGCCCCTTGTATGGAAGTCAGGTGCGAACGAACACCCAATAATGTTATTATAACATTTCTTCAAACTGAAACATTATTATCAAAGTATACTTAAGAATATAGATATGAAAAATCTTTGTTAAAGATGTGCCATATTTCAACAGAGTACAGGCGCGAACCCAGACCCCGAAATCTTATCATACAATCCCTATTTAAGTTGAAATATACTTATCAAAGTATTCTTATGTTCATCTATATCAAACACGCTTGTAAACGATTTTTTCCATTTTTTTGTTTTCATACTTCGTAGGCTAGGCGTGAACGCAGACCCCACAATTTTTATGAACCACCGTTCTGCCAGATCAAACATACCCATCCCTGATCTTCGATACATCTTCTATCATTAAGCATAATCAGTTTTCTAAAATAGTCAACCATATAGGAGCCTATTCGTGACCAGACACACACTCACACACACACAGACGTTCAGTTTATATATATATATATATATATATATATATATATATATATATATATATATATTGGTCTTGATAAGTGGTGATGCCTATGTAAAAAAACATATATGTTTTCATTTCTACTCATAGTAATAATACAAAAATTTGCGACACTCTCAATAGACTTGGTATATATTCGATGCAAATAACTTCTCAAACAATAAAACAAACACTAAAAAACACTAAGCACTCCCCCAAAACCCGGCATATACTCTATCTCTTGTAATGACTGCCACCAAACATATATCGCAGAAACACAACTTAAGTTAGAAATAAGAGTTAATGAACATAGAAGAGGCATAAAGAATGGAAACTCCTTAAATGCACTTTCCTGCCATTGTGCTGAACATGATCACTCGTTTAACTTTGATCATGCAAAAATGATCAAATTGCTTGCAGATAGAGGTAAGCAAAGATTTCTAGACTCAGCAAAAAAATAAAAAATAAAAAAGGTTTCATCCGCATTAAGTGAATTACTTAGTTGGCATTCAACCATGGTTATCTTAGTCCGCCTATTCAGATGCCGAAGGATGTTTTCGTATTACAAAGAAAATAGACTAGGCAATATTTTACTCCTCCTTGGATTTTTGCCATATTAATTACCTCGTCATCTAGTCTAACTATAGGTGTTTGTTTCCGGTATAAATTTCCTTATAACCACAACACGTTTCCCTCAATATCTAGCGATTATAGCATCTCCAGCAGAGGTGTATAACTTACTCAATCAAATGCCTTACTCTTATCTAGACAAAATACAAATCGTGTTGGTGTTTCGTTGACCATTCCGAGACGTGTCTAAAAATAAACATGGCGTTTCTAGTTTCTTTATCGTTTACCAGGACACACTTTCAATCGGAGATTTCATGTTATATATCATCGTATACGTTAGAAATATACTGATAGAACGGTCTTTGTCACGTTGCGCATTACATTAATCAGCGGTATCATCCACATTCAACGGCACTAGACTTCTTTGGTAAGGCTATGATTGATGTCGTTATTTCGGTTAGAACATTACTTGCATCTTAAATCTTATTTGCGATATCCGTAAATAGCGGATGACATTATTAACTTACAAACCATTACTGTACAAATTCACGGCAATGCCCTTTTCACTATCTTTTTTTTCTTTTGTGAGGAGAATTCTATTACGGACATCACATATAAGAAATATGAAAGTAAATCCGAAAAAAAAAAAACGATATATATATATATATATATATATATATATATATATATATATATATATATATATATATAAAGTTAGAAGAGCATTTAATCCAAGGCATGAAAATTGTATAAACAAAATATGTTTACTTAGACTTTAAAAATAAAGATACAAGATTCAATTTGAAATTTATTCATCTTTAAAGTGCACTTTTATAAATTTCTTTTCTAACTTGTATCGTATATTTTTAAGATTATATTTTATTTAATTTAATAATTTGGATTAAAAAAAAATATGTGGTTTTGCACGTATTTATAAAAAACTATCCTACTCTCTATTTCACTTTGTATTTCTCCTGACACCACGACTCATTTTAACACCCCCTCTTTGTATTATTACATGTCTGAATATTGTCTCTGTTTCAGTTTGTATTTCTCCCTACACTACTCCTCATTTTTGCAAATCCCTCTTTGTCATACATGCCTGAATAATGAGAAAATCTGATTTTTTTTAACAAAAACTTTAAAATAACTTTTTTAGATTATTTTTTTAATTATTTCAGAATATAAAATCTTTAGAATTAAAGAAGGAACATATTTCATATAGGTGTCATAAAAAAAAACAATTCAGTAGATAACGAGAGAAATAGAGATGGAAATTTCAAAAGTACTGTATAACTGGTTACGCTAAATAGTAGTCCTCGCCAGCGAAAGTCTTTGTCATTCTTATTCTATTATTATTATTTAAAATATTTTGTGTCCTACTTTTTCGCGCGAGGATGAATATATATATATATATATATATATATATATATATATATATATATATATACATATATATATATATATAGATAGATAGATAGATAGATATAGATATAGATATAGATATATACATATATTAAGTATTTATACCCGTAGCTGGAGAGTATATTCTATTTTGATTTAATTGAAATCGTAAAGGAATTTCTTTTTACTCCTTTTTGACCGGTAAGAATAAGAATGTGATTCTCATTTTTAATCAACCGCAATCAACTTTTCTTGTCTTAAATATAAGTTAACCCGCGTTTTGTTTGAAAAAAATCATAATAATAAAAACTGATTTACTGTCTAAAACCATGTACTTATTATGAATAGAAGTGTTGCTTTTTGATTTAAGTCTAAAAATATTTAAAAAAATAATAATATGAAATGTCCATAAACCTAAACGAACTTTACTGAATCGCATCTAAATTATATTTAAAGTTTCAAATCACTTTACTTTGTTTTGATTTTTACAAGCAACGCAACAAACAAACACTAATTCCTACACTCATATTTACAGAAATAATCACCAATATTTTATCCTTAATTATTTACGGATAGATTTTAATAGTAAAATAAATATTTTCCCTTTCATTTGAAACACTACCGGTACACAAACACACACACACACATAAACACACACACATATATATATATATATGTGTGTGTGTGTTTGTGTGTGTGTGTATGTGTACGTACGTACGTGAATCCACTTCACAGATTTAAAAACAGATTTTTTAAATCAATTTTCTATATAGTTTGCGAGTTAATATAAGATGTTACGAACGATGTTTATTTGATTTTCCAAATGTGTTTTAAAGCAAATAACTATAGTCAACAATAATGTATCTCTTATTTGCATGTTTGCTTAAATTTACATAAAAACTGAGTGATCCGTAAAAATCAATATGAATAAGAGTTTATCTAGAGGAAACAGAAAATTGTAAAAACGCTACGAAATAGACAAAAGGCGTTTTTTTAAACTTTTTTTTTCCATGGAAAATGTCGAAATGTTAAAAGATAGAAAAAAAAGGACGATGAGAAGATATCGGAATAGAGACAAAATGTATTAGAACTTAGGAAGTCTAGTGCTTAAACATACTCTTTTATGTTTATTGATCTCGTACATTCATGAACCTAGATTCATTCATACTCATATGTACTACCGTACTACTGTACACAGACATCTGTCGAGTTTGAATACCTTGTAACAGGCAGAAAAAAAACAATCTAAGCACAATAAGTTTTAGCACCTTATTGGGGAATAAGATCTAAAAGTCTGTCAAAAACGACAGCAAAAAAAAGTGTGATTAGCTGTCTTTAAAGATAACATTCTGATATATATTTTAACAAAATATGTTTTCCTTCAACTATGTTTTAATTTCCAATGTTTTTATATTCAATTGTCACGGTGTTTTGACACATATTGTTTTAACATTTCAAATTATCATGTAATGTGTCATGATTATCTATTAAAATGGAATCAAACATGAGCGACATTCCTGAACAAATTAACGTTCACAATCGTTTTACTTTTCTTCCTTGAATTTGTATTTTGTTTCTTGCGTTGAAACCAGTCGGGAGAATTATTAAAAATATTGACCATTTTTGTTATCGATCATTGTATCAATATCTATATCTCGGAAAGAACCTATTTCTCATATCATATGTAAAGAACATTTGTGATTTATGTTTCTTTTTCAGAAACACAATATTTGTACCCCGATTTATTGGAGACGAGCCTATGTTTTCAGTTGCATCCGTGAATCCGTCCGCGCGTACGTTAGACCGGATGATTGCCAGATAACCGTTCATTAGTTTATCTTGAAAATTTTCCATAAACTCTATTTCATTAAATAGATATGCACAGTAAAAAAAAGTATTTACGAAAATTCCCGTTGCATCTCATGGGCTCAATAAATGCCCCAAAATGGCTAAAAATGACACGTTTTGCCCCATTACTTTTGATTCATCTATTAGATTTTTCTAAATATTGGTTGAAATGTGGAGACTATTGTTTTTAATATTAATCCAGTATGAGTGACCTTGACAACATTCTGTTTTGCGTCCCCGGAAACTTTTAGTCTGAATATATAGTGCTTTTCACGGTGGTCAACGTATACATGTGTTAAGGCATGAAATTGCTCCTTTATCATTTTATACTGGGATTCAGCGTCCCCAGGGGTTCCAAAGATGTCAGGAATGATCCCAAATGGCTAAAAAATTACACTTTTACCCCATAGCGTTTGATCCATCCATTAGATTTTCCTGAAACTTGGCCAGCACGTGGAGGCGGCTCTTCTTAATATAAATACAGTATCGGTGAACCTGACAATATTCTGGTTCACATCCATCTGGGACGTTTAATGTTAAACAAACATGCCTTTTGGAGCTCTTTTTTCATATTACCCCCAAAACTTGATACATATGCCTATATAGTGGTTTCCATGGTGATGAATTCAGACAGACATTTCTAAGGTATTAACCTGCACAGTTTGTCCAGTTTTACTGGGATTTAGCGTTGCCAAGGGCTTCAAAAAATGGCAGATGTTACCCTATACCTTTTTCTAAAACTGGGCGAAAATATTAAGGCAACGTTGGCCCTTCACAATTCTCACATTCATCATTTCTCCATTTGCAGCACCAGTGAGTGACCACGCATACGTTGCTTGTTTAATAGGTGTTTAACCTCTACTTGTAACTAATCTTAACACACATATATGAACTAGAAAAATATCCTCACGGAATCTTACGTTCCCATTCAGAATCAGCAAAATATTACTAAATGACTAATTATAGTAGATATTGAATTCAATCATTGTCACTTAATGTACTAAAGTATCATTATATATGACTCTGATACAGACATGTATAACATGAGCTGTTATGAATTTTTAAGTCAGACGGATAATGCAGGTCGTAGAAACAATCTCCAAGAGAGATCGATTCCCAGTATAAAATATCACTAAGGGACGTATAAGTTCAAAACACAAAGTATGAAGTTAAATTTAGGTGATGAATAATGTAACGTTTGTCAAATTGTTTAAAATAGGATGTTATAATCTACCGTTTGCCGAGTGTTTAAAATAGAATGTCATAGCTTTAAGAAATTAAGCTTGCCAAATACCGAAAATCTATCCTAAAGATGCCCGTTCGTCATACTCACGCATTAATTTTGATGAGATTGTTAACATGTAAAGTCACCTTTGGTTTGTTTGTAATAAATGTAACCGCATAATGCATGTTAAAATGACGGAACCAGTCACCACAGAAGAATAGGAGAAAAAAAGAATACACGACACATCTGTATGGAAGACGATAGGAGCAAAGGTGATCGACTGAGAACCGGAAAAAGCGCATGCCGGCGAAATACGAACGTGCGGCCCGTGGCGGCAGCAGACTTTTAAACCCGTGCCGAGAGGGCGAGGTTTTGTTAATTATATGTTGAACTTTAAAAAGTAAGATACAATTTGTTATTGAAAACACCGGTAATAAATGCGATTTGTTAAAAGTGAGAAAAAGACGAATCGAGGTTTTCGGTTTGTTTATTTCTTTGCGACTGTCTAAGACACAACATGTTGGGTCCTTATATTAAAATGTAGTAACGCCGGTGAAAAAAAAGTAATGACGACCATAAAACTAATGAGACAAGAGAATTTAAGGCTCTACTAAAGTGCGGATTATGTTTCTCTAAAATATACTTTAAACCCGTTCGGCATTTTATCCACATTTTTGTACGAAGAAAGGGTATAATTATATAGTTTCAGTGAAGAGATTGTGAGATACAACTACGCGATAAGAGTCATTGTGACAGCAGCAATTTAATGTAGACTGAAGACAGCGACGAATATGGAGGCAGGGCTTAATGAGAAAAGAAAAGATAAAGAAACAAAAGAATTACAGGGGAAATAATTGGCATAGAGAACGGAATAGAATAACAGATAAACTAATATACGCACCGTAGCTATAATGAACATTTCAGATGAGTGTTTGACAAGTAATAATATGGCAAATGTATACGTTGGTAAATGTACGAGAAGAACATTTAAAAAGAGAGTGATACTAGATGTTCACGTAGACTATTTTTCGCTAAAAAATAGCATTAAGACATTAATAAGTAAACATGAAATTAAACTTCATATGTACATAGAACAAGTTTATTAAAAAAAAGTACATGATCCCGCATAGAAGATATTTATTATCAGGACATTAAAAATACTATTGGATCCACAAAATGCGTAACTGTAAATGTTATTTGCAGAAAATTTTTAGCCCAATAATTTTCTACTGAATAAACAAAAGAAAATCCAAAGCTTATTTATATAAAATTATATAGATATACTATAAATCTGAAATATTTCATTTAGATAACAAGGTATATAACCTGGGCACGTTATTGTCTTTACTTCATATAAGTCAATTTAGAGAGGAACACAAATGCAAAGAAAATAAGTGAAGCCTGCATGTTCCCGCGTGAATGCACAGTGAACGATGGATAATAAAAATGACAAAGTTCGGTATTTAGCACAAATGTCACCAGGGGATCAACAATACTGGTAAAAATAGGTCTTAATATATGTAAATTCGAATTCTGCATCATACTAAAAATGAAATGACTAAGTCGATCATTTGCCCCCATAAAGCCCATAAAGTCCCTAAGGCATTAACATATTTAAATTTATGTTCAGCACCATGCAAAACTGCTACATAGACACACACAGAAAATTTTGGACAAATATAGGAAAATAGTCCAAGGAAATGAGTGTTTTTATTAGCCCTAAAAAGCCTCTTCGGCACACGACTAAGAGTTATCGCAAAGTATAGACGAAGAAAATTATATAGAAATCAGTTTTATTAAAATCCAAAAGATCAATATTTTTAATAAGCACAAAAGTGTCAATTTTATCCATTTCACCCGAAAAGCATCCCTAGGGAGGGAACCGGCGTTTTCCCGGAAAGTTCGTACAGTTACTTTTTACTCATATCATATATAATGTTTCTGCAAAATTTCCAGACATAGTTATTGAGCAATGTGTGGTCAGACGAACGGACAAACAAACGAACGGACAATAGTGAATTTACAGATCCACCTTCTTTTTGTCGGCGGGCCAGAACTGTTAATTCTACATATATAGTTTATATTTCTGCAGAGACAGATATTACACTAGTATATATATATATATATATATATATATATGTATATATATATATGTATATATATATATGTATATATATATATATATGATAGAAAAGATGGGAATATTATTACGTCTAAATAGAGAAAAATATACAATATGTAGAGACCTACGAGATCCGTTAGTTCAGCTGAGTCTAACGAGACGATTGAGACGCCGAAATAATTGTTTTTTTTTTCATTTTTTATCCATTGTTCAGCATTAATAACTAAAACCGTAGTTCGGCACTTAGTTATTATTTCAATCTCCTCATCAGAGATATTTGGATGTTTCTTTGCAAATTCCATGGTCTTTACGAATAGATCGTTCGTGATTGAGTGATAGTAATCACAAATATCAAATTTATTGAACGCACAATTTTTCCTTATTTTCAATATTAACAAACCATTTAATCGAAACCGAGGTATTAATCCCTAGGTTAAGGTTAAAATATTTCTCAGCCAGATTGATTTAAAGAAAATTATGCATAGTATTTTTACTTCGAGTTGCCTTATTTTCTTCTTTTTATGTTGATATATATATATATATATATATATATATATATATATATATATATATATATATATATATATATATATATAGAGAGAGAGAGAGATTTTTTTAATATCTCTTTTTATTATCTCATTGCAATTCTTAACTACTTAGGTCAATCATTAATTAATCATTTCATTTTACTTTAAACGTTAGTCATTTGTTTTAGATGTAATTAGCCTTATGGGTTAAACAATTTATATCTTCGTAGTCGAGGAATATGAATAAAATAATGAAATGTTCTGATATAAAACGTAACTTTCTAAACTATGTAACCATAAATAACCATCTCATTGATATTTTATTTACTACTTATTCAATCGTTAATCTATAATCTCATAATTTTATTTAGTTTTAAACGTTTAATCACCTGTTTTAAATGTAATGTTATGTTTTAAACGTATATTAGTTATTTTAAAAATACTAGTATGATAAATAAAGATGGCATTATTAATCTTAACTGATGAACGCATATAATGTACAGAATAGAAATGAATATGTTTGAAAAAAAAGCATAACTATAAAATTATATCCCACATCAGGTTGTATAATGTGACAACCTATCTTATCTGGTTACCCCTGTCTTAACCTTGGAAGTGATATTATCCCATTTATTGGTTTTAATTATAAAAAGAGGTAATGTTTTTGACGGATACCCTCGTGAATTTCTTGGCCTGATGAGGTGATTTTTTTTCTGGTAGGGTGGTCAATGAAACATGTTTGCATATGTGTAGCCATTAGTTATCACATCCAACATATTTATATTGCTCTCTCTAAACATTGAGCACTCTTTGGTTGACACATTTTGATTTTGTTCAAATAATACTATCAACAATATAAAATATATATATATATATATATTATATATATATATACACATATATATACATGTATATATCATTACTTTCACTATATCATTAGTTTAATACGTTAATTCATAAAACATGTATGTATATATATATATATATATATATATATATATATAAAGAAGTATAAACTATAAATATATGTATATAACCTGCTGTGTCAGAACCAAAGTTTCTATCGACTTATCTGTGTTACTATTTCCATATATTCGCTATTATTATGTCTTAGTTCTAAGAATTTCTAAAGGGATACAACTCGTTTTACAGAATAACACAGACGCGCTGTTTGTCTCATCAAATATTTTCAATTATTCTAATGAGACAGCTGTCAATGTTCTTTAAGTCAGTTAGATAGTGGCTGAGACTCTAGTGCATTTATATTTTTGGATACGTTGATAGTCGACTATCAAGTGAACTAGAGAGGAGGATGCCCAATGATGGCGAAACCCGATTCCACCAAACAAGAACATTAGTACATGACGTCGGTATTAATTGAAATTGATGTTGATGACAGTGATTGATCGAATCGTATGACAATTTTTACTTTCCCCTTTTCGCTTTTTCAATCAATATATTACTTTCAACATATACATATATTTCATGCATATATGTCTAACTGTATATATGTCTGCGTATTTGTTATTAGCGTAGCTGCTACCAACTGCAGAACAAAAACACATACCAATTCGGACTCAGTGAAATCTACGTATAAGATATCGCCAGACAATAATAATTGTCGTAACAGTGTATTATTTTTCTGTAGCAGTTACACGGTGCCTAATTTCTGTATTAATTACTAGCAGGACCCGTTAACCGACGTTGCCCGTTGGAGGTTTTCCTCCCCTAGTAAAAAAAGTAAACTACGTTAAGGGTAAGCATTTTAATCGGTTTGGGGGCGAAAATTTAGCTGCCAAGCGGTCAAAGTTCCAAAGAGTTTACTTTTGCGGTCTCTAGCACACTATTCAGCACATTATGAGTCTAAACTTTTAAAAATTTACAAAGAGGGTAATCAGACATGCCGCAAGCCTTTTAATAAGTTTTTTAGATGAAAATTGAACGAGTTGACTTTTGCAGACTCTAACAAACTCCTCCGTCAATTTTTGGTCTAAACACTTAATTTTTATGTAGGTTTCCTGGCATGAGTCAAACTTTTTAATGTATATACATAGGCACATACAGTACTTAGGCCCCGAGCAAAGCTGGGATTAACTGCTGATGTATATATATATATATATATATATATATATATATATATATATATATATATATATATATATGATTATATATATATACAAGTGTAATATATATATGTATACATATATGCATATATATATATATTATTTTTTATGTCTGCAGTTTAGAAAAACAGCCTATTGTCTCCAACGATTAATTAAAATAAAAATGCGAAATTATTTGCATAAATTAGTACTCCTCTAATTACAAGTATAATGCACATATATTCTCTAATCTTATTAAACGTTTATTACGCAACATCTGCATGTTAAGTCATTGTATTAAAATTGCAATATACAATGTGGATTTGTTTATATACAGATAAGTAACCATTGTAGAAACTGGGATAGATGAGGCATGTCAGATTTATGTCATCTAAGTTCATTAAATTCACAATTATACAGTGATGCTATAATCTTCTGCAATAAATTTGAATTATAAAATTATCTAATGATACGGACTTTTCACACTTTCGCCTTCTCATTAGATAAAATGTCGTTAACATAACACACTGTGCACGTTCCTTTGTTATTCTTATCAAATACGTAAACACTTATAATTTCTGTGACTTACATTAATGCATGTGACCATAAAACACATTTAGTGACATCGCTTCGATAAAATAGTTTGAATAGTGGAGATTCCCCTCTTAGTGGGAAATATTCCCATTTCACTCTTAAGGATCTAGTATTTTTCACGGCTCCTTTTTAGAGGTTAACTTAAATGTTTGTCTACAGACTTGCATTATAAATATATATGTGTGTTTTAAATCTTATAAAAAACACATTATCTTTGACTCATAGATGATTGACTAGTAAACACGGTAGAGACTTCCATACTCGACGCAATAATCATTCACATAGTCCTTGCAAGATTGCTCATAATAAATATTGTGCGATACTCCAACTATAGTTATGTATTTTTTAAAGCCCTAAACAGAAAACATACCCGGATACAGTTAAAATAGTAACGAGAAAACCGTTAATAATGACTAAATATTACATTGTGAAATGATTTTTTTTACTCTTTCGGAAGATTTCCCACAGCATCGCCTAATGTATATTATGTGGCACACAATAATGTATGTGGATTTACGCAAGCATCTCGTAATAATATATTGTTGGGTCGTAACATATTAGTAATCTTAAATCGGTGGTAATCACATTTTCTGGTGCAAATTCTAACAAAGGCTAACGATACTCCAGATCTGCAAAACAGATAAGTTCAGTTATGAAATTTGGTTCAAAATACAAAGGTTTAAGATTTAAAAAATAACTAAAATGATGACGTATTATGAATTACGGCACTTTTTTCTAAGATACGAGAAATCTTCTGTTTTAACATTATCCTCTTCGTCGAAGCCGTCCGGCTGAGACATTTTCAATAGTTTGAGAAAACCTGTCATCTAATGCGAATGTAACTTTGTTTTCTGTCCGTGCGTCTTACTCATTTCAGTAAGGAAGACAATAAACTAAAAAGGTATAAGATTTAAGATAAAAACATCTCTCACCTTAGTCTATTTTTTCGAAACTAATTATTAAAAACATCCCAGGAAATGTTGCTCTGAGTTTTCTTCCTCAATTAATAGCAATGGATTTCCACAGAATTAATAGCAGCTAATTTTTTACAGAATCACTAGACAAAACCGCAACGACGTCAATGAAGCGATGGTAACAGAAGTAGAAAACAAATCCTGTAAAAATATCTCGCACGTATTATGGAAACGGCATTAACATTATGCGAGTTTAATCGGCTTCCTCTAAAAGAAAGAAGTTCCATGAAAGTATAGGATCTAAAGGCGGCCCCTAGTTGCATGAAGGCGTTTTTTTTTATTTAGAATATTATATATTCCCGTTAGTGTGGTGCCTAGATTTCGTAAGGCTTTTCGGTACAAATTGACGGTAAGTGGTTTGCTCGTGAGAAATATCTATAAAGAATAGTTACAAACTTACTAAACCGTGTTTCAATAGTTTTTACAATAATGTGCATAGCACTCATAACAATTACCATGAGGATTTTTATTATGACAGTCAATTTTGCAGCGTTTAAAAATGTCATAGTGTGAATATAATAAAACTACGTTATTTGATATCCCCTCAGAAACCACAGGAACAACTATTCATAGAGTTTAACTTCTTTTAAACAGACTTTAAATTATTATGAAATGAAAAAGTAAAACAGGTACGAAATTAATCGGGGATACTATAAAAATAAACAATATATTTATATAGAAACTTCTGTAAATATAACATATATAACATTTTTTTAAATACACTTTAAATCACTATTATAAAATTTATCTTCGATTATCTCATGAATAGTTTTAATATGTTATAAGCATGAATCGAATTATAAATCAAATTAATTATGTAATGTAATGAAATTTTTTAATCAAACTAATTGTGAACTAAAAACTGTAACATAATTAAATATTTACTTTCATTTTATTTACGTGGAAAGTATTTCGCATTAATGATGTAATGGTGCTACTATTTTATTTGGGATAAAACTGAAATAAATTTATTATACTCTACCGGACGTTTATTTATTCCTTATACTCTTTGGAAAATACAACAAAAACAGGTTAAATATACATTGATGGATTTATGCATAGACATATGTAAAGGCGGGTATGAAATAAGTAGATAGTTGATATACTGAGCTGTCTGCATACTTAGTTCTATTTTTGAGCATTTGACCTTCAAGAGAAAAACGGAGATGCTTTTACTGCACATAATACATTACAAATCAATACGAATGCTGAGACTTATTTACGCAAAATTATTCCTGGCATACCTCTAATCTCTCTTCTCAGTTGTCATAATCTTGACATATGGGTGTTGTATATTCAGCACGAATGCGTGTGTAACGTGTGCTTTAATAATCTATGTAATATAAAAACTATACCTATATTTCCTCCTTTGTTTTTAAATAACATACATTCACACATACATATACACACATGTCCACACACAATAAATACACACAAAAAATGCATACATATACACACACATGCCCCCACACAATAAATACACACAATAAATACACACAATAAATACAAACACAAATATCTCCACATATAATATTGGTAGTATTGTTAGTTATTTAAACAAAAACAAAAAAGACATGTGTCTACCAAATAGTTCTCAATGTTTAGACAGATACATATGAATATTTTGAATATGAAAACTATGCAAATGTGTTTCAGTGACCACCCTGCTAGGGAAAATCACATCAGCAGGCCAAGAATATCTCCAAAAGTATCTGTCAAAAACATTATCTTTTTTATATTAAAACAATCTATAGGAGTATATCATTGACAAGAGTAAAAGGGGTAACCAGATAAAATAACTGATCACATTATGCAAATTGATGTGGAATCTAGAAATATAGTTTTATAGTAATGCTTTTTTAGTTAGTATTAAACATCCGGCTCTACTTTTAGTGGTTGTTTAAGGAATACGGAATATAATTAACGTTATATACATTTAAATTGATTATTAACATTTTTATATTTAAGTTGAGATAGAATCATACATATATAAATATAAACGCAAATATACATACATACACACACATATATATACATATATATATATATATATATATATATATATATATATATATATATATAAGAGAACGTTTCTGTGTGTGTCCGTGTGTCCGTGTGTATGTGTGTGTCTGTGTATATTTCCCTACGCAATAACTATGTAAACATTTAGTCTACAGACTCGAAAATTGATATACAGGGTACTGAGATTTGGGAAAATCGATGTGATCGGTTTTTGGCCAGAAATTAAGCGAGTAAGGGGTCAAACTTCAACGATTTGACCTTTGAGAACTCTACCAAAGTTCCTCGACAATCTTGGGTCTACGCATTTGAAATTTTAGATATAGGTTCCTTGGACATGGATCAAACTTAATATCTTCATTTGAGCTCAAAACAATAAATTTTAAGAGGGGCATTATAGGATAATTTTTTTAATGACCTCTGGGGTCTTTTCCAAATGACTCAGACAATTTGAAATTTTACATAAAGGATATTCTGAGATAGGGCAAGCTTTCTTATCAGTCTGGGTCGAAAATTTATTGTTAACAATATATAAATGCATGTATCTATGTCTGTTTTTATGCCTGCTTTACACTTTAAATGGAGGCGACGGATTTTACCAAGATCAGTATCGTTTAAAAGATCGACCTTTCTTACGACAAATATCGAAGAATTTTCTAAAAACATTAATATATTCCCCTTCAACTGGGAACTTTTCTACAGGGGGGGTCATATTTTTCGCCGATATTTTAAAAAGTTATCCTCTCCTTAAGATTGTCTAGCATTAATTTTAAAAATATGTCGGTTTCGCTTTGGCGGTGGTCGTCACAGTATAAACGTGAGGTTTTACACCGTTCTTTTCATCCTTTGCGGTACGGGTTTGAGCCTACCTTCCTACTGCCACTTTTTGTTGGCCCAACATACACATCCAAACACCCGGGCAACGCCGGCCTGAAATGCTAGTATATCTATAAAAGTGAACGTGTCTGTGTGTCTGTCTACATTTCTCTACGCAATAACTCTGTCAAATTTTAGTCTACAGACTCGAAATTTGATACATAGGGTAGTGAGATTTGAGAAAATCTGAGTAATCTGTTTTCGACCAGAAATTTCGCTGTTAAAGGGTCAAGTTCTACGCTTTGACTTTTGAGAACTCTATCAAACTCCTCCGAAAATGGTTTATTGTTTTGGGCTCAAATCAAGTTATTAAGTTAGATCCATATGCAAGGAACCTATATCTAAAAGTTCAAGTGTTCAGACCCCAAATTATCGGAGGAGTTTTGTAGAGTTCTCAAAAGTCAATCCTTGAACTTTGACCCCTTAACAGCCAAATATCTGGCCTAAAACGGATCACAAAGGTTCCCCCAAATCTCAGTACTCTGTATATCAAATTTTGAGTCTGTGGACTTAAAATGGACAAAGTCATTACGAAGGGAAATATAGAGACAGACACACATACACACAGACACATTTACTTTTATAGATATACTAGCACGGGTGCCCGGTGTGGTTGGGAGGTGTATACTGAGCAAAATAAAAGGTCATTTTTTTTTAATTTTACCCCTATTATGACCCCTTAAAATTTATTCGTTTGGGCTCAAATCAAGTTATTAAGTTAGATCCATGTCCAAGGAACGTATATCTAAAAGTTCAAGTGTTTAGACCCAAAATTGTCGGAGGAGTTTGGTAGTGTTGTCAAAGGTCAAATCGTTGAACTTTGACCCTTGGCCGAAAACCGATCAGAATGATTGTCCCAAAGCTCAATACCCTGTATATCAAATTCTGAGTCTGTAGACTAAAAAATTGCAGAGTTATTGCATAGGGAAATATACACAGAAAGACACATAGACAGACACACAGGCACCCATACAGTTCACTTTTGTAGATATATAGATTTACCTAATGAATTTGGTAGTATAAGAAATATATTGCCCTGTCGGTTAAAAATTAAAAATCTAAACACCAATTCAAACATAGATTGCAGAAGGATTGTATATAGCAGCCCTTCTTAAATTGGGCCTTACGTACCTGTAGGTCTCCGGGAGTAGGCTTGTGGTGCTTCAGAAACTTTTGCTTAAACAGGATCAAATGATTTAGATGGAAAAATTTAATTTTTGTAGACATTTAATTATTGATCTTTTTTTGTTTTCTTACTGGTAAAGGATATGATTAGGGCTAGGATATCAGCATATTTTTTTTAATTGTTTTGACGTTCGAGTGTGTATCCAGTGATATATTATATTCTTTTGTATTGAGTTATGTGGTTCTCCGTTGATTACCTGTGTCGGTTTTTTTGTTGTTTTTGTTGTACGGCATATCAACCCTTTTCAAGTTATTTAATGCCAAATCCAAAGATTTTGAAGATTTTTTTTTAATAGAATATATTTGTTGTTTTCAAGTCAGTTTCTATTTAACCCATAGTTGGGACCCTAACAGGTACTACCACTCCGGGTCAAAGTGTACCTGGGAGCAATGGCAATTAAAGGGTGGCTCCACACTCCCAAAGCTCGCAAGCTAGGGCCTCACCACTGGATATAGTTTAAGGTCATATCCAGGACCACCTGTGTCGGATATATACGTAAGAGTCAGCACAACGAAAAGAATATGCTCTTGTTATAGCCCTATATATGATTCATTCAGGTTTTAATAATTTCAGGTGGTTGATAAAACAATAAATAAAAGAAAAAGAATTAACAAACAATGCGATAATTTTTCATTAACTAAAAACTAAAAATTGGTGTGAACACGAAAATATTGTAAATTCTCGAACAGGGCAAACTAATAAACAAGTATAAGTTTAAACTTGAGATTAATGATGTTCATATTAATTTTAGAAATCATCTTGTTAGTGCATACTAAAAAAATGTTGCTCTGCTCTGGGGTTCCATGGTGTCATGAAGTTTAGGAAACCCTGCTATACATCTTCATAGTCATTGTAACAGAACCCCTATTGATTGAAGC
Source organism: Euprymna scolopes (assembly GCF_053919585.1). NCBI lineage: Eukaryota > Metazoa > Mollusca > Cephalopoda > Sepiida > Sepiolidae > Euprymna > Euprymna scolopes. The sequence goes on from NC_136487.1 coordinate 57,343,699, forward strand.
AGCAGCAGCACCCGTATGATGCATATAAAAATAACCTGACAAGTATGCGTATTGACGTCAGAGCAGAAAGAAGATAACGGAATGAAGAAAATAAAAGAAAAATATTCACGTAGAAAAAAAATCAACGGGAACCCACTTAGGTGGAAGAAGGCACAAAGCAAGTTCCTTGTGAGATAGACGTGTGACCAGGTGGCTGCATGGAAGACCATGTGTTGACACGGAAACCAAAAACCCCTTAAAAACAATATGCAATACGTTGGGTGAACGCTCCGGTAATAAATGTATTTTGTTAAAACTGAAAACGTCGAGTCAATTTTTTTTTGTTGTTTATTTCCTTGCGACTGCGTCAGACACAACTTGTTTGATTCGAGTGATAAAATGTACGACGCTTTGTAAAAATATTAATAAACCATTACGTTACCATATAAAATGAATAGAATATCATTTGAATATTAAAAGCATGATGTTTACATTATTTGTGCCATTGAAACTAATATAAAATAAACACAACATTCATTACATATTTTTGTAACAACGATCAGATATTCAATGTCGATAAGCAAGCGTAGATTCCTTTCCTTCCTTTATGCCAATGTATGTTTTCCTTAACTGCGATTCCAAGGAAGCTATAATGATGCAGGGTACGCGCAATACTCATTGGTTGATCATCTTCGATGATGTTCTTTAAAAAACAGATTTAGAAAAGGCAAAAATATCTCATATATTTAGAGACCTTGGTCTACACTATTTAAACAAACTGGAGCAAACATTTCGTCGACATTAATATTTATTGAATTGCAAAAAAGGGGATATATGGATTTTCATATTGTAGAATACTTTGTGATGCAATGATGAATATACAAATAGAAAGATACCCACGCAATGCACCGAACGAACAATTTGCTCTACACTACGCCAAGCGAAACCATGCTAAACAGGCTGTATCCAAAATCTAAACTAATCAAATATTGTCGCATTTCAGAAACCTCTGAGCAAATAGAAAGTCGGTTTACATAAAAATAAATAAAAGGTAATGCAAATTAAGTATTTATCGTTTGGCTAGGATCGTTCTGTAAAACAATGCACCGGTTTAAACTTGTATTCTTTCAAGATCACCTCCGGTAAATGGAAATAATGACTAAACAAACTTATAGCAATGAATCTTATGGCAGCTCTTGAAAACATCAAACGTGATTATAAACAGTAATTTAAACCAATCTACTTGAATAGAGGCAATAAAAGAGAAAGTTTTCAATTACTGATGCAAATCAATTGCAGTACTAGAGTGCGATCTAATTATCATTGGAAGCACAAATAGACTAATGTCGCCATTCACATGATCTTAACACGAGTCCATTTTTATTAAGAGGCTCGTTCAATCTCTTCCCATAATCCCCTCGAAACTTTATCCCGTGAGGCATAAACAATATATGCATCGATAAAAATTAGTCCTCGAGAGTTCGGCATTTATTACGTTATGGATATGTGGAAATGTCTTATCGTTAATTCAATATTCATAAGAAGGAATTTTAGGTTTAATATTCTCAGGGATCCTAATCTTTGTAAATTGTTAATGTGATGTTTTTTTTTAGATTTGTTTAGTTGGTCTAAAATTTCAAAGAATCTGGAATGATTAAACTTTCCATTTTACTTAGATGGAAATAAACAAAGAATTAATTAGTAGATACGTAACTTCTCTGTTGTATGTCTGTATAACACAGGCATCTAATATATAATTATACCCATAATTAAGGTTTAATCTAAAAAATAAGTAATTTTTATGCATATCGTTTTTTTGATATTTAGTCTATAGTTTTTCATAATTTCGTTACTGTTTTTTTTTTTAATTTTCTCCAGCTTTTGAGTTAATAGATGTTTTTTTAATAATTAAAGCCAGATCGTTGTCTTTATCCTTTAATCTCCTTAACCGCTATAACACTTTCGAATGATTTCCGATTTCATTAATAATTTTGAAGCATCAGCATTGGTTATCAGCACTTGTACATTATGTCGTTCTCTGCATTAGTTATATATGTATACAGTGCAGCGAAATCCAAATCCTTGTGGGAAAATGTCCCTTTTAATAGATGAGACAACATTTCACTATATCAAATTGGACAAAGACTAGTAATTATCGTCGATTCTTTTGAACCAGTTAATTATGATGGTGTTATTCAATCAGTGGTTTCGCTACAGCTTTTTTCCTTGATAAATTTATTTGTTTTATCTAGTAGATTTTACTGTTTTCCTCTATTTTCAGCTTAGTTTAGTTGATCATCCTTGTAGTAGATTCGTTTAAGTCCGTTGTGTTGCCCTTCAATATAATGTACACATATTTGGTTTTGTTGTTACTCTTGCATAATTGGACCCGAATTCTCGTGATTTATCGTCAAACCCGGATCGGGCAAGATCGGCAATCATCGGTGTCAGCCGAGCGGCGTAATAGACGCAGACCTTGGAAAAAAGCAAAACAAACCGAAAGAAAATACAAATGCAAATTATCAAAAAATTACAAAAAACTACGTTGAAAAAAAGCAAATATGTTTATTTAATTTATTTTACTATTTTTCTTTTGGCAAAATATTTATAAACAGATAGGATGTAAAAGTTATTTAAATATTGTTATCTCCAAAGAAAGGTTGTTTCCCCGTATAAATGTTAGGTGTAAGTGCAATTGTTTTGTTTTTCTTTAATGGTATTTTTCTTGTTTTTTTTTAAATTTTATTCATAAATCATTGAAAATAACTAATCATAAAAAATACTAAAAGCATATCAAAAAACTTTTTAAAATCGAATTAGGGTTTTAATATTTGAACAACGCTCAGCTGACACCGATGATTGCCGATCTCGCCCGATCCGTGCTTGACGGGAAATCACAAAAATTCGGGTCAATTTATGCAAGAGAACCGTTTTGTTTTATACACCTTATCGATAATCCGTAATTTATTAGATGGTTGGAAAATATCTGACATGGCAGAACTGAACTTCTTAGAAGCAATATAAATTTATTTCGTGTACGTATATTGTTAATATGGGTAAATGTAATATTTTTTAGAAAGTGGCCAATGGGTTTATAGAGATTTGATATAAATCAAATAATATGCATATTGTAAAGACTTAATCATTATTTCAGATCGATAGAGGTCTCAACAATTTAGAGTTTGTAAAGACTTCAATAGCCCAAAATATTTTTCGTTGAAGGCAGCAACCAGAAAAATAATAATTAACGTTTTAACGAAAAGGAACATGTTGACGCGTTGAACGATCCAAGCAGACTTTTTAAAATGTGTATATAATTTTATTTATTTAAACGCTTAATCCAGTTACTGAGCACTTTTGAACAAATGTTGCTTTTTAGATCAGGATAGTAATATACCCCAAGTTAATCCATAAATTAATCTCTCTTTCTCTCTCTCTCCCTCTCTCTCTCTATATATATATATGTATATATATATATATATATATATACATACATACACATATTTTGATGTTTAGAATTGTTTTATAATCACTACGCCTGCCACTTAATTCTCACGACGAGGAATGGAACTCAGCTAATGATATGAGTTTATCGAAAGATGTAACGGTAAGTAATTAAAAATGGGAGCTCATCGTGCGATGAATAGACTAGTCAATTGTAAGTGTTGTTAAAACTGTGGGATTACTTTGCAAGTGTTTCCTTTAAGCTGTAGGTAATTATGAAATATCATAATAAAATATAGTGTTTTTTAATACCATATATACATATATATATACACACACACACATATATATACATATATATATGCTGCAGAATTAAGCTCCGTTTTGTGGGGGTGGGCAGCTGAAGGCTTATACCTACTTTGTTACTGACTGTGCTCGTAGGACGGTGAAACAGAAAGGCTTTTTTATTGAAAACTATAACGGCTTCAGTAACTGTTGTCAATCCCGTAGTATTCAACTAAACAGTGAAGTTGTTTATATTATTGAACCAAGTTAAAACAACAGAAGACCATACAATTCGCAAGGTCAACCCCTATATAATCAAATACAGCACTATATAAAATACATTTTTAAGCATTCCAACGCAAAAAAGATATTAAACAATTTAAAAAGTATGTTTATGGATAACTTTCGACGAAAAACTCACCCTTTTCAAGGTATGTTTTCTTCTTACGCTTCATGATGGTCTGTTTAGACAAGACACGTCCGTTTAGTTGACGTTCAGCAGTTTGACCGAGGGATGTACATGGCTCGTGCTAAAGGAATAATTGGTTGTCTTCCTGTTTGAAAGCGGTGGTGCATAAGTAATCAAACCGGACACGTATATAGAATAGGTTTACAAACCATCAAACGAAAATAATAATAAATAATAATAAACGATAAACAAATTAAGAATTGAAAACAGAAAACCAACCAACATATATATATATATATATATATATATATATATATATATATATATATATAATTGTACAATGATTGACCACACGTGTTTTATCCTTCGTTATACTGAATTCAATTATATCTACTTACATCTATGTGTATACACATATTATTAAACAGCACTCCAGCACTCTTTATATTTCTACTTTTACATTGAATTATATTGTGTCGGTTTACATATATTTATAATACTGCTGAATGTCTGTGTGTGTGTCTCTGTGCAGGGCTTTTATATGGTTTACTATTACACGAACCTGAGAACATATAATGATAAAAGACGTATAAAAAAAACACAAATTGGTATGTTATATTTTGCCCAGGCGCGGTTTATTAAATATGTGGGTTCTGCGTACGCGCCCAGTCTCCAAAGAATGAAAATAAAAAAACAAAAAGAAAGTTTTACAAGGGTTTTTTTAAATAAAAATGCGAATAGAACACTGTGACAGGTATCCCTCAGCTTAACCACGGAGTGTATATAACGATGGTTAGGTCTGCGTTCTTCGTGGCATCCATAAAATTAAAATATGCCACAAAGCTTTACAAAGGCTTCCGATATCAATCTGCGTTACTATATTTTTATAATTATATTGCAGTTTGAAGAAATATGGTATAATACAATTATGGGGTCTGCGTTTGCGCCTGGTCTTCATAGAATATCACAAAGTTTAACGATTTTTAAAATATAGATCCACATAAGATTATTGTGATAAGCGTGTTTAAGTTTGAATAGGTGTGGTATAATAATATTATTACGTCTATCTGGATTTCATAGAATTTTTTTTTTTTTTTTACTAAAATATATTTTAGTAAAAATAAGTCGTTTGTGAGTAATGTCTAACTCAATTAAGGTTACCGAAATAGAATTTGACGAATATTAAAATAATCTATATAATAAAGCTGAATGTGTGTGCGGTGTGTGTGTGTGCGTGTGTGCACGAATAAGCCCTACTATGGTTGACTATTATATAAAACTGGGCACGTAAAATGATAGAATAGGTATCGAGGATAAAAAATGAGTATATTACATTTTAGATAGTAGTAGTTCATTTATGAAAGTTGTGGGGTCTGTGTATACGCCTGGTCTCTAAAATATAGAAATATAAAAAAAAACATAGCATATTTTAACCCGGTCAACGACGGATACTTCTGCTAATGTACATATATATATATATATATATATATATATATATATATATATTCTTGTTGCATGAAGATTATTTATTCGCAGTCATTAAATGTGTCAGTGTTTAGGACAATAAAAACCTGTTTGTTCGATTTGAAGAGAATGTGATAATGTAGTTTTAGTGCAAACACGACAATTTTTGCAAATGTTCTTATTTTTATTTCATAATTGCATTTGACATGCAGTAACTCATTAAAATTCCAAAAATATTGATGCAGGCTAAATTTTTCAATTGTAGTTTGAACAATAGGGTAATTATCTGCCAGTGAATAAAACACGCAATCTTTCTAGCTCCAGTCAGTCCGAAGATTTCTGATATGAATTAAATTCTGTGGATGAGTGCGAATGATAAATACATGGAAAGGAAATTGTTAAAAAAAAAAACATAGATTTCTAGATAGAAAAAATACTACAAAGAATTCAAGTGATGGTTCATTAAATCCTATCAACATAGAAATGCATTCCTTATACGCTATCATGCTATAACAAAACAGATACACGTTGTTCCAACTCAATAAAATTAGAAAAAAAAAACATAGTAAACTCAGTTTTCACTTAAGAACACGCTTTATATACGTATTATATATTTTCATGTTGGCATGGAGTTCTTACACAACTTTTATAATGACTCGTTCTCTTTTGAGCTAAATAAGAGCATTTGTTTCGAATTCAATTGATATGAAAATATTTTGTTCAGGTAATAGAAAAATTAGAATATCATAGTGTAGAGTACATAAAATACTCGGACAGTTCTGTATTGTAATTTATATCCTAAGTAAAATATTGTTATTGTAATCTATATCCTAAGTAAAATATTGTAATCTATATCCTAAGTAAAATATTGTTATTGTAATCTATATCCGAAGTAAAATATTGTTATTGTTCCTCAGTTTAATAAGAGACACTTCTTGACCACCAAAGTAAAGTAACTACATTTTACTTTTAGCATCTTTAAAGAGTATATATAAATATAACAGCATTAAATAGACATACCTATGTTCTTCAATAAAAAGAACACGGTGAGGACCCGGTATAACCTCATAAATATATTATAGATATATGCATACATACATTAAAGCATGCTTTCGTAGTTTACAGGCATTAAAGCAAATGCAATCATGATTCTTAATGCACAAACATTCAAAGATATAACATATATAACGCCCCGTTTCACCATAAGTATCTAAATGCCGTAGTGACAGCATCATTAATAAAATACACTTACACCTTATCTGAAGTCAATAGTCTGAAATGAATAAGAAAATATGCTATTTTGTATATCTCTGTTGTGTTCACCGGGTCTTTTCTCTAATCTACGTTGGGTTTCAACACAATATATATAATGAAAATCTGAGCACATTATAGTGTATATTACTGCATTAGAAAGCTATTACTAATACTATAATCTAAAAGGTTATGGAAACAAAATGCAATTTCCAAAAATTTTAATTTGAAATTTGCGTTTTTATTAAATTAAACGTTTTACACATGATTAAAATTATTAGCCCAAGGGTATAAATTGCAAGATTTATGGCAATTCTAATGTTTTAGTTCAGTTAGAAATTAGCAATCACTGTGTTACCATGCATAAAGCAAGAAAACTAACTGACGTTTAGCGCTCTCGAATTCTAGGATTCCATAAGCAAGGTTTGTCACAACGAGCGAAAACAGTTAAGGAAAATCGCAGTAGAACTGTTATTTGCAACTTTCTAAAGAAGATTGAGAATTATGGAAAAGCAAAATCCTTTGCTAGCCTCACCGAAATTTCTCCGGCATTGATTAGGAGAATCAGACAGATTGTTATGAAGGCAGAGCACTTTCTTATAATAAAATTAAAGCGGTTACAGATGCTGATTGCAGTCCAATAACCATCAGACAACACTTACAACAAAAAAAGACATGGCTAATAAAAAGCGTAAACGAATTCATCGATTGCCTCCCCGTCAAAAAGTGGACCGATTCAGATTTGGTTGTGAATATCAAACCTGGGACGTTGAGAAGTGGAAGAAAGTCATGTTCTCTGATGAAAAAAAATCAATTAAATGGTCTTGATGGTTTCCGGCGATATTGGCATGACAAAAACATGCCCATTGAATTTTTCTACACCTCATAGTGGCAGAGTGTCCGTAATGGTATGGGGTGCCTTTTCTTATAGAGCGACGTTGGAGCTCCAGGTGTTGACCGGGTCGTCAGACAGTAGCTGGTTATGTTAGCATACTGCAAAAGCATCATTGACGATGGAGAGTCATCGTTTGTGTTTGGATGATGGTTATTCCAAGAGGACAATGCTGAAATCCACACTGCAAAAGGGACCTTGACCTTTTTACGAGAAAATGGAGCCCATTCCTTGTGAAATCCTGCATGTTTACCGGACTTGAACCCAATTGAAAATGTTTGGGGATGGATGACAAGATACGGTTTTCAAAATGGCAAACAATGTTCAACAAAAATGAACTTTTTGAAGCATGTCAGAAAATGGAGCAGGATTCCCCACACCTTAATGTAAAACCTTATTTCTAGCATGCCCAAAGAATTCTGAAGTCATCAAAACTGTGTATGTGGATTTTAAACTCATTATTAAGTTTGATTGTTGAATGTTTTCATACACTTTTGTTAAAATTTAATAGAATGTTTATCTTTGGTCTCATAATTTTGACCACGGGTAAAAAGCCTACTTTAATAAAACTGTAAACTTATAAAATTAATCTTTGAAATGTAACTTTTTGTTTCCATAACATTTTAGATTGTACAATTGGTAACCTTAAGTTGGAAGAGTTTAAAATCTATATTTAAAAAAGTTTTTTTTAAATGATTTTTAAGCGGTTTTACATTTTTGATCAGCAGTGTGTGTATATATATATATATATATATATATACATTTAACTATAAAAAAATATATACTCTTATATATATATATATAGTGTTAATTATAAAGAAATATATTTTTTAATGTCAATTTTAACATTTTATTCAAAATTGCTATCATTAATAAAAATCAATAAAAGTACACAGCGAGCATATTCATCGGAAGTACACAACGTATATTTGTCTCTGATGAGTTTGAAATTTTACTATTCAAAGAAATACGTAGAAGAAAAATAATATTACTGATATTACTGATAAAAATATGAGTGCTATAAAATGCGTCTTGGTTTGATGTATTTGTATGTATAAGCGATATTGCCTATTGTATGTTGTGCAGAGTTTTGTGGTTTTTTGATATTGTTGTGTCCTCTATGTTAGAGCTAATTGGTTTGTAATAATTTTCGTTCCCTAGTAGTTCTAAAATAGTACATTAACTAAAAAAGAAAAAGACTTCCTTACAAACGTCACAACAAAAACAAACATCTTCTATGGACTACCCAAAATATACCAATCTAACCAGGTAAGACATGCCATCAACATACAAAAGTCGGAGTATATAAGCACCCCAAACTCCAATGAGCTCACATTCAGACCCATAGTAGCAGGACCATCATGCCCAACAAGCAGACTTAGCAATCCAATAGATATATTATTACATCCCTTCACCAATCTAGTCAGAAGATATGTAAGAGATAATACACACTTCCCTAGCTCCCTACCACAAACAGTAGACGATAAGACAATACTAGCCATATTCGATGTTAGCAGCCTATATAGCAATAGCCCACACAACTTAGGAAAATAAGCTATCTCATATTGGATTGACAAACATACACAGATTTACACCTCAGATTCAATAAACAATTCGTGATTGATAGCATTGACATAATCCTCAATAACAACTCCTTCCGATTACATAATGACAACTACATCCAAATAGTAGGCACAGCAATGGGTACTAAAATGGCACCAACATATGCTATCCTTAGACTCGCCTTCCTATAAGAAACCCTTTATGAAAGGATACAGCAGAAATTCGGGCACAATATAAAAACACGTTTCATAAAATCTTGGATATACCTAGACGACTGCTTTATCCTCTGGAGGACCACATAGGGGATATCGGAGAACTCCACAGGTCTACCTTTCCTAGGCATCCTAGTAACAATCAAAACAACAACATAATTACAGACATCTACCACAAACCCATACACTCAACAATACCTCCACTTCAAAATGCACCATCCTAAAAACTACCTAAAATCAATACCACGTGGAGTCTGCACCATAGTAATAGGCAGACACCTCCGTTCGACTAGACTGAATGAACTGCAACTAACTCAGCGGAAAAGATGATCTCCTCTATCACTAATACAGAAAGGTATTTGACCGGCTGAAAAAATTCCAATAGACCAACTAAGAATCCCAGAAGAACACCACAAAGAAAAAATTTCAGCATACGTCTGCGCGCACAACACAAACAACCCAGAACTATTTACACAGATAACAAAAACCTTATCCTCCTCAATCAGAACAAAAAACTAAACAGCATACTTAAAACAACAAAAATAATAAAAAGCAAACACCAACCCAAAAACCTAAAACACATCCTAACTTCCTCAAAATTCGTTCAACACACTACAAAAGGGGTTACAAATGCAACAAACCGCGATATGGAGTATATGACATAATAATAGAAGGAGACACATACACATTCAAAGACCCAACACAAACATTAAAAATAAAAAAGATCTAAATTGCACCTCCAGAAATGTAGTATATGCACTAAGATGCACAACATGTAACAAATCCTACATAGGCGTGACCAAATATTTCAGCAATAGAGTGGCCTTACATGAGAGCAACATCAAAATTGCAGAAAACAGACACCTTTATGTTTCAAAACACGTACACACATGCAGTGGAAATAGCTTCCAAATTCTGCCAATCTTCTAAACAGACAATTATTTTTTATTTACTTACACTGGAACAAAATTTCATAACAAGATTCACTCCCGAACTAAAAATAGCCTAATATCTTCACACAAAAACATAAAATGCAAGGCACACTCGCACGCACATACATATACATATACACACCCACACACAAATCAGAACCGATACACTAAACACACACACACACACGCATACAGCTACACACACATATCATCCCTGTCTCTAATGCAACATATTGAACAATACCAATCCTACTTAACCTCGAAACAAACAACACTAGGGCACACCTAGAACCATAATGTAATATCTGTTGCGACACCACGCTCCCCCCGCAGTCAGTGGAGGAGAAATCCTTCATGACTGAGATAACTATCATCCCTTCTATCATCCCTCCTTGCATACCTGGCCACTCTCCTCTGGGGAACGAGATCTTCACCACACTAAGAACCGATCCTGGGTCTGGCCATATTCACATGGGGAGACAAATAAATAGAAACATTCAAAATTCCCTACGTATATTTATAAATACACCTCTTTATCTAAACAAATATAATATTAAGAATACCCGAAGAGTCTTAGACTGAAACGAAAAATCACAATACTAAAATCTAAGAATCCAAAAAATAAATATCAAAATTGAATGAAAACACCCCTATTCTTATTTCAGATGAGCTGGCCTCCCTCCTACCACACACGCATTAGTAACGATCTTTGATTAAAGTTACCCTCATACGGAAGCAAATAACTTTATAATACTATAAAACAGAACATACATTCTTCAAACTAATAAAAGAAAACACACACGCGCACAATCTTCCTACCCTATGTACCCAGTTGACCAAGTACCAATTGTCCACTCACCTCCAGCTAAGTAAGAGTTAAAAACGAAAAAAAAGAAAAAAATCAAAGAAATATAAATAGAAACACAAGTAGAGAGAGATACATAAGACATCATTGACCACAGTCCAGCCTAATGAACCAGTAATAAAAATTGAACATACGAATGAAAAGTAGAATCATTTACATATATTTCCACCTCTCGGAAACATTTCAAATGAACTACGAAAATGTTCTTTTAGATTTTTAACACATCTTGAATATATTCTAAATCCCAGCTGGAATCAATTGTGATGGATGGCTTTGGTCTGGGTGAGTCCCGTGTTTTTACAAGCTTCTGGGTTTGACCTTTACTCCTGATCTGAAATGGAACACGTACATCAAGTCTGTTGCCAAGGTCGCTGGAAAGATGGTGGGATCCTTCTACCGCTCCAGAAGATATCTCACTACTGATGCAATTCTCTATCTATATAAAAGCCAAGTACGTCCAAGGATGGAATACTGTTGCCATATCTGGGCAGGAGCTGCCAAAAACAGCCTATCATGCCTTGACAGAGTACAAAATAGACTTCGTGGTTTAGTTGGGGATGCCCTTTTCTCTACCCTGCAACCCCTCTCCCACAGAAGAGACGTTGCGAGTCTATCCTTGTTTTATCGTTATTTTCATGGCAGCTGCTCGTCTGAACTCCAATCCCTGGTCCCCCCTTGCCAATCTTTCACGAAAAACACCCGTCTAGCTGAATCCACTGTGAAAAATTTCCCCCACTCTATATCTGCGCCTAAATCAAAACGCGGATTCCATGAACAAAGCTTCTTTATTAGAACTGAACGCCTGTGGAACTCTGTTCCGTCTGCCTGCTTCCCTCCGGACTACAACTTGGATGTCTTCAAGTCCAATGTTAACAAATTCCTAATGAACCGCCCCCTTAAGTAAACACTTCATCAAATCTCCACACTAACGTAATGTACTTGCAATAACCCTTATCCCTGAGTGGCTTTCGGGCCTTGATAAGTGGTGATCACTGTGTAAAAAAAAAAAATTAAATACTTTTTGAGGAGAACGCTTCACAGAACGTCTGAAATGCATTAAAAACGATTTCAATGATTTAAAAACATTATTACAATGATCTATACAAAAATTTCAATGAAAAACCAAAACACGGAATAATGAAATAATGTTAAAAATACACATTGTCGGTGACCATACCCTTATTTAAATATACATCTTTCTCGCGTGGGAATTTCTTAACCAATTTTATATATATATATATATATATATATATATATATATATATATATATATATATATATATATATATATATATACTAGCATGGGTACCCGGCCTTGCCTCGGTCGACATAAAGTTCCTTTTGTAACACACATACTATGCTAAAGATATTAATCATTTTCATCGTGGGTAACGCCGCCCCCACCACACAGCAATTTTAAAAACAAAAGAACAGATAAAAACATGTAAATGTAATCGCCCAAACTAAAAAAGAAGTACGTAATGCTCTCTCCACTAGGTGAGATTCCAACAATAGTAAAAATCATTTATTTTGGCTGTCAAAAATGGCTACACTTAAAAATATGCGAAGGGAATGCAGTATTATATCGGAGCACACTTACACATTTCCTCTACCCCCATCTCCCTCCATCGTTGCGGTCGATGGCCATTCAACAGTCGACCGAAGTAAAAGAGTCCTAAGAAAATATCCTTATCTCGAGAAAGTTCTTTCACTGGCCGTAAGCAGCCGTAAAAAAAGTAAAATAAAATAAAAATATTAAGTTAGCTTGAAAAAAATATACTCCTGTATTCCATCTATAAATTTACACTTTAGTAAACATATTTCTACCTATTTTCTTTAATATATATATATATATATATATATATATATATATATATATATATATATATATATATATATACATTTCTGTTGACTCCCCCCCCAAAAAAAAACTTGACTGACCAAAAAGTCTTGAAAAAAAACGTGTACTTACACCTTAGAAATTACGGTGAAAATAAAATAACGTTTTCATCTTTTCTTGAATGTTGATATATATTTTACAAAATAAATAAATAAATAAATATGTAAAATAAAATAAATAAAAATGTTTTCAGTCCTTTGAAGGTAGGTCTTTGTTATTTTGGATTATTTACATTTGTATTTTTCCGGTTTGTTTGTTTTTTAAAGCGTCTGTTACAACGCTCGACTTAAACCGATCGTGGCCGGTCTCGCCCGATTCAAGCTTGACGGGAATTCCCGAGTCAAATTATGCAAGAGTACCGAATATTTAAAAATAAAGGAAAACATCTTTCCGTCAACACGAAATTATTTGTTGACGCAAGAAACGTCTTGCGATTACTAAATTAATTTATTTGTAAAGAGTTTGTATTTTTATCTTTCGAAGTTCGGAATGTATAAAAAAAAAACTCATCAGGGGGAAATAACTCTACTCGTTTCATAAAAAAATCCAGGTCGTAAGTAATAATTACAAATAAATGTAATTAAATATATGACCAATATCATTGTTGTTTAGAGTTCGTGGAATAACAATCTTAAATAGAACACGTAGAACAACTATCTCGCTAGAAACTTAAACTAATAACGGTTATTTAGTACAATTGATTTACCTTAATATAATAAACAAATGAGGTGACCTTTAATCGTATTTGTTTTTAAAGAACGATACTATACATATATATTAATAAATCAAATACTAAACTAAAGGCCCCTTTGTGTGCATATGTATATATATATATATATATATATATATATATATATATATATATATATATATATATATATATACTGGTGTACTATATATTTATGATGTAGAAAAATAAATACATACATAAATCTGCCTACTTGTTTCAAAATGTTTATTAATCCAAGTTAGTAGTTGTCTATTTTCGGGTAATGCAATATGACTGTTATAGTAATGGTGAGTACTACAAACGCAAAATTACATTTTAATTCGACATGATGATTGGCAGTAATTTGCGGTAATTATTAAGTTCAAGGAAATTCGCTTTCATCTTTAGAATGCACGATGCCAATATAAATGCACTGTTAATATGCATAATAATAACTCGATGATTTGAAAGAAAACGCGAAGCGTAGATTTTCGTTACTCGATAAAAGCATATTCACCCTGCGTACAATACTCTGAAAGTTCCCATGTTTGATTTTAAATCACCCATTAAAACCTTACATTTTTCCTATCATGCGATAATATATATTTGGGGTTTTGTAAAAGACAAACTGAACAAACATTGTTCATGAAACATCTTGTTTTATTCATATTTTACTATAGCAGACATTTTTTATGTACTTTTGGTAAATGTTATTTTGCAGTCTCTATTTTTATATACAACCAATTTTATTGAACAAAATAAAGAACTGGTAATGTATCTTCAATAAAAAAAGTTAAAGTGCTTTTTAAAAGTTATTTGCAAAGTAGAGTTTTTTTTTTTCAATATACAAAGATGAGGTTATATATTTGCACATTCCGACAGATATACATTTTATTGTAGATAGTTGACGCAATTGTTCACGTACAGTTTCATCTTATTTAGACATGTCTACATATAACAGGTTTTCTGATGTCTCAAAAACCATTTAAAGCAATTCATTCGTCGTTAGCTAGTCGACGATTCCTTTTTAGATATAGATTTTCAGGTAAAATATAAATTTTGACTCGTATCGTCTGTTTTACTGACTTTAAAATGAAGATTATTTTTACTTATGAAACATCGCTAACCAACGTTTTTGCACTATCGAGGATGGGTGTTTTGTATACGACGAGAACGCACCGTGATGATAAGTAATTGTGAAATGGGGTGAATAATTGTTTGACAAGAATAATTAACATTCGACTTAGAAACGTTCATTTTATAGTATGTGAGAAGCGACCCCTCGGTAATGTATGCAACGGTTGGCGGTTCTACTCATAAAACTTTGCTCATAGACAATTCTTAAACGTTTAAATACAGATAGAGAGCAACGAGAATGCTAGTTAGATGAATACCTGTAAATCATGTATTACAATATTACTAATCGATAATCTTTCATAAAAGTAAAGCAAGTTCAGTTCTATTACGAATTTAGAAGTAGTTAGCCACTATGTTTTGATAGTAGCACAAGCTCCCGTGATATTTCCTCACCACCAGCTTTGCCTGGATGTGATTGGGTCTTACGCGGATTAATATAGAAGAAAGAGAACCACAATGCAATTTGAGTAACTCGATCTCTTTTGTTCGGACAGCAATAAGGTGATCACGTATTTTCTGTACCTCTGTGAATGAGAAAATGGGGGACACCATCTTCCATGGCACTAGTTAATTCTAGTTAGTTTTAAGGAACTTATTGTATTAAGTTAATTGTAAAATATGTAAACTGTATTGTAATATATTGTAATATTTTGTTTGTAAAAGAAATAGATAACTTTATTTCTCATATATATTACAACTTATGTCGTGTGTTTTTGTGTGTGCCTCAAATGACTGACTTAATTAACGAAATGGGCCTAGAGACGTAGAAGATTCCGGCCAGAATGCAACTAGAGCGATGACGTACTCCTGTATGAAGGAACCAGCCACGCACAATATCAGGGGTATGACTTTAATCTTCATCTATGATAAAAAAAATCGCTTAACCGACTGGCCAATTTTCACAGAATGGTGCCGTTTCCAAGACATTTTCCGTAACACCTTGCTCGGTCAGGTTAATGGCTGACCCATGGTGTTTTAGTAAAACGACCAAACGGTTCTGGACTCAAGGATTTTAAAACTGTTTTACTGTGTCCAGATACGGAAACACTATTTAATCTTATAACGTATGTTGGTCTTGAATATGTAGATGATTGCGTAGGGAGTGTAATGCTTACTCTAGCTTACAATAAAATTAACGTGGTTTTAATATAATGTGCCATATCGTAAAGAACATATTAACACGGGTTTCTCGTAGTAGTGATAAGTATAAATATATATGAGAATGTGAAACGGAGATCATCGTTAGAACTGCGGAAGGTGAGCACGTATATTAATTTGTGAACATTACAGGGGGCATCACAAAGTCATACATTTCTATTACTCACACAGTGAGATTTATCAAATTGAAACGCCGATGAATAATTAAACCATACATACATCTATTATATACTGCGCATAATAGCAGATAAGGTTGGTGGATATTTTTTTTTACTTCAAACTGGACAACCATTCACCTACATGCAACCTCCCTTTATATAATAGTTTAGCTTACACTTTAATATTAATATCGATATAGAAAATATTTACTTATAGCAAGTATAAATAAATTTGAATTCCGTTTTTCCTTTCGATATTCAAGTATCGTTAACCTATTGACCACATGCGCTCGCTTCATAAATCATCTAATCTTCTTAAGTTAGAGATTAAGTAAAATACGTTCAGACTCGTTTAAGACAGAGTCTTGTATTTTTTCTACTGACGATAAATGTTTCAAAATGAGGATGAGGTAGAGACATATCTACAAATACTCAACATCTATGTAAAAAATAATCAATATCTACAAGGCAATTCTGATTAGATGATTACACTTGGAACGCTATTTTTCTTGCAAAAAATCTCGGCCCCGGGATAAGCTAGAACTGAGATTTATCATTCGGTCATAAGCAACAATCTTCCCTTACATTGAACAAACTTTGCTATTGTTTGCTTTTAGATTCCGTATTAAATGCACATGCAAATAAAAAAACGTTAATGTTTTCTTTGCATTTATCATTGCAATGAAAGGAAAACAAGAAACGGACAGAAAATCGATGTATAAAAATGATCATATTTAATCTTAAAAAGAATAGTTTGTTTTTACCCTCTTTGGCTAAGATATATATAAAACATTTTTTAAAATTACAAATGCTTACATATGAATCTACTTCCGTTAAATTGCAAACAAATATTTGTATATTTGAAACCAATCCATCATGTATTGCCGAACAACTATACATAGCAGCGAGAATAAACAAAAAAAAATTATATAAAAAGAACTAGCTTCATGCAAGGATATGTAAAAATATGAAATATTGAATTCTCTAAAAAATAATTTAATGAAATGAAACGCAATCAAACTCTTAAGAAAATTGCCCCATAAAAATTAATGATGCGATTTTTCTAAAATGTTTCCGTATAGATAGAAACATTATATTATTTGTTATTGACCGATTAAAATCAAAAAGCTATAGGAAAATTACACTACCAAAATATAACACGCAATTACTGAAACATGTATAATATAATGTCTAAAACATAAATAAGCATCAACAAAAATGCATTACAAAATCTGTCCGCTCTTAACAGTGGCTATCTAAGTTGAAAGGCAAAAACTGTTAGTACAATTTGAAAACTAGAAGATGTACCCGGCGTTGTTCGGTATTACACGTTATTTTTTTTTAATGAAAATGAATTAAAACAAAGTGAAACATGTGCATGCGAGTATAATATAGTTCACTTCTTATAAGTAAAACAAAAATACTCGAGGTTAGATCAAAATCTAAACCTAAGGTAATTCAGTCAAGTACGATAAACATGATTTCATCTGTACAACACTTTAACATGTGTTTTAAAAACGTACTTATTCTTAACATAATATGAACGACTGCGCATTCTTAAAACGGTTTACGGACAGCCAAACTTTCGATGTTCTATGGTTATAATCAGGATTTGGTTCTGGGGTTATGGAAGGAGTGAGTAACTCTCTCGACAACAGCACGTTTCTGTCCTCGTCTTTTCCAATCGACCACACCTGGCCTCTCGCCACCAATGTCACACCGCACAATCCGAACGTAAGCAATACGAAATTCTTTTCAAGTGAAGATGTTCACGACTCTTTTCTCTCTGCCTTCCCAGTCAATTTTTCCCACCTTTAATATCCTCCCATTTAGAAAAAAAAAGGAAGGGACTGGAAAAAATAGATTCTCCCATCATGTTCTGCATTCCCAAATTGCCCTTCACCTATACAAATTCGCTGGCCACCCTTTCCTTCATCTTTCCCAAAGAGCGATGCAGATACGCCCGGTACGTTTTTTTCTTCTTTTCTTACAATATAACCCACACACCACCCTGATCTTTGAGATCAATAAGACCATATTCCTTCAACAAGCAGGCCTCCTCCTCTCACGTTGAGGGCTCTGGGGGACAACTTCTTGTGGGTTGACGTTTTGAGGTTCATTACAGACATTCTCATCCAGTTGTAAAGAACCAAAATGTGGGACTAAGTCTTCGCTGTCTATCCTGCGCACCGGCAGGGTTACACGACGCAGGTCTATGATATGCCGGGGAACGCCATTCACCATCACGTTGTAATTTGGCTGCATTCCCGTTACGACCCCACTCCCCCAGCGAGTGGTACATTTTGCATTGGGGGGCTTTACCCAGACCTCCTCGCCAACTTTAATGGTAGCTTCTTCACCCTCAATTCCTACCGTTTTGTGTCACTGATGCCGCCACTTATATGCAAAGATGGCTCTATACGGCACAGTTGTCTCATCTTGTCTGGTTTTCGGTGAGATGTTGTAACAAAACATCGCCTCCATGGGTGAAATGTTTCTTTTCTCCGCAGCAGCCTTGATGGTGCGATAATTCCTCTCCACTATCCGATTGCCACTCGGCCGATACGCTGCCCTAAAAAAATGCCTTAGTCCCCACCTATCACACACTTCTTTAAAGGTTTCTGATCGGAAAGCGGGGCCATTGTCCATTAACAGTTCTTCAACCGTCCCTCTTTCCAAAAATATTTCTTCGATGACCCCCTCCGATAGCCCATGCAGCTTCTCCCCTGATCTCTCTCCATATGGCAAACTTTCTCGGTCCACAGTCGACCATCGACAGATACAGCTTATGGCGATAATGGGTCACATCAATGGCAAATCGCTTCCAGCCCTCTGCAATCTGTAACTCTCCTGCGTCGTGTCTGGATGGTCCGGGGTTTATCGATTGGCACTCCTGACAGTGGAACACCACTTCCCTGACCTCCTTCTCGGTGGTTTTCATGTAAACCTCTCTTGCCAGGAATAACGTCCATTCTCGACCAAAGTGGTGCATATCATGTAATTTTTAACTTCCTCCCCTGCACAGCATACTGAGGAAACCTCCTTTCTCTCTTGAAGCCAGGCCTTCTTTACCCGTGTCATCGAATCCGCGTTTTCTTTTCTGATGGGATCAGCACTACAGATACCTTCAACTGAAATTCTGCTATCAAATCTACAAGTGCTCCAAGCCTGGGCTTGATCAGCATTTCTGCAGCACCTGTGGTCCTAACTCTCTTATCGCCAGTCACTGATGACCTGATCCATGAAACTACCGTTGCCGAATCGGATTTGATTTCAATCGTTTTCAATCCCCACTTCAGAGACAGATTGATTTCTTTCATAGCGGCCTCCAGGTCGACTACGTTGATATGGGAATAGTCGTTTTTCTTCCTTAAGCACGCCGCATCTTCCACAGTTACGCCTCCTATCTCTAATACGAAGCCCAATGCAAGACTGCTGGCATCACAGCAAATCACAACCGCGTCTCCGCCGCTCACCTATCATCCCCCCTTTACTGGGTCTTCTTTCGTCACTCTCGCGATGATTTCTTGTGGCATGTTCGTGACCTACTTCGCCACACGGCCCTCGCAGCCATCAGTGCCCGTTTGTAGTTTAGTAAAGCTGCACGCTATCCTGAGCCAGCAGGCGATTGGATAGTGTCCCACCAGCCTCCCTCAGACCGAGAAGAGTTCTCGTTTTGTCAGGTCGGTTCCGATTTCGGGTATTGCATTCCCCCGTCTAAAGACAAGGCTTCCTTTGCCATCTCGGCATAGTTTCTAACCCAACGCCGCTCCTCCATCAATGGACCCCGCCGGTTTTGCAGTCAACCCATACCTCGCGATATGACATTTCACTTTCTCTGCTGTCACCTCTGCTTCCTCCATGAGAATGTCGTCAATGTACGAACTAGTGGCCTTGTCCACTGTACACTCTTTACTCAGCACCGTTTTCAGCACGGCATTCATAATTTTGGGGGCTGAGCTCAGCCCAAAGCCTAACCTCGTCGGGCAATGCAACTTCCCCTTGTATCGGACCAATTGATGTTTCCAGAGTTTTTCATATACATGGATTTGGAGATAAGCCGACTTCAGGTCGAAATCTAAGTGGCCTGCTTCATCCTCCTCCATTTCCTCATCACATATTCCCGTACATCAATCCCCTTTCCAGTGTGGCAGGCTACGTATATGTTTAATTCTTTGAAATCCAGCACCGGTCTAACTTTATTCTTTGTGGGTTGAACAACCGCTAGTAATAATAGCACTCCTTTTTCTTCCCCTGTCCCCGGTTTCAGAATTCCCTCCTCTATCCACCTCTCCACTTCTTCCTCGAATCCTTTTCTTATTTCTCCTCGCAATGTTTTCTCGTAGCAGCTTACTTTGTTTTGTAGTTCCTGGGGCTCGGAGACCCATTTCTATTCCACCGTCCACCTCTCCCCATGGAACTTCGCCAGGAAATCCCAGTTCTCTATGCAACAAGCCTCTGGTTTTTTGTGTTCTGATATTTTTATTACCTGTCATTCCTACTGCGCCGAGGCGTCTAAAAGTTACTTGGCCCCCTCTCAACGTAGCGCCCCCCAGTTGGTTGATCGCACTTACACCTAAAACCACATCAACATCACCAACCAGACCACCCAACACCAGGGCTCGTAGTCCAATAGGCACACATTGCACCAGTACTTCCGCTGTAAACTCTCCCAGGCATTTAACCTCCCTACCATCCACGGTCTTAATACTCCTGGCTCCGCTCCATGATCTAGCGACATTATTCGTTACCAACGTCGTGGTTCAGCCTGAGTCAACAAGGGGCATGGCTCTCATCTCATTGACTACTACCGGTAACTGAGGCAACGTTTCGTTGTGCGCCATTTCCACATAGAGGGGGGAAGCACTGAAGTAACTCAATATCGGCTAATGTGCCCCACTCGTCCACATCGGTAGCAGACGACCCCCGATCTCTGCAGTCCTTTTGCAGGTGAGGACCTTGGCACCGGGAGCACTTGATGGCAGGCCTCCCCCTCCTGTCCCCTCGCTGCCTGTCTCTCGTCATTCAAGTGGGGTCTCATGCACTTATTTCCACTCACAGATGCAGCCACGATTGTGCCTTTAACTAGGACTCTGGCGTGGACGAAAGAACGTCCACTTCTATCGTATTGGTCTCAATGATTATCTTCATGTTCGCGGAGATTTCTTCTGGGAAGTCATTCACTGGGTATAGCTTTACCGTCATCTCCAGACTCCTCCCACGTAACCAGCCAACCCTGCCACTCTTCTGATCTCCGCAGCAAAGACGTCAACAGACACGCCGGTCCACCTCAAACTTGCAAGCTTGCCGAGTACTTCAAATGGACTCTCGGCGAAAGCCAATTACAGTCTTTGCTCCACTGAGGCAAGGTCTCCCTTATCTTCATCACGCATCTGCCTGTAAATAGTGAGGGCTTCCCGCTCTAAGTAAAGCGGCAGCAGGGTGACCAAGGCTTCGATTTTTTGCAACATTGCCACCATCTTTAATTTTTCCAGCCATTTGATTAGGTCACCATCCCCAGTGAAGCGTCTCAACATCTGAGTTGAGAGTCTCCAGTCAGTCATGTTAACCTGCTAGACTCGCCGAAATAGCTTCTAGGGTTATAATCAGGATTCGATTCTGGAGTTCGAGAGGGAGTGGGTCACTCTCTCGACAACAGCACATTTCTGTCCTCTTCTTTTCCAATCGACCACACCTGGCCTCTCGTCACCAATGTCACACCGCACAGTCCGAACGTCAGCATTACGAAATACTTTTCAAGAGAAGATGTCCTCGACTCTTTTCTCTCTGCCCCCCAGGCAATTTTTCCCAGCTTTAATATCCTCCTATCTAGAAAAAAAGGTAGAAACAGGAAAAAATAGCTTCTCCGATCATGCTCTGTTTTCCCAAGGCGATCTTCGCGTATACTAATGCACTGGCCATCCTTTCCTTCTTCTTTCCCAAAGAGCGATGCGGATACTCGCGGTAAATTTTGTTATTTGTATTTTTCCTTCTTATTTTCTAACCATATACCACACAGATTTCTCCCAAGAACTAATTTTTCTATTTGAACGCATTAATAGCTCTTTTTTTCGGATAAAAATGAATCAAAAAGCTGCTCACGTGTTTGAATAATCTATATACCAAATTTCATGTTTGTAAATTAAAAATTCCTTGGGTATATAAGAGGAGAAGTGTCCCCACGCACACATTCTCATATTTATAGATGTATAGTGTACTTGAAAACAATTAAAGTTAAGTAATTATTTTTTGTTTAATTGTGAAATTAATTGCACGGTAATATACTGTTTTTATTTATATTTATTACTTTAATATAATACATGTAAACGACTTATTTTTTCAAATGATCGGTTACTAAGCACCTGCTGCGTATGAATTTAACATTGGCAAGGGGAACAAGGAAAATTCTTACTCCTACTCGTAGTCAGTTTGACGGATGTGTCCTCAACAGATAATGCGACTAATTTTCAGCCGGTCATTGGTCATGAAAGAGCAAAACACTATTATACCGGTTGTAGATTAGTAAACCAAATATCAGCTAATTTTCTTCTCATATATAACATGTTTAATAATTAGAAGGTAATGTGGAGCACACTGTAAATTCTCATGTACTACAAGGACTATTGACCGTGCATTAAAATATGCACATATAAACTTGTGGGGTCATTAACCATGTGATCCTGATACCGGTTTTCCGATGATGCGCCGTCTGAAGAAATCTATTAAATACGATATCAGGAACGCGGGTATCTTGCAGTTTGAAAATATAAGCATATAGCGAAAAATAAAACGTGTGAAGAGTATTGTGTTCGCGATCATAACTGCAGCAACTATAACGTTTCATGGATTAAATAGTGAAGGTTAAAACAATGTGTGCAGAACAGAGCGCATGTGCTAGTATGCAACGTATTAATGTGTTTCCTTATGAAATGAGGATTCAGATATATTGATTAGAATAAACTGATGAATTCTTATTTACACGCTAGAGCGTCAACGCTGAACGACACAACAAATTCCCAACGATAAAGTTTGATGCAAATCTCATTGAATGATAAAACATATGATTGCATTGAAAACGTTGGATCTGCTTACTTAATAATACGACCTCACAGTGATCTAGGATACGTGGTGTATTCTGAACTAAAGATGCCTTGTGACAATGAGTTAAATATACAAGAGGGTGGCGAAAAGAAAATCACAATTATTTGCAATTGTAGTATGTAGAGGCTTTTTGATTTTTAAATAAACACAAGCAAGGACTAGACATTTGGACTCCATAAGCAGTTTCAATTTAAATACAGGTAGAACATAGAAGCCGTTCAAATGTGTCGTTTGGTGTCTGCAATGTTTTTCTATGGTGTATCAACTCTTCATTGAAAATTTAGTGCTAATCCAGTAATCTGCACAAAGTTTAAAATTGTTTTTGTTTTGACCTTGCAGAATATGATTGCATTTAGTAAATGAAATGTGCAATAGTACTTACGTCAGTGTATCGTCTACGTAAGGTCATACAACCAATATCTATACAAACTGTTCTGGTAGGGGCAGATGTAAAACGTGATGTAATTAATAGATGAGCTCAACTTACAATGAATCGATTTTATAATCTGTCACGCGAGGAGAAATTATTTCGAGCAGCAGGTGTACAAGCAGTATTTTATCTCAGGACGTATTTAAGTTATACGAGATGTATATTGCAACAGTAGAATTATCAAGCCATATTTATCAACGACTTAAATAAAAGTATCTTAGGTAGAGATTTAAAGCAATAAAAGAATTTAACAAAGTAATAGACATTTTCATATTTTCAGCGTTCTATTT